>NC_133769.1:243633957-243728363 GCF_003597395.2 Chelonoidis abingdonii | reverse complement strand
GCTCAACACGGACTCCCCTCTCCCCTCAAACAAACAGCTGTGAACATTCCAAAGCAATTCCCCTGCCTCGGCTCGCTCGCTCGCTGGAGCAAAGTCGTTCAGCCATTCTTCTGGTTTGTTGGGGACAGGAATTCTGGGATACCTCTTAATACCCTGGAGGCCAATAACAGCGCTGTTGGTGTTCATACCTGATGAGCAGCGCTGCATCACCAGCGCTGGAATCACTACACCCCAATCAGACAAGGTTACAGCCAGCGCTGCAGCCAGGGAGTTGCAGCGCTGGCTGGGCTTTGTAAGTGTGTACACAGAGTGAGTTGCAGCGCTGTAACCCTTCACCAGCGCTGCAACTCTCCACTGTAGCCAAGCCCTCAGTATTTTACATCAATACTATTCCCTTTATCAACCAACCTTGTAATCTCATGAAATTAAGATGTCAAGTTAGTTTGACAGGATCTATTCTCCATAGAACCCATGTTGATTTGCATTAATTACATTGCCCTCCTTTAATGCTTTATTAATTGAGTCCTATATTGGTGGCTCCATTATTTTGCCCAGGATCAATGTCAGGCTGACAGGCCTATAATTACCCAGGTCATTCCTTTATTTAAAAATTTGACACAACATTAGCTTTCTTCCAGCCTTCTGCAACTTCCCCAGTGCTCCAGACTTATTGAAAATACAGCAAGCTTCCCATCAGCTCTCTTAAAACTCTTGGATGCAAGTCATTTGGACTTGCTAATTTTAAAATGGCTAACTTTAGTATCTTCTTTTTACCAACCTCCAGAACTATTAGTGGAATGGAAAGAGTGTTATCACCCTATGATGAGACTATATAATCTGTTTTTTTCCCCAAATAGAGAAGAGAAATATTTAAAGAGAACTGCAGAGGAAGACTCCTCTGTCTGCACACAACTCACTTCAGCGGATCTCCACAAAGGCACAGGGTTCCCCCAGCACAATTCTCATCACAAGATCAGACCTACTGTTATTCTATTTTTATGGAAAATCACAGAACATTGGAATGCATTTACAGTGAGAACAGGCCTAGGGTAAAGGATCTCTAAGTTGTTGTGACATGGCAGCTAAAATGTCAAGTACCAATGTAACAGAGAAGCAAAACACTATGTAAAACAAGTATCAGAGGGGTAGCCGTGTTAGTCTGGATCTGAAAAAGCAGCAAAGAGTCCTGTAGCACCTTATAGATTAACAGATGTATGGAGCATGAGCTTTCGTAGGTGAATACCCACTTCGTCAGATGCATGTCAAAACAAGAATCCTCTGACTGGCATATTGCCATTTAATGAATCTTAGACATTCTAAGAAAATCACCTAAAAACCACTGACTCATGTAGCTAACTAGAGAAAAAAAGTCACTACAGCCCATCATTCATACTATTGAGAGCACCACTATGTGGATCTCTCAAGCTGAGGAAGGAGCTTTAACCAACCATTTCTCAGGGTCAAAATCTATTATCAGATGGTGGATGTGCAATTCTCACTAAAGTCAATGAGACCTGTGTGCATCTGAGAACAGAATTTGGCCTTTATAGGAAGAGACAAGCGTTATATTTTAATGAATATCAAAGATAAGTGGATGTTTTAGCTATGGAAGAAATTAAAGACAAAGAGACAAGAAGTAAGCAATTATAAAATGTGGTTGCCTTTTTTAAATGTTTAGTATTTTTTTATTAAATTAGCCCAATTAGTCCTACATGGTATGTTAAAGTTATATAATCATAGAAATGAATGGCTGAGTTGGGGAGAATACCAAAAAGCTATTGACTCATATAGTATTTAGAATTCAGGATAATTACCTAAAGTACATTCTGAATTATTTGATCAGTCTAGTTTTAAATATCTCAGGTTCAGATGAGATTTTCAGCACTTTCTACAAGATGATTTCATAGTTTAATGGATCTTGCAGGACCTGATCCTGCAAGCTTTACTCCAGGAGGGTTTTGGGACACATCTCATCATTAGGAAATCCTGCCTGATATTCAGCTAAAGCTTTCCTGTACCATTAGAGGTTGGGACAAAAAAGGACCATTAAAAGGACAAACAGTTTTATCCCACCTCACCAATGCTTGAGTTTTTATTCTGAAAATAGAGAGGGAGATGGAGAGGGAACAATATATCATGCAACCCAGCTCCCAACAGCCTGGTAGCCCTGACTACCTCTGGGGACAGGTGTCCTGTTTTTCAGTTTATAAATTTGATCCTCTGTCCTAAAAGTACCCTGAATAATTCCTTTCCCTCCGTGCTCTTTATACTCCTCATGGTAGGTGGTTTGGTAGGCACATTTTCCCTTTGGTGTCAGTTAGCCAAAATATAGACATTCATATTAATTCACTCAATGTTGTTTACTGCTTTTCTAGATTCTTAAGATATTAAAGCGGAGCCTGATAGTGATCTCTGTGGTACACCTCTGGAAACCCCCCTCAGCCTAGTATTTTGGGGTTTTTTATTACTCGCTATCCTTTCTTTAGAGTCCATCTGCAAGTCATTAGTCCATGTGACAATCAGTTCCAATCATTATGTTTTCAAGTTAAGGTTTTAGGAGATGATATCGAATGCTTTACTATCAAGTCCAGCTATGTTACATCTACAGCACTCCGTAATTTTGTAATTTTATCCCAATAAAGTGATCAGGTTTATCTGACTTGAATTCATTTTTATAAAGTCATGTTTTTATCATTTATCATTTTATAAATATATGATGATAAATTATCCCTATCTAGAAAGATAGAACACATATTTCTCTTTGGGTACATTCCCAATTTGTCATAACTTTTCCAAGTTTATTAACTGATTCTTTTAACACTCTGGAATGCATATCATTTGGTCCTGCAGATTTTATTCCCTTTTTTCCCTTACTTGCTTTTTCTAAATAACTCTGTTTATAAGATCTTTGTTATGTCTGCAGTCTCTATCTTATTTCCTTATCCTTCTAAGTTTAAAAGAAAAAGCAGATCAGTGTTATAGTCTTGTTAAAGTCATCATTAATTTATTCTCCCTCATCATTGTTTTAGAATTTTGCACAATAGGCTGGAATTTTCTAAGGTTGTTAGGTGTGCAACTCCCATTGAAATTCAATGGGATTTGAGTCCTAATTCTCTTCTGCTCCTTTGATAATACCAAGCATAAACTGTACATTTGTAGGAGTATAATAAGTTCACATGATAGAATAAAAAAACCCAATGGGATACTGTAATAGCTGACTATAAATTATACAGAAAAGAGTTAGACTGGAGAGGTGGAGGGATAATGCTATGTACATACAAGATTCCATTGCATCTAGTGAAATAAAAATTGAAAGAGAAATCTTGGGCCCATTCAAGTCAATAGCAGAATTCCAAATGATTTGAATGGGGCCAGGATTTTACGCTCTGAACGGAGAGGATCACACAACAAAATGTGTATGGGCACAAGTCCCATATCATAAGAATACAAATATACCAATACGCTTGTATTGTACTATTAGATTCCAGATCAATAAAATGATACTACGTGTAGACTGCTGAGAGAAATCAAACAGGTAACAAGAGATAATAAAACAGTAATAATGGGGAACATCAACTACCCTCATATAAACTGGCCAAATATTACAATGGGATCGAGTTTAGACAAGCAGTTTCTTGTCACCTTAAGTGATTGCTTCTTGGAACAGCTAGTTCTGCAGCACGCAGAGAAGGACACTTTTGTCTCCTAAAGAAAATGCAAAGTAGGTTCAAAAAATATTAAAATTTGAGCCACTAAATAAGAGACTTTAGGAGCAGGAGCATGTGATAGTACTCTGGAAGGTTTGTATGACTGGCACAGTTAATGCGTGATTTTACTGCAAATACATTTTGTTCCCACGAACATTGGAGAAAAGTTTTACCAGCTTACAAATATTCACAGAAAGTGCATTTCAAAGAGACTTGCAAATTTGTAGGAACCAAATTTTGAATTTATATGCATCAATATTTTCCTTGTCACATGACCAACATGACCAAACAAACCTAAGCAACACATCTGGAATGGGTATTTGTGATCAATCCATAAAGTAAAACAGTGAAAATGACATTAATTGTATAACTAGTAGATTCAAGAGCATAACAATTTGACCATAGATATTTTGTCATCAGGATACGGGGCTAAATTAAATGTATAAATTATTTGCTATGAATTCTATGCTTTTGGTTTCCTCAACATATTTTGGTTTTGCTAGGGACACAAGTATCATCTGTCTTTCATGAGACATGCTCACATTTGGCAGCCAGCTCTGTCATACCTGCTTGCTGCCCATGTACAAAACCATGCTGTCAGCTGCACTGCAACTGCAGTTCTGCCTCCCAGCCACCATGGCTATGCTGGGGTCCTGGATTCTCTGGCCTTTCCTCTCTGCCACCTCCCTCTGCCCCCATGATCTCCTCTTAATTGTCCCTATGCCAGTATAGAACCTCAGCAATTAGGACGTGGTAGCTCCTGCCCTGTGCATTGCCGATAGGGAAGCGAGAGGCTCAACAGAGGGGGATCAAAGTGCAGAGGCTGAAAGGGGACAGAATGAAAGAGGTGACCCCAAAACTCCCCACATGCCCCAAAGCCTTGCAGGCTCCCATTGCCCCCACAACCCACCCCCTCTTGCTCTGCCTCCTTCTCACAACAACTCTCCCAGGCTGCGTCTCACTCTTTTGCCACCTAGCAATCTTCTAGGCTTCCTCCATCTAACTATTCCTCTCCCAGACTCTTCACTCCTTAAGTTATCCCCTGAATTTCCAGATGTTGCTGAATACCTGAGTTCCTCCTTGCTCTTCAAACTAACTTCCACCCCTTCCATCTGACCCTTGGTTCTCCTCAAGTCATCTTGCTTCTACATGGTTTTTCTCTCCGCATGCTACCCCACATGCTTTCCCTTTCTTACTCTAGACATTTTTCCACTGAGAGTACATAAAGGGATTTGCATTACGCCACATTTGTTTTGATGCTTTTATCATCTAGGGAAAGCCATCTCTACAACAAGTCTGCTATGTCGTGTGATATGATCTCTTGCTCTCTGCACCCTTCAGATCTGAACATGAGAGCGTATAGGAGGTACTAATGGCATAAAGGAAGTTTTGAACAACTGATTGTGATCATAAGAGCTCTGTAACATAAATGCACAGTGGGCTGCACTCTTTTTCAGCCATGTCACAGAGGCGTGAAACACTGGTCATCAATTTCAAAGCACGTGAGTGCATATATTATTTTGCAAAAAGAACAGGAGTACTTGTGGCACCTTAGAGACTAACTAATTTATTTGAGTATAAGCTTTCATGGGCTACAGCCCACTTCTTCGGAAGGCATAGGCTGTAGCCCACGAAAACTTATGCTCAAATAAAATTGTTAGTCTCTAAGGTGCCACAAGTACTCCTGTTCTTTTTGCAGATACAGACTAACACGGCTGCTACTCTGAAACCTATATTATTTTGGAGAAGGATAGGATAACGATGTTACATGTTTGTACCCAGATGGCTCCCTATTGTTTGCACGCTTATGCAGGCTCATACACTTAAGGTAAGATTGATGTTGTCGGCATCTTAGGCTCACTTTATTTGCTCCTTATCTGACACTTTCAGATGAGTACAGCACAACACAACTTTATGCATTTAGCTACATTTGGTTAAACTGTGCCCCTTTTTGGAGTTCTACTCGCACAAATGTGGATATGGTGATTCACACTATATGGCGGACAGAAAAATCTGGATACATCAACAGGTCGGCAGGGAGACTGCTAACAGCCGCCAGGGGTGAACATTGTTCCATATTGTGAAGATCTGCAGTACAATAACAACAGCAAAACTGAATGACTTGAAACTTTAAAATGTCATCTATACTTCCAGGCAACATGCCTTCATATTCTATAAGATGAACACTGAGTTCTTGAGTTAGCTTTGGTACAGTACTTTCTCAGACTACAGCTTGTTCATTATAACATCTCATTTAATAATAGGTGCATTCTATTTTCATTGTACTTGTATCAAATCTCTGGCTATGCAATATTTTTGAGATCAGCAGAAGTGCTTAGTTGTAGTGTCCAGGGCAAAGAGAGGGAGCTTATAAGGAGCTGCTCTCAACGAGGGCCCCTCCACTTTGGAATTAACTCTTTCCCACCATCTGAAATAATCCAACTTTATTAACCTTTAGGGCAGTGGTTCTCAACCTTTCCAGACTACTGTACCCCTTTCAGGAGTCTGATTTTTCCTGTGTACCCCCAAGTTTCACCCCACTTAAAAACTACTTGCTTACAAAATCAGACATAAAAAAACAGAAGTGTCACAGCACACTATTATTGAAAAATTGCTTACTTTCTCATTTTTACCATATAATTATAAAATAAATCATTTGGAATATAAATATTGTATTTACATTTCAGTATATAGTATATAGAGCAGTATAAACAAGTCATTCTCTGTATGAAATTTTAGTTTGTACTGACTTTGCTAGTGCTTTTATGTAGCCTGTTGTAAAACTAGACAAAATCTAGATGAGTTGATGTACCCCCTAGAAGACCTCTGTGTACCCCCATGGGTACATGTACTCCTGGTTGAGAACTATTGTTTTATGGCACTCTGTAAAGTCCATCTATTTGGGTGGCACATAGGAATCTATCTCAGAGTGTGGATTATTTAATTGTAGTGATCTGTGTTCTGCAGGAGCTAAGGAGAAGGGAAGTTTGGATTTTCTGTGTAGGCTGTTGTTTTGTTTGTTCTTTGCATGGAGAAAGATGGTTGCAACTGCCAGTTGACAGTTTTAGGTTTGTATTTTTGATTATATGTTAGTGCCTGAACTAGGCATTCTTAGTAATGTTCGTATGTTGAAAACCAAAATAAATAAATACATTGGGTGAACTCCTGGCCCTATTGAAGTTTTGCCATTAACTTCGATGGCATCAGGATTTTACCCATTGAGTCTGTGACCCTCAGTTGAATGGAATATGATATAGTACTGCTCGGACCTTTTAACTATTTTTATTCTCTACTTTGTGATTTGCATCAGATTAAACTGTCTGACTTTGGTTACTTCAATACTGTAAATAAACTGGTGGCTACCTACAACAGCAGAAAAAGACCTCTGATCCATTTGCTCCAGAAGATTGGGTCTCTACAACATGAACTAAAAGAGAATCTCTGTTAGCTGTCAGAAGTCAGGTCTTACGGCACACAGTCTAGTGGTTTCAATTCCATTCAGTAAAATAGCAGTGATACAATGTACCATCTAGACTTGATTATATTGTCTACATTTATTACTATTATTATTTGTATTACCAGAGTGCTTCAGAGTCCTAGTCATGGACCAGAACCCCGTTACATTAGGGGCTGTATGTATATTTTTAAATAGAAAAATACATAAGCCTTTCCCTCCTCCCCAAAAAAATAACAATAAAATGCAAGAGATGTCATGCCTATAAAAACACAGAGGGCTAAATTCATCCATGGGGTATCTCCAGTTGAATTAGCCGAGGGATGCATTTGTACCCTTATTTCGTATTTACTCTGCCAACTTTGCAGGAACCCTTCACTAATGCATACTATTCTGAGAGCTATGTTTTCATCATCAGTGATATCCGTGCACAAACATACATATTCTGGCTAGGTAATAAGGCACAATCATAAGCTAAAGTTGTAAATGTTGATGTAAATTTCCATGGCAAAATTGGTAGGGAAAACAATCATTTTCAAGTTTCCTAGAGGTATAACAGAAAATGGAGCTTCTACAAAAAGGTATAAAAATAATCACTTAATTGTGTCCTTTTAACAAGCAGGGAAATTTCAAAGATCTAGCAAACAGGTTTCCAAATATGATTTTGTCGGATAGGCAAGATGGAATGAAATGAAAACACTTTAAAGGTATTTTTCCCATTTAGAAAATAATTTACATATATAGTACCGACAAGGCTAGTTTTGCGCTCCTTTGTAATAGAGTGCATGCTGGTGGCAAGCCTGGATGTAATTTTAATTTTTATCACTTAAGGATTCCAGCTATAGTTCTTTTAGCAATAGTTTCTGAATAAATGCATTCGCGGGGCGGGGGGGAAATCCTGATTATATTATTCTTGCAAAATTCACTGGAACTTTTGCCTGAGTAAGGCAAGAAGGATTTTTCTTATCAATTCAGGGCTTTTCATTATTTAAAAGGTGAGGCAATATTTTCAGTACTTTAGATTTCTACAGCAAATAGACCGTTTCTAAATGTAGGTAGATTTTTTTAAAATATTAATAACTCCTGATCCCTGCTAAACCTTTTATTTACACTCTTCTGTCCCAATAAATAAAATAGTACATAAAACCATGTTGCTTACATGATGATGGACTATTGATATCTGTATGAATGAAACACAGGATTCCTAGAGCTTTCATTGAAATGTCTTTTTTTTCTAACAGATCATTTAAATGGATTATAGCCCTTCTCATGTCACATATGTTATCTTCCAAATTTCTTAACAAAAAGAGTTAGTGTACAGTAGCCACAAACATTTAGGTCATGTTTTTTACATGCAGTCCACGGTGATTGGAGATCCTTTATGGAACACTATGCTCCAAGTGTAAAAGGGCAAATTGTTAGCTTAGCACTCCTGACACAGGAGGGGGGTTAAATTGATGTTGCTTTTATATTGTATCACTAATAAGGACCTGTGTGTTTGTCTTTGCCAACATGTCATGGTTGATCATTGCCTTTGTTGGGCAGTTCCTTAATTTATTAGGCAGCTCAGCCATCTGAACCCAACAAGAATGTTTCTAGACTTCATTAGCACTCCATCCATTTCTGAATTTGTTCGTTCATGCAATTTTAAACATTCACAATGCCCATCTGTTGTTCCCATATTTCAGAAAAGAGCTTGAAGGTCAAGGATATCTTCAAACATTTCTGGCTTTCACATTTTAATAAAATATAATCTGCCGTTTGGCTTTTGATTTGGGTTTTTTAAAACTGAGTCGAAAGACACTGTCTTCTTTCATTGAAAGGATTGACTCTCACTTTTACATTAAAAAAAAGAATGAGATATTATTTAAGAGGCATGCCACTTACATTGGTCACAGCAGGGAGACTAACCTCGCTGCCCAACAACATACTTTTCTCCTGTTAGCAATTGCCTTTATTCGTCTTTAAAAATGAAAAGGTTTTCAGTGTCAGTAACTCCTCTAAGTGCTATTAGTCATTTTATTAGCTGTGCTTTTACTTTGACATTATGAGATAAAGAATGGTACTCAGATATCATTCACTTTCAAAAATACTTTATTTTCTTGAATTACTATAATATCTTAGCATTGTTGTTATTGCTTCCTTGCATGTGGAGAGATAAGGAGATGTGATAAGATAACTTTGAGGTGCCACATCCAACCTGAAAGACAGAATTATTTATAGATGTTTAGAAAATGACATCAAATGGGACAGGCACCATGGTTTAGCAGTATGCACACCTGTTACTACTACATTCTCAGTTATAGACATAGGCATCACCATCATCTTTATTTTACTATTTGTTTCTGGTACTACTCACAATGTATGCTACCCAGTACGGCTTACACCATAAAATGTATCACAAATACCGTTTCAAAATTTTCATGCCTGCATTGCTTATTCCAAGCTATCCTACAATTCTGACTCAGGCAAAATTCCTATTAAAGTATTAGTAGTTTGCTCTGAGCACTGAGTAGGGCCTCATTTAATTGGCCCTAACATTGTAAACAAAAAGCTGAAAACAGGCAAATCCTACAAGACTGTTAAATCGAAGTATGCAATTGTCTGTGCTAGTGAGATGCTTGTTAGGAAGGATTTTGTGCTTTCACAAGTTGTGATATGAACAAGACATAGAAACTCTTAATACATTTTCACCTTTGCTTGTTCTTTACCTTTCTTACTCTGAGAGTGCATTTTTTGTCCATAGATTTTCTTGGCCTTCCATGTTTCTGTGATATAATGTCCCTTTAGCACAGCTAAACAATAAAACAGAGTGATATTTCAGGGAAACACCTGGAAAACAAGCTACAGTAAATGAAATAATTTTCCCTTTTCTTTCAATATTTTCTCCATTTATTTGACAAGGTTTTAAGTGATGATTTCAGAAAGATTTAGTCCACAATTCTTTATCATCTAAAACCATATATTGGTATAAAAATGAAAGTGTTCGGCATGTCTAAAATTAGGACACTTCACTGAAATGTCTATCCCATCTGAGGACTCCCCAACATTAGGGCTACCCTCAGCTCCTGACATCTTAAGGGAGTTTTAGTCATCATTGTGCTACAGCAGTGCTAAAGGGTCTTAAAACTGCCTTAAGGCAGCAGCTGAGGATCCCCCTGGTGTAGGGGAATCTTATGCTAGTTACTCCTGCTTTGCTCCTCCCCTCTTTCCCAGTGTACGGGTTTTTTTAGCAAGGGATTGGGTTGCGGAGGGACGTAGTCAGATATGAGAGATAATGAGAATTGCAAGATGTGTTGTAGTGGTTTTTGCCAATGGAGCAACCTTTCCAGGACGTTATCCACCAGCAGAAGTTAGAGCAACTCCAAGGCTGCTCTAATTTGTGACAGAGATTGTTTCAGCTTCTAGCAGTGTCCCTGGAGGAAAGAGAAGGAAGAGTGAATAGGTGGTATAAAGCCACCTATGTTTCATATCATCAGGTGCACTAACTACTGCTTTGAAACAGCTGCGGAATCTAACCTTTCCTTTTTCAGCACTGTCAATCTATATTCCCTTTTAAAAACACTACAATGAAAGGCAGAAAAACAGATAATATAACAGGGGAAAATCTAGGCTTATTTAATGGAGATAGAAAAATGGGGAGAGAAATGTATCATAGACAATTGACAATATCTCCTTTTGACTTTTAAAAATTCTTTTTGATAAGTACATTGGGTGATAAACCTTTAAAAAATGTATCACATAAACATTTTTAAAAATAAAAAAGGAAACAAATAGCCATATAAATGTCTGGGAGGGTCGTTTATTTTGAGATTTGCTGCTGCTATTGCATAAATTCTCTAACTTTTTACAGCTGAAACAGCAAGGTTCAGCATTCCTCTCCTAGTGTTCTCCATCTAGCAAAAGAAGGCATTCAGGTCTGCGAACTACACTGACAAGTGACAGCAAGAGAACGGGAACTATTGGTACATTGGGTTAATGCATTTATCTTTTAAAGCCAAAGACTCATTTTCAAATCCAGATTAGACTGTAAATTAAAATAATTTTGGGAATTTAACCTATCCCCTAGCAGAGATCTGTCTACTTCACAGCACAAAACCACTTTACGGTTCTCTACAAACATCAGTACAGGCTTCATGCCTGATCATGTTTCCACTGAAACAGTTTCAAAGGGAGCAGGACGAGGCTGTTAGCTGAGGTGGCAGGAGTACAGCTGCATATTAGAATTAAGTTGTACAAGTAAGATTTGCCAAAATCCTGTCTAAACTGTGGGGTCCATCCCACATGCATTCCATACATGGAACTCCCATTGACTCAAATGAGAATTCTGTGCATAAAGACTTTACAGGATTCAACCTTGCTACGTGTCGTCCTACCTAGCACAATTGTCCTAACATTTCAGGGCAAATTCTCTTTATCTTCCTCACACAAGTAGTCCCACTGACTTTATGAGGAAAGTGAACAGGGTTTTCTTCTTACATGAATATATCAATTCAACCAATTGATAAAATAAAGGATTATGTGATTCAAACACCTGTTCTAGAACTGTATTTCTAATGAACTCTGTATCTCTTCAGAACTGTATCTAAGGCAACTTTAGTGTTACTATGCTAGTACATCACAGAAACAGGAGTTACAGTGTATGCACAAGCTTGAGTCACCCAACATCTGCCCTAAATCTGACTAACGATGTTGTACAGCACACCATTCTAAAAGTTAATACTGAGTAGTAAGAAGCACTTCTCTCTATCTGTAAGCTAAAGATGTTATTTGAATTAAATATGCAATATGTATACATATATGCATACTTCTACACAAAGGACAAGATCTTCACCTGGTGTAACTTTGCATAGCTCCATTGACTTCAGTGGAGCTATTCTGACTTACGTCAGCTAAAAGAGCTGTCCAAAAGTGGGCAAAATTCTAGTCTCAGCTATACCAGTGCAAACTCCTTTAATTCAATGGCCTTTTTACCAGTGTGACTGGGAACAGAATTTGTCATGAAAGACACATATAACTTTAGGTATTTGAAGTAATCTTTTCAGAATTTGTTACCTGATTCCTGCTTGCAATTGCCAAAAATGTTTCTACTCTGCATCTGACCTCATTGGTAACACTGAGAGCTTTACAAAGCAAAATGGCAATAGTTGGTTTGTAATTTATATATATACTAACCTTTGATCTCTGGATCCCATATTCAGTCCCACTGGCAGAATCAAGTTAAATGAATTTGGTCTCAGCTTGGTGTCTGGAACAGCATAATCCAAGGAGACAGAAACTTGATTCCTCACAGTCTGGTAAATTCACATAAATTCTTGAACACAGCTTACAAATCTGTATTATTCATAGTTGATCCACTTATTTTATCACACTGTAAAATGTAAAAAAAGACCTTTATATAATTCTATAGTGCAATATATGTTCTTGCTAGCTGATGTATGATTTGTTTTTAGAGCTGGGAGGGTTGATACAAATCCACCTAGCAGGCTCACATTCTCTTTTCTTACTCCTTTTATTTAAAAGCTCTCCAGGCTTGCAACCTGTATGGGGATAAATTAGAGTCAACTTCCAAGAAAACAATGTAAGCATTCAAATATGGAAAAGGCATTTTGTTCCAGGCTCAAAACAGCTTTCATTGTGATCTGACATAATTGCAAATAAAATAAATTGAATAAGAAATATAAATATTGTCATCTCTGTCTTGCTTTTCTTGAGTCTAATGGGTGAATGACAGTGAGTCTGTGAACTATTCCGAGAGAATCAGAGTTTGAATCTCTGATGATTAGTTCACTGCAGCTCTAATTTACAGTATTTTGGTGTTGTATTGAAAATGACTACCATTTTTAGCTTGATATTGCAATTTCTGAGTAAATAGTAATGTGGGCAGAGAAGTATAAGGTTCCCCCGCTAAAAGCTTAGTAATCCACTCTATTCTGACTCCCATCTTCATTAAAGTCCACTCTTGGCTCAGTGCAGTAAGGGAACAGCACAACAGAGAAAGTTACACCATTCCCAACATTCCATCTACATAAGGGAGTAAAACACTGCAGTCGTTTGCACTGGTTTCTCATGATAACTCCTATGTAATTGCTCCTCTTCTCAAAGCAGGTCAGATTTGAGTGCTACCTGCTTGCAAACCCTACAGTACAAATGGTTACACATACTATACTGCCCAAATGACCTGGGAACTATAGTATGTGTAATGTATTTTGAGAAGTAATGTGCACCTTTAATAGAATGCAGTAATGATGCAAGAACACTATGTACACTAAAGAAAACTCATAGTAATACACAGGGGTATGCCCAACACAAAATATTATGATCTGAGTTATTATGATTTATTGTTCTGCAGTGCCAAAACTGTGTTAGCTGTTGCACTGGAGGTATAGGAGATGTACAAAATATACAGGCCTAGTGATTCTAGACCCTATACTCCAGAATTAGTATTGAATTTGGAGCCAGCTTTCTCCTTCCATATCTCATTATAGTGGTTCAGGTTTTCCAGTGATGCACTTCTATATATTTAGATCACTTCAGCTCTAGATTCAGGCATGGCAGAGGTGAGGAGTTATGTAAGTGGTAGGCATGTGTGAATTGCTGAACAGAGTAAGCTCTCAGGATGATTAAGGCTGCTGCACAGCTGTTTGATCAAGTATGGGTTAGGAAGTCCTGTCACTGGGTCCAGACACACACTCTTTTGAAAGCTGACATCTCTCTTGTTTGGACTATTTGGCCTGGAACAGGTTGAGAGCCAAGAGAGGGACCTTAAGGCCAGCTAGTATTCTAGTAGGAGAATCTAAAGCTAGTATGTCCTAGTGAAAAGTGCACCGGACCCCAAGTCAGGTGAACTTAGTTCTAGTCCCAAGTACTGCCTCTTGTTTGCTGTGTGAACTTGGGGCAAGTCCTTAACCACCCTATGCCTCAGTTTCCCCATCTGTAAAATGATACTGACCTCCTTTGTAAAGTGTTTTGAGATCTATGGACTAAAGATGCTATATAAGAGCAAAGAATTATTATTTTCCTCACTGAATACAACTGATTGCTCACTAGAAATAGCTTATGTGTGCTCCTAGGAATTCACAGGAAATAATCTAGTATTTGTAAGATTTGGCCATATAAACCTCACCTTCATCACACATCATGACATGCCAAGTCCTTGATTTCCAACAACAGTCTTGTCTCTCTCCAGCATAATCTTTATATTACAGAGTGATTGGGGGGGGGGGGTTAGATTTGGTCTAGCAATATCTCATCCTTCTGTATCTCCATTTTCAATGGGTAAATGTACATTCCTCAGTTCCTAATTCTTACTCCAGATCATTTACACTTTTTCAGCCACTTATATCAATGTATGTCTTTCTGTACGCTCACAGAGTCTTTATTTTATCTTCACTGATACCAACATTCCATTAATCTTCAACTTAGTTGTAATCCCTAGTAGGCTTGCCAGAATGGTATTACAGTATGAAATAAAAAAAAGTAATTAGAACAGAGATTGATTATCAATTTAGTTAGTTTTAATCCCTGCTAGATATATATATCTCACAAGGGTTATGATGTTAATCTTCAGAAATGCATTAACTGAAAGAAATGTTTTTAAGAAATGTGTCCTACAAGTCAGCTGTGTCAATATATTTTCCCTGAAGACCTTACTTAATTATTACTATAGGCATTATAAGTCTATTTTTCAAGTGGTTTGTCAAGTACTCATTTAACAGAGTTCACAGTACATATAACCTATAATAGAAATGGATACTGAATTAGCAGATAAAGTTTATCATCATCTACTGGATTATTATCCTGAAATACAATCAATCTGAAAGATGCTACTGAACAAAAGATAAGGTATTTTTCTGTTCTGTATTTATATGTTCTCTTGTTCCAGTCACATCAAACCATTTTATTAGACAGATTTTATAGGAATCATATCCAAACAGTTTGTTCTTTTTAGAGATATAACCATACACCAAGTACAATAATTGTACAACAGGCCTCATTATGTATAACCTTTATCTCTTATGTCTTCTAGGAGATTCCTTCTTTTTCACCATAAACATACGATGTAGAAAATATGAAAAGTGTGTTCTTTTGTGTGCAGACTTTGCTTTTTTTAGCATAAATATTAAGATTCCATTACTCCCTCCTTCCTACTTTCTGTACATATATTTCGTGGTCATACTAAGTTAACTACCTAATACCTTTTCCCCCAGCACCCTAGGGTCTACCCCTTCTCTCACTGAAGTCAGTGGCAAAGCTCCCATTGAATTTATTGGGAACAAGATCAAGCATAAAAATCTGTTTGATATCAATATACTTTTCCATGGATGCACCCATGGACCATACAATGACACCTAACAGACTCTGGTATCACCCACCAATGAGATATCTGCGATGTCAGAATTACCAGAGCCATGTGTGGCACAGAATGCTGGACAGACCACAGATTGGTAAGAGCAATGCTCCACTTGCATATTATCCCCTCACATCGCAAGCACCCCAGGCTCAACAAAACAGCCTTCAACATAGCAACACACAAGCACATCGACTATCAGGTGCACTTTCAGCAGTCACTTGATGACAAGCTTTTTTCATGCCCACCAGACACTGGCAACCCAACAGAAAAATGGAACCAGTTTAAAAATGTGATTATTGACACAGCTAAACCAGTGCTGGGGCCAAAGAAAAGTGTACACCAGGACTGGTTCAATGAGAATCATAGATTATTAGGGTTGGAAGGGACCTCAGGAGATCATGTAGTCCAACCCCCTGCTCAAAGCAGGACCAATCCCCAAATGGCCCCCTCAAGGATTGAACTCACAAGCCTGGGTTTAGTAGGTCAATGCTCAAACCACTGAGCTATCCCTCACCCCAAACTCCTAAGTGACAATCAGAAAGCATTTGTTGAATGGCAGAATGATCTCACTTCCATCTCAAAGAAATATAGATTTAAATACCTACAGAGCAAGGCCCAGTTTGAACTGAGGAGAATGCAGGATGAGTGGTGGGAGAGGAAAGCTGCAGAAGTTCAGCATTACACAGATACAAACAATGCAAAGATATTCTTTAACTCTCTCAAAGCAGCCTACAGACCATCTAACTCTGGCACAGTTCCCCTGAAGTTGGCAGATGGCATAACCCTCATCAAAGACAAGGAGGGAATCATACAAAGCTAGGCTGAACACTTCAACAGTCTACTCAATAGAGACTATCCACAATCAATCAGCATGTCCTTGATCAATTACCAGAGAAACCCTTCAAAGAGGATCTCAATCTCCCTCCATCAGTTGAAGAGGTCATGAAAGCCATCAAACTGAACTCTGTCCAAGTGTCCAGAAAGAACTGTACAAAGTAGCAGGCCCAAGGGCTATTGAGGTGTTCCATGACATCTTGAATAGCATTTGGGAGGAAGAAGAAATGCTATTATTGTATCACTGTTCAAAAACAAAGGCAGTAAAGCTGACTACAGAAATTACAGAGGTATTTCTCTCCTCTGTACAGCAGGGAAAATACTAACTCACATTCTACTGAACAGACTCATTGCAAACATACTTGAGGAGAATCTGCCAGAAGCGCAGTGTAGTTTCAGACCAGGTCATAATACTACAGACATGATTTTTGTCATAAGGTAGGTCCAGAAAAATGTTTGGAGCAGAACATGGACTTGTATGCAGTCTTCATCAACTTGACCAAAGCTTTTGATACAGTCAACAGAGAGGGTCTATGGGCTATTCTACATAAACTGGACTGCCAAGGAAGGTTCCATGACCACATAACAGTGCAAGTGCTCTCAAATTGTGATTCTTCTGATGCATTCAAAATCTCGAATTGAGTGAAGCAAGGCTGTGTACTTGCTCCAGTGCTATTCAGTTTGTTCTTTGCCTGTGTCCTCAGCTATGCCACAAGGGACTTGGATCAAGAGATATACATCTGCTACCAACTCAATGGCTACCTCTTTGATCTTCAAAGGCTCCATGCTAAGACCAAGATTCTGGAGAGACTTCTCATTGAGGCACTTTTGGCAGATGATTGCGCCTTGGTGGCTCATAAATATGATGACCTTCAAGTCATCGTTGATAGATTTTCTGAAGCATCTCAGCTCTTTGGTCTCACCATCAGTCTCGGTAAAACAGAGTTCTTGTTCCAACCAGCTCCTCATTCCAATGTCCCAGTGCCAGCCATCTTCAACTAAGGCAAACAGTGAAAAATGTGGATCAGTTCAAGTATTTGGGCAGCATCATCTCAAGTGACAGTTCCCTTGATAAGGAAATTGCCTCCAGAATCAGTAAGGCCAGCCAGGCGACTCCAAACAAAAGTCTTTAACCAACACAACATATGTCTCTCCATCAAATTGAATATCTTCAGTGCGGTGGTTCTAACAACTCTCCTGTATGGATTTAAGACATGGACTCTTTATAGACAGCACATTAAATAGCTTGAGTAATTTCAGATGCACCTCCTCTTCTCAATAATGAGCATTCGCTGGCAGGACAGAGTGAACAATATTAAGGTCCTAGAGAGAGTAAATAAAATTAGAATTGAGGAAATGCTATTGAGAGTATAACTTAGGTGTACCAGACATGTCATCAGAATGGAAGACTGCCGTCTCCCAAAACAGATCTTGTATGGGGAGCTGAGGCAGGGCAAAAGAAAAATGGGTCGTCCCTATAAGCACTTAAAAGATCATCAGAAGAGCAGTCTCCAGGGGGCTGGCATCAATCTCAAAGAACTCAAGTAAATGGCTCAGAATAGGAATCACTGGCAGTCTCTGACAAGATTAGCATGTGACAGGTTTGAGCGGGATCGATTAAATTGTCTTCGGGCTGCATGTGAAAGGTGCTACAAAGCTGCATCATCAAACATCATAGATATGGACTTCCCATGTCCTCAGTGAGACCAGCTCTGCATTAGGGTTTGGACTTCAGAGTCATATGAATAGTTATAGATGAGAATTGTTACAATATCATCACCACCAGCAGCGATGGACTACCAACCAATGTTCTTCTGTAGCAAATGGAATCTATACTCATTTTTAAAGAAAGAGGATAGTATGTTTACAATGTATGTCCTCCCTTTATGAGTGTATTTCATTTAAAATGCCATTGTATAATGTCATCTTTCTTTTATTCTCTATGAAGTAGCTGCAAAACTGCGAATGTTAACTTCATTTATGTACATGAGAGCTAAAACAGACATGAATTTCAAGCCTAAATGAACAAAGGCATTCATGTAAAAAATCTCAGGTAGCTGTAGTGATATGGGTTTCTATCTCAATCCCATAGTTATCTAAAAATACTTTTTTAAACAGAAGTTACAATTCATGTCCGTTGAGACCAGCACTCTGCTCTACATTAGCTGCACTTTTCAGAATTTGAATTCTCTAGAGTTTCTCTACTTTCCTCTTGATGGAATATTCTTCTCTGCTCTCTCTTGCCATTTCTTTCTCTCTCTTGTACAAACACACAATTAGGCAATCTTTTCCACCTCTGTGTCTCACTAATCCAAATCTCAACCATGATTCAAATTCATTATATTTTTATATTTTTAAAAAACCACTCTACTAGTATATGCCCCTTTTGTATCTAAACTTGTTAACAATAACATGCTGTAACACCAAAGAGTATTTCCAGGATTCCACAATACCATAACAAAGTATCCGAATTAGAGACATAACTCTCAACCACAGAAAATATATGCAGGACTAAACCCAAATCTTTTCACTTAGGACCAGATTTTTTAATGTTTTTAGGTGGCTACTGGAATTTTCAAAAGCACCTAAGTGCCTAACACTCATTGAATTAAATGAGTTTTAAACACCTGGATACTAGGCATTTAAATATCTTTAAAAATCTGGGCCTTAGTGCACGTTAAAACAGAGACAAAAAGCAGAATGCTAAAACAAGAAAGCTATTTTTACTTTAAAGGATCTCTACTTGAACAAGGAAAAGCAGTTTACTACAAATAAAAATATAAAGTTATCTACTACAAATATTGTACTGCAGATTTGTATGGAAAGCTCTTTAATACTCTTATCACTTTATCAGCACACTTCAGGAAAATCAATTTGTGCAGTTTGTCTTCAAACTATGTCCTAAGCAGTCAAATCTCAAAATATTATATTTAGGAGAAAAAGCAGAAAACAAACAAACAAACAAAAAGCCATCTAAGAAACTGAAAATGTTAGCTATTCTTTACCTGCTGAGAAATGGCAGTACAACTTTTCAACATACTTTTAATCAAATGTTCCCTCTGTGGAGCAGTATTGAACTATTTGGTGTATAGAGAACACACCAGAAAAGTAAGCAGTGGTATGTAACTGATGTGGGACTTCAGTAAGATGTGGTGTAACTTATAGATGCATTTTAGAACGCTGTGTAGCCATGTGGGATTTTTACTAACATTATTAGGGCGGCATCATTATTAGTGTTGGAGAAGGAGAAAAGGATGCAGATGCAATGTGCCATAGATATATCTGAGCATGTAGCACTCTACTCCCATGAATAAGAAGAATATTTGACATTTAGATGGCCCTTCTGCATTTTCAAATTGCTCTGCAAGCATTACCAAATTAATACTCACAATCCCCCATAAATATATAAAGCCAGATCCTCAAATAAAACTAAATGCTTGTCAGAATGCATGTGTTTGTAGATTTTAAAGCCACAAGGGGCCCTTATGGTCATATTGTCTGACCTGCATAACATAGACCATAGAATTTCACTAAATGGTTCCTGGGTATCAAACCCATAAGTAAATTGTGGGCTGGAACTGTGCAAAGGTAGCTTTATGTTCACTTTTGCTGTCTTCCAATTTGCACATGACTGCAATGGCCACAGGGGGCCAAAAACACAGCTGAGGATCGGTATGATAGAGGCACCCTGGCCATACACTGTTTCTTCTGGTCCTGGCTCCTTTTCCCTGCTCTGCCAGATCAGGGAGAGGAATGGCATTAAAGCCCCTAAGCTAATGCTTCCATCCTGATCACTTTACACTTGTATGATCCTTAATGGGTTTGTTAAAACAGCTATAGAACCAGATTATGCAGGCAATGCTAAATGGGCACACCACAGAGAATCTGGCCTACGTTAACCCCATTTTACAGAAAAGGAAACGAAGAGCTGGCAAAACTGAAAAATTAAGGCCCCTTCATTTTCAAGCAAAATTCCCATAGACTTGAACTGAGTTTTTCTTGGATAAGGAGTGAGTAAACAATGTTGTATAGGGTCCTAAGCCATTTGTCCAAGGATATACAGCAAGCCTGAGTGAGAGTTGAGATTAGAACTCTGGCGTTCCTGGGACCATGCCACTCATGCTACCCTGTCATAATAGTTAAACTGTAAAATTCAGTAACATTTGTACTTTCACTGTAAAATGTATGATAATTTTCAAACT
The DNA here is from genome assembly GCF_003597395.2 of Chelonoidis abingdonii. Taxonomy (NCBI): domain Eukaryota; kingdom Metazoa; phylum Chordata; order Testudines; family Testudinidae; genus Chelonoidis; species Chelonoidis abingdonii. The sequence continues at coordinate 243,707,813 of NC_133769.1, read as the reverse complement.
ATTTTTATACTAACTAGGCAATGTATCAAAATATTTTCTTTTAAAAACTTGTTTCTGTAGCATATTACACTTCTGTTTAGATAATGACACCGTTCTAACATATTACACTACAGCTTTTGTAATTCAGTAACATTTCCTTTGGCTTCAATGGGAACATAATCAGAATTTTAGCCAACCATCAGGGGAGGAGTTCTTTGGTACTAATCATGAAGTTGTAAGAGCTGTATTATGGGCTTGATAAATATGGAGTTACCCCCAGATCCTCGCACATATTTAGACAGCTAATTCCCCCATTGAAATGGATGGAAGTTAGATGCTTAGATACTTTTGAAGGTCTGTGCCTTACTTCTTATCCATCTCATTTCAATATACTTAATACTTCAGTCAGTAACAAATTAATTTTTAGATATCAGTTTGGGGGGAAATAGGAAAACACAGGGAGAGAATAATTGGGTAATGACTGCTGGGTTGGGCGAATGGAAAAAGGAAGTCCGGGGTGCCTTTTGCTAGCAAAAAACTAAAATGGAAATCAAACTTTCTCCAGGCTTTTCAGCAAAAAAATAAATCCCTCTTAGGCTTTCCACTACAACTGACATTTTTTCCCCCACTTTTTTGACAGTTCTCTCAGTTGTAGTTATTCCTTCCTATTACAAACTTATATTTGGGGTGAATTTCTGGTTCCATTGAAGTTGAAGTCAATGGTCAAACTCCCAATGACTTCAGTGAGGCCAGAATTTCACCCTCTATCAGACTGTAGAAATAGCAAGGGTGACTTTCATGTTCTTAGGATGTTGCTTGTAACCTGTCATTAGTTAATACATTATAATAGACAACAAGCATAGCTCCTAAATGTAGCTAGTGATTTTGAATAGTGCAACTATAAATCTAAGACAATGATGCTTTACCAGAGCTTCTACAAATATGAGGCTGATTAACACTGGTTATGAGCAGACCTATGAAACATGGTAAATGAATAATTAATGACATTTGAACTCAATATTTATTATCCATGCACACATATATTCATGTTTAACACAGATGTCACTAAACTTTTTAATCTGCCCCACTCCATCCTACCCTGCATGTGAATGATTTAGACATTGATTTGCTGTAAAATAATTAACACTAAATGACAGTTATTATAATTGGATTGAATTATTTTTTTCTCCATTGTGGTTTAGGCAGAATGTGTGCATTGCTGTCATTTGGAGGGGATATGTAATATGGTTTGGCATGTTAAAGTATGAAGAGCTCTTTGCTACTTAGGAAGGAATTAATTTATTAGTAGTGAAAATGCAATATTTAAATGAGGAAGGTTTTGGGGACAGACAGTGGGGATTGTTTTATTTCTAAATAATTAGATGCATTTGAAAAACATACTCATCACCCTTTAAAATGCATTTATGATCTTTTTGCTGTTCAGAATTGTTACGCAACAGACATTTCACTGTGTACGTGAGCGAAGTAAACAAATGCATTGCTACTGTAGTTGCAGGGTAAGTAAACATTGATGTCACTGGTGCTATAATCACATTAGTAGGATTTGTTAACGGTAATGTCCAGACAGATCCATTACCCAGATCAGGAGATCTTTGAGATGCAATTTCAATTTGAGCACAACTGAAAATGAGAAACGAATCTACTTTAAAACAGGATCTTTGCAACAGATTGCCTTTCAAATAAGAATTCTGTTGTAAGAGTATGGTGTCCCTAGCCTCTGTTTGCCAGAAGCTGGGAATGAGTGACAGGGGATGGATCACTTGATGATTACCTGTTCTGTTCATTCCCTCTGAAGCACCTGTCACTAGCCACTGTCGGAAGACAGGATACTGGGCTAGATGGACCATTGGTCTGACCCAGTAGAGCTATTTTTTATGTTCTTATGTTCTTAAGAGTAATCTTGCCATCACAGACATACAGCATCAAATCACCTTCAATTGCACAGTTATATTTAACTATACTTGTGTATCTTTTCTTTAAGAACAAATTCAGTTTTCTCTTACTCCCCAGCACACACAGAAATAGATACACTCAGAGCCAGACTATATCCCAGTCAGAGGAAATACATACTGTAGTTAGCAGTGTATTCGCATTCCTCAACGCTATTTGGTCAAGGACAGAAACATCACAGTCTGAACGTTTAGTACCGTTTTCATTTCTAAAGGGCTTCTCATTTTAAAGATAATGTATCTATGCCTTTAAATATGCTGATACCCCAGTATGATGGTACCCTGTAGCAAAACAAAATACAACAATAATAGCAATAGCAATCAATGGATGAAAATCATTCAGGTGTGGATAATAATAGCGCAGGATGTGTTTCCTGGAGTGTTCTCCGTGCAGCGCAAATATACACTCACCGATTTTGCAATTACACACTTTATCAATATATGCTGAGATGGCTGGGTTTGCTTGGTTTTTAACGCTTAGCCATTGACCCTCATGCGCAGGGTAACGCTGGGAAACCAAATCAAATGCTTTCGCCATTCGGAATTTACAGTGCACATTTTTTTTTTTTTGGTAAATCTATTACAAAAGGAAAAAAGAAGGAAAAAAATAAAGAAAAAAAGAGGAAAACAACTTGTTTTCGCCATTGAACGTGTGTACTTTTGCCCTGTGAATCATATATATGTTCTCCCTAATTTTCAATTACTTCCTTGATTTTCTCCTTCAAATTGATGAAGCGTTTGCTTTTCAATCGCATGGACTCACCTTTATGGTCTGTTTAGCACTGCAGCTACCTCCTGCATACCAATGTGGGGCTGCAAAAGGCACCACCACAGCCGTCTTACTTTCCTTCCAGCCTTTTCCCTACTACCAACAACCAGACGCATTTTTAAAAGTAGTTCTCGCCGCAAAGATAAAGACATGGATCCCATTATAGTTCGGTACTATTGTATATATCTGCAGTGCCCCACGATCAAACAGAAACGGTGGACCTAGCAAGCACAGGCTGAGCGGAAAGACCCCGCGAATAAAAAATGTTCTCTGAATAAAAATGACAGAAAACATTGTCCGCACAAGCGGGAAAAAACAAAGGGACAGTTTCTTTTTGGTACCTGTACCCACCCATGGAACAGCTGTGGAAGGCAGTCCAGGCAATCTGACATTGCAGTACTTTCTGAGATCAGAAGTGCAGCTGAAAGGTTTTGTTGTACAATCATTGCTTAATTAAGCACAAGAAGTTCTCTCTTCTCTCCCTCCCGCCCCCTCCCGCGTTTGTACACAAGATCTGTGGAGACTCACCGGGTCACCCTGATCTCTGAAGGTCAATCTCAGGTTGTGCCTCGGCTGTGGCTCTCTCCTCTGGGCTCTTTTGGCTGGCTTCGATTTTGGTTTGGCTTGTGTGTCTATCACTTGCTATGTTAAGCCGCTGCCCAGCATCCCAGCTCATCAGATTCCGTGATCGCAATCCACATCTCGGCAGATGTACCAGAGAATCACATAGAGGATCAGGAGGATGGCAAAGATGAACAAAGCTACCAGAATAGCCTTGGTCACAGGAGAAATGAGGGACTGCATGTCACCCAGCAGGAGCCGCAGCCGGAGGAGAGGAGCTAGTAATTGCAACGATCCTGATGGTCTCTGGCAGAAGCCCCCCACCCACCCACCCACCCTGCCAGGCAAGCAGTAGCCCCCACTAAAACCGGTGGTGCCTCTGCATTGCTTCGTGCCGACTTGCCAGCGCTTTAGCAACGGGCTTCTTCTTGTGTGCGTGTGAGTGTGGCGAAGGAGACACTCACTCCACGGGGCACAGTGAGGCGCTCACATGCCCCCGCTGCGGCTCTCAGGCAGGGAAGATCAGCGCTCCGCTGGGAAGAAGAGGGGCCAGAGCGGGCGAATGGAGCGACACTGATAATCCTGCCATGGGCGCCGCCGGGGCTCCAGCTGCACTCGCCTCTTTCTTCAAGCCCGCGCGGAGGAGGAGGCGGGAGCGCTGCACCCGGGGCATTCAAACTTAGGCGCGGAGACAGCCCGGAGGGGGCAGGGGTGAAAAGCGCGGCTCCTGGGAAGGTCTCTAATGAAAGCCATGAAAGGGCAGTGGGGAAGGGAGGAGAAGAGGGGCAGAGGTGAGCCTGGGGGTGCAAGTGACGGGAGCCCGGTCTGCCTGCCGGGAGCACGGTGCTTTCCCCAGGCGCTGTGCGTGTGAGAGCCGGAGCGCGCGGTGTGTGTGTGTGTGTGTGTCTGCAGCGCCGGCCGCGGGGCTGCTGCAGACTGGGAACCCGGCTGATTAGTATTCCGCCCAGCAGAGCCTTCCCGCCCCTCGCTCCCTCCTCCTGCTCTCCCCCTCGCCTCGCCTGCGCCCCTGCTCCCCAAGGGAAACCTCGGCCGCGGCTGTGCCTATAATGAGAGGGTGGCGTGCAGTGGGATTCCCCCCCGCCTCCTCCCTTTAATTGACGTCCCTGCCGCCCTTATGCTTCACTGGCGAGCTGCTGCTGTGACTAGCGGAGGGGCTGGCGGAGAGTTGCCCCTGCTGCTTGCCACCGAACGGGGCAAAGAAGGGAAGGGAAGCCGGGTGGCCGTGAGGGGTTGTGGCAAAAACCCCGCACCGCAGCCCTAGCGGCAATAAGGCGGGAAGCTGAACATCAGGTGAGGCGGATGGACCCTCTTCGCCGGCCCGCGTCAAATGACCCCCGATTTGTGGGGAGAGGAAGGGGTCGCACTCGAAGGTGAAGCGAGGGAGGGGTATTAGGTGCTGCTCAGCAGCTGAACTGAGACAAGGGGCCCCTGTGGTTCCCTTTGGCTATGCCATGCGACCGTGTCTCTTGGGGGATTTGTTAGAGGCCCTCAAGAAAAAAGCCCCCACCAAAACGGGGAGCAGACAGGCGCCCTGCCTCAGCCAGTCTGCTGACCAGCCAAGGGTGAGGCCCGCCACACACACACATACACACAGTGTTTTCCGACTCAGCATCCACGCAGGAATGCGGTTGCCCTCCAGCTAGGTCAGAACCGGAGAGCTCCTCCCCGGAAGGGATTAGCAATTGTCCAGTTCTGTCCACCACAGGTTGGTATTAGAAATATCCTGCCAAAGGGGAGGCATTCACAGAAGAGCAACACAAGTTATCAAGGGGGAGAAGGGAAGCTTAAAAGCCAAATGTGTGTAATTGGATAAAGGAAAAATTGGAGAGAGGTCAGAATACTCTACAGATATTTGATGGGTGCAAACAGCAAGGATACTTGGAATTTTAAAAATTTCCCTTTTTGTATCTAGGAAAGATGGTTTTGTGAGAGAGGCACCTGACCTAGACTCAGGCCATCTGGGAATACCCACAATTCCTGCCTCTGCCATATAGTTCCTGTGTCACCTGGGGCAAGTCACTTAATTTGTCTGTGCCTCAGTTCCCCATCTGCAACATGTGGATGACAATAATACTTCCTTTCTCCCATTCTCAGTCTTGTCTCTTCAGAGTAAACTTTTCAAGGTAGAGATTGGATGTTCATAAAGTTCTTTGCAAAATGAACTGCTTGGCACTTCCAGGTTCGACTGTGATACAAATAATATATGTGTTCATGAAATCCAGCACAGATTCCATGCTCACCATGACTCATTACTTTATCACAGATAACTCTGGTAGTAGATGCTATTTCAAAAACAGGTATATTCTAGAGATTTAGGACATATAGCTATTAATACCAACAAGGCATCTTTAAAACTCATCTTGGCCTTGTAATAGTTGTTTAGTGGAAGATTCCACTATAAGAAGAAAATTAGTTGTTCCATAGAATGGCTGTTTTTCACAGTCTGGCATTCAGCACTTATTCTATGTTGTCCTTAGAGAAGCCTTTCTTAACTTGACAGCTCTCTAGCAAGTAATACCAAACTTAGCAGCATTTGACATAGTAGTAACAAGACAGTTTGGTTAATACTACAGAACTTGTCAGAGGGGGAACCAGAGCAGTGCATATAGTTTTAAAAGGGACACCATCACCCTATTTATCCTCCAAATGTAACTTGAACAGTCTGGGTAGGAATAGCTTTTGAATTCTACACATATAATTCACATTTATATATATGTATATTAGAGCATCACTGAAAAATGAAAAATATAGCTTGTTTGTGTTTTATGTGCTGTCCGTGGTGGAGAGTGAGCAAATAGAGAAAGCACACATTGACTAACAAACCCATTGCCCAAACTATCCTGATTTATGTTGACAAAGCTGGTTTACAGATCCCTTATAAGTAAGAGAGAGTGGCAAGAGAAATCAATATTTGCTCATTAGAAAAAGTCAACATTGATAGGAAAAGTTTTAATTTCCATCTTGTAAGATGATATTAAATTAAAGGAGAGTAGTGATGTAAATATTGATCATTCTTCTTTTAATTTTCTCTTTGGTTATGTTTGAGAATGAGACTGAGCTACAGCAAATAAAAGTTTACAGTTTACCATACAAAAATGTGTGGATAAATTGCAAATGATGTGGTTGTGTTGGTAGCTTTAGGTGTGCTGAAATTGAATCCAAACAAAATGTGCTTACACAAGACAGCCATTTGATATAGGCTCCTTGAAATATCTCCTCATGTCACAGTGAGTCTTAGCCAAAACAACACAATCCAAACTCTATTCCTGCTCTATCTCTACTACACTTCTTATCCAATGTCCTAAGGCGTAAATGGCATCAGTTACAAAAAAACAGAACAAAAATATTTCTTGAGTGCGTGATAAAGCCAGTGGATCTAATACAAACCCGGGTTTTGCTGGTCTATATCACCACAATAAAGGATATATTCAGGTGGAAAGTACCTCCAAAGCAGACACAACCCCCTCTCTGCTGGGCGGCCTGAAGTCAGTACATCCTCAAAATTGGGCTGTGCTGTGTGACGAAAGGTATGGCGAATGTCTGCAGTCATTGTTTTAAAATAACATTCAAAGAGCCTGATTCCTCTGTTGCTTACAAAGTCTGCACATGTATAACTCCAGTGACAGCAATGAAATTACCCAAGTGTAAATGAGAGGAAGATCAGGTCCAGGGAATCAAACAAGAACTGATCAGGTCCAATTTGCTTTGGTTACGGGCTTTCCCTATATACAGTATCCACCTAAGTTATTTTCTGTTTTCCTTGGTTTCAATGAGATTGTGTGGAGAAGAAATATAACAGATATCTATTTTATTAACATGATTTTGAGACTAACAGAACTCCACATAGGGTGTTATCACTTGTGTATTATAACCATGTCCAAGGTACTCAATGAACGTACATGTCATATGTTCCTATATTTCTTTTCATAACAACAATAAGACTCAGAGTAAAATCTTGGCCTTGTTGAAGTCAATGAGAATTTTACTATTGACTTCAGCAGAGCCAGGATTTTACCTTATAACGCAGTAATGCACAGTAAACTCAGGGAAAAGTGAAATACTGTCTTGAAGATAATCCAATAAAAGATATAAATAAATGACTATGAAAAGGAAACAATGGGGAAGTAGCAGTAGATGGCTTAAAGGATTGGTAATGAGCTCCGGAACCTTTGACCACCACCCCATTGGTTAATATCAATCACAAACCAGTAGTGACCAAAAGATGTTAGTGAAGTTTAAAGAAGTGTAAGATAATACAATTAGGAAAGATTTATCCACAGGGCCTGGAAAACATGAATTAATTTAGCAAGGTTAGAGGCTAAGGAAAGAGGAAGAGTGATGTTTTGCCAAGTTTATTTTAATAGTTTGGACTTCATACTTTTTGGCACAGTCGATCAGCGGAGAGAACAAAATTGTTTGAGTTAGTATGGAGATAAAGAGCCCTTCAGATGGACTTCTATGCACCTAACTCTTCATCATCATTAGACTTCAAAAAGGAATTATTGTTAGCCTCTTCTCTCTCCTATTTGGCACAATTTTCAGAATGTGGCAACTCTAAATAAGAGAGAAATTTATCTTTTGACTTTTAATATGCTAATCAGATTTTCCTCCTTTAGTGTAGGAAAGGGAAATCAAATCATGAGCTAATAAGGGTCCATTATTCATTTTTCGGAGGTATGGGGGATTGTTTGTTCATTTGTTTTAAGACAAAGAGCTTCTCACGTTGGAGGAACCAAATAGTAAATTCACCCTAGATACAGACTCCTAAGTATCAGTACTTCCTGCTATTGGTATTTATGTTTATGAATTTTAGATCTACACTGAGTACTAGAGATTATTTGCCTAGACCATTCTTCTGGACAAAAAATTTCTGTTGGAAGTAAACATCAGGGCTGAGCTGGTTTCTAAATTTTTTGGAGCCTGGTGGAGTACACAGGTGATAAATACAAGACAGGAGTGGAAGGAAAAAATGGTTATGGACTTGGATGCACAAGATAATTCTCAAAGTAAGGCAGATTCTTACAAGATTATACATTACTGATTAGGATCCTGCATAGCACAGTTCAATTCCTTCTTTTCTACAGGAAGTATAATCTGTGTTTTCCAACCCAATGCTAGAAGGGATGTGAGTGAGAAGTGTTCTCATTTTTGTGTGTTGGGAATGTCCCCAGCACAGCATTTGAGATCAGATTTTGGATATTGTGGACATCAACATAGGCCTCATTCAGCTGAAGGTATTTTTTTTCCTTTAGACACCAATCAAGTAATAGATCTTTAGGGTTAACAGCTCCACTCGCACACATATCTGGATAAACAACTGCTCTGATGGAAACTGGAATCAACAATCAAGCTGCCGTTTAAACAGTTGAAAAAAATTCCTGCTAATGTACAAGGGAACATTCAAGGTGAAGTGGCCCATTAATACCTCCCCACTTATGTGGTCACGAGAGGAGAAACATTATCGCTATTGGGGCATTTGATGCACTGGATGAGATACGGCACACCACATGTTGTGATAGGCATGTTTGGATCCTGAAAGATGTGTTTTGGGGTAGGGGATTGTTTATCATCATAGTAATGGTGATATGTCTACAGGTTTTGCAGCTGTTGTGCTGCTTTGTGTCGGTGTGTCCTGGTCTGTGGGGAGATTGTTGCTGATGATGAGCTTGGTGAGGTTGGGGGGTTGTTTGAAGGCCAGAAGAAGGGGTTAGGAAAAGATTTATTTCAGAATGTGGTCCCCATCAACTATGGGTTGTAATTGTTTGATGATACTCCATATGGGTTACAGTGTGAGGTGGTAGGTGTCAACTAGGAGTGTGTGATTGGAGGGAGTTTTATTTCTGTTTTGAAGCAGGTTATCTCGGGGTATTTGCGTGACCTATTACATGATGTGTTCTACTTCTCCAGTAGAATGTCCTTGTTTGGTAAAGGCAGTTTTAAGTGTGTTAAGATGTATATCCAAGACTTTCTCCTTGGAGCATATTCTGTTGTATCTACAGGCTTAGCTGTGGATAAAAGATTTCTTTGTGTGTCTGTGGTGGTTACTGGATCTTTGAAGGTAGGTGTGGCAATCCATGGGTTTTTTTGTATGTAGTTGTTTGTAGGGTTCCATTGTTGAAGCTGATTCTGGTGTCCAGGAAGATGCTAATATAGTAGTGTTCTAGAAAGATTTTAATGGTTGGGTGGTGGTTGTTGAAGTTCTGGTGGAAATCGATGATAGAGTTTAAGTCATCTGTCCAGAGGATTAAAATATCAGAAATGTATCTCATTTGATGATACCCCATTTGATGATACCCCCAAGCTATATAATTGATTTTGAGGTGCTTTTGTCTAGAAATTCTTCTTCAAGGTGGCCCAAGAAGATGGTGGCATATTGGGGAGGCATCTGAGTACCCATAGGTGTTCCCATGCTTTGGACAAAGTGTTTGTTGTTGAATGTAAGATTTTTATAGGTAAAGATGAAGTGGATATGTTTGGGGATGTGGTAGGTGGATATCTGCGTATTGATATCTATGAATCTTGATATTCCTTCAGTAACAGTAGCATGTCCAGATATGGTGGGTCTGCCTGGGTTCCCTTGTTTGTGTATTTTAGGAAGCATGTAGAAGGTCGCAGGGAGGGGTTCATGTGGGATTAAGTTGTAGAGTTTCTCTTGGAGTTGCTTGGGGAAAGGATTTGATTATATCCTTAAATTCATGGGTAAATAGTGGTTTGGAGTCTTCTTTGTGTTCTTTATAGTTGGTGGTGTTGGAGAGCTGGCCTAATTAACTTAGTCATTACAATTGAGAACTATTGTGATGCCTTCTTTGACCACTATCTGATGGTTAGATTTCAGGAACTATTTAGTTGTCCTCTTGGTGGTGGAGAAATTGTGATGGATGCAATGTTTGTTAAGGGTTTCACAGTCAATTTTTTTCCTGAACCAATCAATTTAATGATCAAAAGTGTGGTTTTGTGCACTGTGGGATTATCCAGTCAGATGCCTCTTTTTCCTTATGACTGTTGTTGGGGATGTGGTAATTGTTGGTTGTGTTGCCATTGTTGTGAAATGATTTCATGAGGTGGAGTTGGCAGAAGAATTCTTCTCGTTCTCCACATGTCAGTACGGTATCAGGTTCTGTGGTGGGCCAGAACTTCAGTCCCTAGGAAAGAATAGCTTATTCAGCTCTGGTTAGGAGTAGTCCTGAGAAATTGATGATTTTGGAGTGTCATGTAGTGTCCATGTGGTGGAACCCAGTGCCATGGTTTCCCTAGAGCTGGTGTTCTGTGGGTGGTAGAATTGCTGTAGTTGGTTCCAGTTTTGTTTTTGTGTTGGATGGCTGTCATCAGGTTTTTTTGATAGTTATTTTGGGTTTCTTGCATGATTTCTAGGTAAGTTTCCTAATATTTTTCTTCCGGAGTGTGGCAGCATGTGATGATTTCTTGTTTGAGGTGACCCTTCTGGAGTACGTGAGGTGCAGTAAGTGGTTCCTCAGATTTTCTAAAGTCCTTCTGTAGATCTGATGTTTTTATTCATTTATTTTCTCCATTTCATGTTGTGTTTTTCTTGTGGGTCATGAGACCTTGTGTTCACCTTCTTTCCAGGGTCTTCCTGTTAGGAGTCTGCTCACTGCTGGTTTGATGCAAACTAGGAAAATATGGCTAAAAAGTTTGTGTACATACAGCAGTTAGATTTCCAAAACTTTACTATGCCTTTCCACTATACTGTGAAACAAGCAAAAAATGACAAGTTTCACCTGTTTTTCTTCACATCAAAGCTTTTCATCCACTTCTCATAAGCCTAGTCATGATAACTTGATGAATTTTAGTGAAAAATGTGGAAACTGAGGCAAAGGCTGGTTTTCTGTCTTTAAACCACTCTGTATTTTACCTAAATATTGCAGCTCATGTAAAAGTGAAATTCATCCCATTCAGAAGGCCAACACAAGATGCACACACCACAAAAGCCACAAAATAAGACTTATGTGGAACTTCAAGGTACCTGGACCCTGTGCTACCACTCTGCTCAGGGGTGAATTTCATTCATAAGATAGTATGCAATACAAAGTGAATTCCCCAGAAGACGGTTATAGCAGCTGCAGTAGATAAAGAAGGATAGATTAAGACTGAGACCTAACTTTCAGTTAATTTTTTGAGGCTTTCAATGGACCTGTATTAATTCTGTGATGTTAACATGCATTAGAAAGGAAAGCTGATGCAATAGTTAAGGTGCTAACTTGAGATTAGCAAAACCCAAGTTTAGTTCTCTGCTCTGTCACAGACTTCCTGTGTAACCTTGGGCAAGACATTTAGCCTCTCAGTGCCTCAGCTCTCCATCTGTAAAATGGAGATAATCACATTTCTCTACCTCAGTAGGGTGTTGTGAGGATACATACATCAAAGATTAGTAACAGGGGCCATATAAGTACCTTGGGTAGATATTATAATTAGGAAAGAGAAATAACGCTGGAGAAGGAAATTTGAAAGGAAAACTGAGTACACAGCATAGTCACTCATATCATCCTGAGAATAACTCAGGTGGATACTATAGATCAGATTTAATCTGAAAACAGCTCTAGCTCTGTCATAAGTAGATAGGTAAGGGTTAATTTTCTTTTACCTGTAAAGGGTGAACAAAGGGGGAACCAAACACCTGACCAGAGGACCAATCAGAGACCTGGATTTTTTTTAAAGTCTGGGAGGGAACTGGAAACTAGGGGTCTTTTTGTTTTCCTCGGCCATGAGTAAACAAGCTTTTCTTCTAACTCCATCTTCTTTCAGATATTCTACTATTAAGTGTGAGTACAAAGAAAACAAAGTAATCGGCTGTGATGTGCTTTAATTTGTATTTACATGGGTGTTGATTTGCTGGACTGGTTTAATTGGGCTATCTTTTAAATCAGACTGTTTATTCCTATTTTCTTATAAGCCATATTCCCTGTATTGAATTTCTTAATGCAGAGTTTAGTATATGTAAGTTCTTTCTTTTTTTTTTATATAAAGTTTCTTTTTAAAACTTGTGGGAGTTTCTTTTCCTAGTGAGGCAAAGGGATAGAAATTTCTGTACCAGGTATCTGTCTCCCTCACGGGAAGACATGGGAGGGGGAGGGAAGCATATGAACATCTGTGCGGACTTTCCCGTATTGTCCCCAGAGGGCGGGAAACCGCTATGGGGATACAAGAGAGACGAAAGAAACAATCTGTTCCTCGTGTGGTGTCTGAGGTGTTTTGCTTGACTTAGTTACTGCTAGCGAAGGACAAGGGAAGAGGTGAATTGTCTGGTGGTGTTACGCTGGTACTACTAGTTTGAAATGCATATGCCGTCGAGGAAAGGTAAATACTCTCTTGTTTGGCATTCATGGAGTTAAGTAAGGCGAGATCTTCCCAGCTTCCCCGCAGGAGAAAAGGGGGGCGGGGCAGCTCGGGGGGATGAGATCAGGAGACCCATGGAGTCTGGGTCGTTGAGGGGGGGTCCCCTCAGGGAGAAGTTGGGGTGCACTCGGGGTAACCAGGACCTAAATAAATCCTGGTTGGTGGCAAGCGATATCAGATCCAAGCGGCGTATATAGAGCTTGGGGGTAGCTTCAACAGTCCAGCACTCAGATTTTGTACGGCTAAAGTCCAGATTGAGACGGACGCTACCACCATGGGCAAGCGGGTTATGGAAATACCGAGAATCCAGAAGCCCAGTAGCCTATTAAAAAACATTATTTTCTTTTTTGTCCTGTAGGGGATTATGCAGGGAGAAGGGCGGTTGGTTTTAAAGGTAGCCAGAAGAGAAGTTGTTTTGATTCTGCCTGCTTTTAGTCAGCTGCATTTTAGCAACTCATTAAAGAGAACCATTACAGTCTTTTGTTAACAAGTTGGGACTTTAAGTATCCCAGCCAGCAAACCACACAGGTAAATCAAGAGAGCTTTGTTTTGGTTCAATTACCTATCAAACAGAGGCTAGAGCAAGTCACCAGTGCTACGGCAGACTTCAAGGGAACGAAAGCCAGCAGTTCAAACAACAGACACCAGAGGGCACCACAACACAACGAAAACAGAACCATGAGTTCAGAGATGCCATAAAGTGCAGGAACGCACGAACTAGAGGCAGAGGAAACGAAATCAAAGAAGCCGATCACAAGCGAGAACATGGGAAAAATAGACTACATGAGATGGCAGATGAGATAGAAAAAGCAAAAAGACGCTGCTTACAAAAGAGAACAAGGCAGCCCAACAGGAGCTTACAACAGAGATCAATAAGAGCCAAAAAGGGCAGATCACGAAGACACTTCAAGAGAGAGGCAGGCCGCTCTCAAATAAAACAAAAAAGAGGCAGCCTACGACGACAAATGGAAAAACAACAGAACGAAAGTGAGAGAGGGAAACCAGAGAAAGCATGAACTGGAGATGGCATGCAGGCTAGCAAATGCTCCAACCACCTCCTAACGCCTCCGACGCAGTTGTTGGTTCCACCGCACTGGAAATTTCCTAACTACAAAGCAGGTGAGGAACAGAGACCTTCTTCAGAATTTTTGAAAGGGCCTAGTATTGGGTAAAGATCCCTGAACAACCAGTACTGCTAGAGCTGAGGTCACAGTCAGTGGACGCCGTGGCAGATGTGCGGCTGAAATGCGAAAGGGACCGAATGGACTGATTATCAAGCTGTTTCAAGCCATGACGCAGATCCAGAATGAGATAACCCGGATCACAGGCCCATCAGCGGTTTCAGAAACCAAGTGGGTTAACCCAGAGGGGTCATTTCCAAACACGCCTACTACGTGGGGAAGTTGGTGACGCTGGATAGCAGGACCAGCTCAAACTTTTGAACAGACTGCACCACCCTCATGCAAATGGAGCAGTTCTTGGATGGTGGTTCCTGAGGCATTAACGCTACATCTAGATGGACAAGCCCAAACTCTCACCGGAGGGCGGGGGAGATTGGAGCCCCACTGGATGGGCAAGTGGCAGAGAGCAAGAAGCTACCGTAAAGGGGAGTGAAAAACCAGGGCCACACCGACAATAACCTACAACCGAGGGCAACGCAAAACGCCCACCTACAAACAAAAAAGAACTTCATATACTACACTCGCATTAAGGAAATTCAAGTAACAGGGAATATGGCTTAAAGAAATAGGATAAACAGTCTGATTTAAAGATAGCCAATTAAGACCAGTCCAGCAACTAACACCTCGTAAATACCAATTAAGCACATCCCAGCTGATTACTTTGTTTTCTTTGTACGCACACTTGATAGTAGAATTTTGAAAGAAGATTGGAGTTAGAAGAAATGCTTGTTTACCTCACAGCTCGAGGAAAACAAAAAGACCCTATTTCCAGTTCCCTCCCAGACTTTAAAAAAAATCCAGGTCTCTGATTGGTCCTCTGGTCAGGTGTTTGGTTCCCCCTTTGTTCACCCTTTACAGGTAAAAGAAAATTAACCCTTACCTATCTACTTATGACAAGCTCCCATTGGCCTCAGTTGTCTAAACAGTGGGTGGAAGATGAAGTAGCAGTCTGCTATGTGACAAGAGTAAACCTGACTTATGCTCATATGAGCCAGGAAATAGAGCTCAGCCTTTACACTCTTGTCTGTCACACCCGTATTAGAACAGCAGGTAAGGAAGAAGCATTGCTAGGGATGAGCCTTTGGGGAAATTTAAAGCGGCTCTTGACCACAAAAACCTCTGAAGGAGGTTAGTAAAACAGATTGCTTGTTCCTAAGATGGGGGAAGGGAATTCCCCTTGCAGTGTCCCAGCCCCAACTGATAGAAGAAATTGTCATCATCTCCTCATGTTAATGAGGGCAAATCCAACTCTGTGTGCAAATTGAAGTCTCCCTGGTAATAAGGGCAGCTGATTTCAACACACAACCAAAATTGCCAGTTCTCATGTCTCACAACTGCTGGATAAGTCTTCTCTTAACACAAAGCTTAAATAGTGTTTACTTTGGGTGCAAAGCAATGCAAACTAAAAGCAAGGCTAAAAATGGAACAGGAATTTTGACTGTTTAAGTGCAAAAACTGGAACAAGCCAGATTCTATTCATATAAATAATTCCAAACATCATAGACCAATGGTCATGAAATGATCAGATTTTTCTTACCCAGGAGAAATTAAATCCTGATGAGTGGCTAAACTCCATTGAAAAATGGTCCATTATGAAAGTGTTACATTTGCATAAAGCAAAGATAAAACTAATAGGCTTTCCTCACACTTGAAGTGATTCAATTAAGTTAGTCATTCCCCTTAAATAAGGCATCGAGTCTTCTAGGAATCAATGCAGATTTTTTTCTGCCATACATATCTGTACAATCTGCAAATCACTTGTTGCCTCACTAGTCAACTATATATATTTGCCCCCTTAGTAGACTACAGCTATTTAGCTGACAAAAATACTGAAAACTACCTATTTATTGTAGAAAAATGAGCGATCAGTTTAACCACCAATAAGCTTCAAGATACAAAACACACACAGGTATAAAACAATACTTCTGTTGTAAGCTCTTTGGGGCAGGGATAGTCTTTTTGGTCTGTGTTAGTACAATGGAATCCTGATCCGTGACTAGAGCTCATAGGTGCTACTGCCATCCAAATAATAAATCAAATAATACTTTGACTCAGTGGGTTTTCATGTTCAGTCATGTAGGAAGCTAGAATTTAAAAGCAGGAAATATTGAGAATTTTTTTTCTGATTTTCATTTTTTAAACATCTTATTTAAAATTGCTTTTATGGATAACTTGTTTATGACCATGTTGGCATTACCCCTTTTCAGCCTGATCCTTCACTGTTAATGTCCGTGGGACTTTGGTCATTAACTTCATTAGGAGCAAGATCTTGCCCTTACTGAGATTCTGGGGGTTTTTTTCTTCTCTTTAATTCTTTCTTCTCTTTAATTCCAGTTCTCTGTTTCTATGTCTATTTCTCTATTTGTCTAGGTGCTTATATCACTCTTGTTGCTGGAGTATCTGAACACCTCAGTCTCAATAGTGTGTTAAGCTAATGAAAACTTTGTTGTACGGGAAGGTTAAAGAACAATAATAATTTCAGTTGTATGTGATAAGCTTTTACTGGGATAAGAATGGACTATATCATAAGGAGAAAACTCTTAGCAGAGAAAAATATGTGAATAACATAAGACTAATATTTACAAACAATGCCTGCTGTGCTGACTTTTACTCCATTTCCTCTTGTCTGATGGCTCCACCTAATGGGATTAAAAGGAATAAATCTGCCCTTAAGGTTTTTCACCAACAGCCACTATGTACCTGTTTCTTTCTATTTTGGGTGATGTGTGTCATAGAGATGATGTAGACAGAAGTAAATCCCTAGGTTTTTTGAATATAGAACAGCCACTACAGAGGTTTTCTGTATTATGACTCAGCTTCCTCTTATTTTATTACAGCCCCAAACAACATGAGTGCAATGTTATTTCACTAAGGGCTACTCGTGTTAGCTGCTCCATGAACGCTGAAGTGAACTAAATGTGAGATGTTTTACCCAATTTTACATTTGCATCCTCCTATTCACACTCAGTTTGTTTAAACTTCAAGTCCCTAGTCATTTTGCAAGCAGCTGTGCATGGACAGACTATAAGGCTCTGCACAGGCACAGGGGTTTGCCCATATGGATCAGTTTACAGGATCAGGGACCACATTTTGGATAGGCTGTTCTTAAAGGAAGTCAAATTCCATGCAGCATCCCTGGACAAGCAACTTTTTCATATAAGCAATGTGACTGTAGTGGGGTCAACTTACTTAATACTCTAGGCTGTGAGGGCAATGGAAGCAAAACATTCCCAAAGGAGCAAATAGCTCCTGAAATTATGCACTACCATGCATGAGACTGGCTTTAAATTAATAGATCTGGGGCTTTTTTTAATTGCCATTTGGTATTTGAGTTGTTAGGGTGCACTCAGATCATGTTTTCAAGCTTTGCTATGCAACCTTGAAGGCTAGAAATGTACTTATTTTTCTAATGAAAGCTGAGATTCTTCCCTAATCCCAGACCTCCAACAGCTGGGACTTTAAGAAAAAACATCAAACATCATGAGACTTGAAATAAAATGGCAAGAATTGGCAAAACTACTCTATGGAATTTCTTTTTTAAATCTAAGAGAAAATTTTTAAACAGCTATGGTGCTCCAAACTGAACGCCATTTGTTTTATTAAAATCTGAGGATTGTTTTCTCTCCTCCCCTTCCTCCCCTACCCCCAGCAGGGAAATCTCTTTCCCCTTGTCAGGAGCCATAATTAAGAGAGACTTGGTAGTCTCTGGAACCTCTTTCATTGACAGGAACAGCTTTTCATAGTGGGAGAAGTTTTAAGTCCCGTGTGTAGTAGCAGCCTTTATGAGAGGAATTTTTCTTTTTTGTACTTGAGGTGAGTGTGAGTGCCTCTGCTCCCCTTTAGGAGGACAAGTATTTGGGAAGTGAAAAGCTTCAAGGGCTTATTCAAACTTTGAGTCCTTTTCTGTCACCACCACCCCTAAAGTAGGAGCAGAGTCAGGTGAGAGGAAGAGAAGGATTAGGGACACTGCCTCGTATGGAGACATCCCAGTCACTACTGTGTGTCCCCACTAACTCTCATTTTGAAACCAGAGAAAGAAGGAGCTGCAGCTGATGTCACTTATCACAGTCACCCTCCAGCTTCCACAGTCAGCTCCCGTTTCTCTCTGTCTGTCTGGCTCTCTCTCATCCACACATGAACAAACACACCAACCAATAGTAATGAAGACAGATACCAAATATTCTTAACATATGGACTATTTCCTGAACAGTCATGCAACTCTGGTAATATAGGGTCGAAGTGTCAGTCTGGCTTTTATCTTGGCTTCTGGTTTCACCTGCAATGATTTGTGTGCAGAATTTCTGCTAATATTTTAGTACCTAATAGTCCCCACAAATCAAGTACACCTCTACCCCAATATAACGCTGTCCTCAGGAGCCAAAAAATCTTACCGCGTTATAGGTGAAACCGCGTTATATCGAACTTGCTTTAATCTTCCAGAGCATGCAGCCCTGCCCCCCTGGAGCACTGCTTTACCGCGTTATATTCAAATTCATGTTATATCGGGTCACATTATATCAGGGTAGAGGTGTACTTAGATATCTAGGTGACATATATTGCAGGTATAAAATAAGGTCAATATTTAAAAATTTGCTTCATAGTCTTAACCCATGGGAACTGTCAGAAAAATAACCATGTAAAGACAAAATCTGTATTATATATAGTGTATATATTTTGTGTATTGTTTGACTCTTTAGCAGCTCAAGCATAACATTTAGCATCCATAAGTGATGCTTATAGGCCTAAACAGATTGTTATTGTCCCTTTAAATAAATGATGGTAAAACGTAGTTGAAGTGCAATCTATATTGTCTATCCCATGCTCTTATAGAATGTAGTATACTCTGGTCTGTCAAACAAAAAAAGGTGTCTATAAATAAATTTAATGTATGCTAGTATTTAATCCAATACTATTAGTCCACTCTAAAACACTCTTTCTACATAATATTCTATGTTTATTTTGCCAATTGACTCTTTTTCCCCCCACCCCTTCTAAAACTTCGGTTTAATATAGACTGAGGACTAATTCAGCTACACCCACATCTTTTTGGACAAAGAAATACTAATTTCTGGATTAATCTTCCTCTTTGAAGAACAAGGAATCTAAATTTAGACTGGCATATGCATTTAGAGGATTAATATTATTCAACATGATGACTACAGCTGCCGTCCTTACAATGCAGAATAAAAAAGAAATACAAATCTCTCTCTTGGTGAAAACAAATGAAAGCTACCCTGGTGAAAGAAAAAGGAGCATGATACTGTGAGGTTCACCACAGTTTTCCTCAAATCATTCTGTTGGGGGCAGGATTTGACCCACATGGAACAAACAGAAGATCCTGCTTTCAAAGCCTACAGATTCTCCAAGACCCTCTGCAGTCCTAGTTTTGTCTGCATAGATTTCACGTTTCTGCACTTGCACTGGAGATTTCTGCCCCTGGAACTTCCTGTAAATGGGGGCTTTTAAGATGAGAAGGTCTGTGGAAAAGTCAGCAAAGCTGAGGCTGCATTAAGGGTCTGATTCGATGCTCATTTGAAGGCAGTGGGAATCTTTCGATTGACTGAATCCACACCTCAACTTTTTACTTACTTACCGTCTGTGGCTGAGGAAATACATTTAGCTTTTGCTCTGCCTTGCCTCCATCCTTCCCTCCCCGCACCAAATCTTGTACCTTCCTTCCCAGTGGTTTTCCCCAGACATGCTGTGCTCCCTCCCCATAGAGGCAGCACCTTCTCAATGCACTAAAATAGGATTAGATTTGTGCACTGATCTAGAGAGCACAATCTGGAGGTAGGCTGTGTCTGCTGCTTTGAAGCCGTGCAGCCACAAAATGGATACATTAGAAACGGAGGAGAATCGTGTTTATTCTGATACTCTCTACTAAATTCCCTAGGAATTGAAATATTTTGTTTCCTGGAAAGAACCAATTAGCTTCAGAGAGCTACCCCAAGGGAAATACAGTACCTTTAAAAAAGAAATAAAAGCAGTAATTTTAGGATGTTTTTATGTGTGCTGCAACCATTTCTAATTCTACCTGCTATGTCTGCTGTGGTGCCTACAGCAGCCCCTTTTCCAGCTTTTCTGAATTTTATCATGTATTATGCCTTGCTTTTCATCCATTTTCCCTGCTGGGCTTTTTTTTCCTTATGTTTTGCTTAGTTTAGGTGCGTTGCAGCACCTGGCTGGTCTCTGTGCAGTTTGCGTGGTATTCTTTGGGGGTTGCATTAAAGCAGAGGCATGCAACTTTTGAATTCAGGTCAAATGAGAAGTGTGGGCCATTAAATCACAAATATGTAATTATAAGATTCAGTTTCTTGTACATCTTTGCACAAAGAACAGGTGTGTTGTGGTGTACTGATCTTTGTGTATGTTCGTTTACTATTAAGGCTCTAAAAACCATTTGGGTTGTAATATTGACCTAATGAAGATCAAATTAATTCAAGAGTGAAACAGATAAGACCAAATAAATTGCAGAGTAGTCTTGTTCCTTCATCTTCACACAAACTGTTCTTCTTGCATTATGTCCGTTTTAACTGCACTTTTGCCATTGAGCACCTGGTCCAGTGGCAGTTTTGCCAAAGTAACTGACTTCAGGATTAAGTGCTAAAATAGTAACCATTAGTGCTGAGCAAGCACTGTGGGGGGAGGAGGGTCTGCAAATATTTGTTGAAATTTGAAAGAAGGTTTCAATTCAGCTGCATTCTTAATCATTGAAATCATATCCTGAAAATTTTGGAAGGCTCAGGCTCTACCAGCCAGGTACTCACACTAACAACATTTTAACCTGAATGATCAAATGCAAATTTTGAACTGTAGATTTAACTGTAAAATTCACAATTTATGCTGTGTTGGTTAGTTACATAAACATCCAGAACAGAATTTATAGAACAGAAACAATGCCACATAGTCTACATGAATTATGAATATTTTCAATGATCTGTTTTCATTTGCAGATTGTTCACAGAATTATTCATGGAAGAGGGTGGTGAATTTTGAATAAAAGAAATTTAAGAATTTTTTAACACTATAAAAAAAGCAGAATTCATTGCGTAAGTTATTTGTTGTGCATTATTTACTCCTCTCTTGTAAGTAGTCATTTTCATGTTTGTTCATTGTGGATTAATATTGTACTAGATGATCTCTTTATTTGATGTGGTAGCTACTGTGCTGAACTGAAGACAAAAACTTCCAGTGATGTGGAGCCAGATCATCTCATGTGGTTTTGTCCATGAAGGATTCCCTAATCTGGCAGATGTACAGATGGGTTGATGAGTGCTGTGCACCATCCCTCTTTCCTTGCTCCCTGTGAAGTCACTGGTTAGGCTCCATAGGGTTTTGATAGTTAGTACCAGGGTCAGAAGAGCTGGAGCAGATGGCTAGCTGGTCTCCATGGCACCATCTCCTGCAGACCAGATGGATTTCAATGGAGCTGTATTAATTCAGTCTGGATCTCCTCTCCAACAGCCACTATGCAGCTGTAAGGTGACTCAGCAGAAGCTATACTGCTAAGGAACGGAAGAAGCAGTGGAGCTGTACACAGGGACAGCCATCTACATGTGTGTCTCCTTACTCCATGGATCAGGTGGTGCTTCTCACTGTGGATCATTAAGACCCAGAAGATTGGAAGACCCTTTGCAAATTCCAGGGGCCCTAACGCCCCTCCAGTGCTGTGCAGGCCTACTCTACAAGGGGAGTTTTCCCTAATTCTCATGACCACTCACATGGATTTCTCTGCCAGAGGCATCATCTGTCCCTTGATATGGATCTGAGTGATTCCTGAAATTGGTGTCCCTTCTCCAGAAGCTGCAACATATTCTGAAATACCATGCAGGGGTCTGATTTTGCCATCACTAAATTCAGTGATAAAACTCGAATTGACTTCAGTGAAAGTCTGATCAGACATTGTTGCTCAATCCCATATTTTCTTGCTCAGGCAAAACTCTCATTGATATAAATGGAATATTTTCCTGCTAATGGCTCATGAGATTGAACCAATTAAGATGATGCAAGAGTATATTGTACCACCCTGATGAAAGCCACCTTGCAGAAATGATAGAATAGCTTTCCTCATGTGTCATCTGTGAATGTATTTCCTACACTACAATGGTGTAATGATTATAAATTACTTTTGGAAGTGCACTTTTGCTTTAGTAACTCAGAAAACATGAAATGTAAGCATTCAAATCAGATTAGATTATTTACTCTGAATTAAAGACAATAATTGCCTAAGATTAAGATGCTACCATGTCCTAAATACATCAGCGGTTTTGATGCAGATGTTTATTCTTTAACAGAAACAAATCCTATCCATTGTGCTAGGGATTAAATACCAGTTTCTGGATAATTCTAATATAACCTTCATAAAGCCATTTGTCCCCCTCTTGGCTCTGGAATAGAAGACCATGGGTTCATATTCCACACCAGAGCATATGTTTTTACCCAATAATGACACTAGTGTGCAGCACTTAAGGTAGTGCTGAACTATTAGAGTATTTCTGAAGAAGGTGCTAGATGGAGTTCCCATGTACCCATCTCTGATCAAAGTTAAATAGTCCAGCACAATGTCATGACCCATAGGTCTTGAACCTGGGCCCACAGGAGCAGCTATACTCCAATGGCTTACCTGGGACCCATGAAGCCCAGCCCCTCTGTGAGATTCCGTTCCTGAGGGCTGATTGGCAGAGTCTCTTTAGCCAACAGCAGGAACAGGAACTTATCTGAATAACTGGTGAAACTTATATTTTCAGGAAATTATCTGAATAACTGGGTTCCACCCTGCTTTTGACTGTGTGCCTTGTGCTTCCTGCTCTTCCTGGATTTCCTAACATTCTGACCTAGCGTGACTCCTGGCATCTGACATGTGGTTCTAATCTCCAGTTTGTCTCCTGCTTCTGACCCCATGGTGTCCTGCTTCAGTTGACTCCTATCTCGTGACTGTGGACTCTGCCTCTAACTACTAGGTCTGACCACCCACAACCTGGCCATGACTGGCAGTTTCTGAGAGTGACAGGATCCTGGTTGATATTTACTCTTCGAGTTAAAAAAGCTCTGAGTGTGAGATTCTCACAAGCGCTCAGCATCGGCCTAACTCTGCTTGTATGGAGCCAGTGGGAGTTTTATCACTGAATCCAACAGAAGCAGAATTAGGCCAATGCTGAGTATTTTTTAAAACCCACCCCCTGACCAAAGCAACCATCAGTGAACTGTTCTGCATTGTAGAATGGCTACTGCATTTGTTTATCTGCAATCACACCCATACTGGTATGCCACTCATTACTCTGGAATATTTTGACGATGAATTGTGCTATTAGGGCCAATGTGGAATAAAGCCAGGACATTATTGATGCATCATATAATGTCTGTGAACACACAGAAATGTTAGTATTTCTAGATCTGCATTCCACTGTCACAGCTGTTCAACTACCAACAGGCTGGGCATTCCAATTTGAATGTAAAAGCACTGTGCATTCAATTAGGCTAAAATATTGAAAATCATTAACAACTTTAAGATCTCTAAATTAGATCTAGCCCAAGGGTGAAATTTACATTTGCACAGAGCAGGAATCTAGTTGCCATGATGTGTGCTTGCTAAGTTGCTAATAGTAACTTCCTTTGACAAGAACAAAATTAACAAATTTGAATGATTATATAAGACCAAAAATGGGGTTAGAATGGAAATTACAGTTACAAAGTGATAATTAAAGCAAAGATACCAGTGATTGCTAAAGTTAATTAGCAGAGGACACAATGACCACATATCAGTTTTACACAGAGGGTGAAATTCACTCCTGTAAAGAGGCCAAGTGTGAGGCCTAATCATCACTTGAGACCCACTCAGATCAGGTATTAAAAGGCACAAAGGCTTTGTGCTAGTGCCCAGCACAGGGACAAATTCACATTCTCAGAGGGCAGTCAGACAGCTATTTTTCAGGGATGGCAAATGTTAGGGATAGATATGAAGTTCTTCCATGTTGATCTTAGATTATCACACGTAAAAACATGGTTTTGTAGCAACTCAGTGTGAGCTAATAAGATGATATGATCTTGTCATTAACAGATAGCTAAGGGTTAATGTTTCTTTTACCTGTAAAGGGTTAACAAAGGGAACCACACACCTGACCAGAGGACCAATCAGGAAACCGGATTTTTCAAAGCTCAGGAGGATGGGAATGCTTTTGTGTGTGGTCACCTTTGTCTGCTCTCTTGTTCTGTTCTACCGCTGTCTCTCGCTTGAGAGAGTTCTTCTATCTTCAAGCTTCTAATCTTCAGTTCCAAGTTGTGAGTACAAGGTAGAAAAGACGTAAGCTTTTATGGTTTTTTGTATTATCCATGTTGTGTAGTTTGCTGGATGTTTTAAATGGATATCTTTTTTTTGAATAAGACTGTTTATTCATATTTTTTAAGCAAATACCCTGTGTATTTGTCACCTTGATGCAGAGATCATATTTTTATGTCTTTTTCTTTCTTTTTATATAAAGCTTTTCTTTTTTTAAACCTGTTGGATTCTTTTCTTGTTCCACTTAAAATGTTCTAATCCATGTGGAATTGGATAACTCACTAGGACTGTGGAGGGGAGCACGGGAGGGGAGAGGTAGAATCTCTCTCTTGTTTCCTTGAATCTGTGTGCCTCTGGGAAGGGATTAGATTCAAAGAGTTATGTCAGATCAGTAAATCTCTCAGGGTTGCCAGTGATCTTCCACGGTAACCCAGGGAGGGGAAGCCTGGGAGAGGCAACGGTGGGGGAAAGGGTTTACTTTCCTTGTGGTAAGATCCAGAGGGTCTGGGTCTTGGGGTTCCCCGGGCAAGGTCTTGGGGGGACCAGAGTGTACCAGGGACTGGAATTCCTGGTTGGTGGCAGGCTATCAGATCTAAGTTGGTAATTAAGCTTAGAGGGTTCATGCTAGCTTCTCAGTTTATGAACGCTAAGGTTCAAATCTGAGTAGGAAAGCTATGACAGATCTAGAGCTGCATAAGTGCATATACTATGATTTATACTGAAATTTGAATTCTTCCAAGATAGACATGAGGCAAAACATATGTTATTTATCCCATAACTAGTGTTTAATATTGATCTCAGCCAGGAGCAAAAGAACCTCCTAAAAGTGGGGAGGCCACCAGTGCTGGAACTATGGCCCTGCCCCTGTGCCAGCCCTTCCCCCAAAAATCCCCCTCTCGCACCACCCCTTCTCCCTAAAGTCCCACTTTCACACTGCTCCTTCCCCCTGAGGCTCTGCCTTCGTGCCACCTCTTCCTCCCAGGGTCTTCCTCCCAAGACCCTGCTCACTCCTCTCTGCCCCCGCCTCCCCTTGTTGCTCGCCCTTATGGCCAGTAAAAAGTTATGGGGTCATGGCCCCCTGATACACCCTCCCCTGTTCCAGTGCCCCGATCTCAACTATGTCTATATCCAAAGAGTACACGATAACCCACCTTATGGTTCTCTCCATACATATGCATATGTATACTTGTCTGCACTGAAAGGCATTGTTTTCTATATTGATCTTTTAGCTGTTGCTAGATCTGTTGCTACATTTAAACTTAGAACAAAAATAAATATCTACAAAATAATTTTGTATCCCTGTATAAAAAACTATTCTTTATGCTCTTCATTTTCTTATAATTTAGATACTATGCAAAGGATAATAATTAGGATTATAGATTATTTGTTCATGTTTGTGATGTTCTTTGAGAAAATGGAAAATATTGAATATCATTATTACTACTATTTTTGATCACTTAGGGTACATCTACACTACCCGCCGGATCAGCGGGTAGCGATCGATCTATCGGGGATCGATTTATCGCGTGTAGTGTAGACGCGATAAATTGATCCCCGATGGCTCTCCCGTCGACTGCTGAATTCCAGCTCGGCAAGAGGCGGAAGCAAAGTTGATGGGGGAACGGTGGCCATCAATCCCGCGCCTCGAGGATGCGAACTAAGTGATTCTAAGTCGATCTAAGTCTATTCTCGTAGCTGAAGTTGCATATCTTAGATCGATCCCCGCCCAGTGTAGACCAGGCCTTAGATTACCAGTTTTAATAGAAGTTGCAGTGATCAGTGTAGTATGCTGGATGGCAATCATATTTCTTTGAAGTGAATCTGTTTAGAGAAGCAGGAAATTAGGCAAAACCCATATATGAATTAGTGTCACTGGCTCCACTGAAGTTAATGGGCATTTTCCCATTGACTTCAATCAGGTCAGAATTTCCCCACTGAGCAAGTGCTTAAAGGATCAGGTTCTTAGAAGGGATATTATCACTTTTTCATACAATTGAATTGGAAGACAATGAAAGGATTGAATGGAATGAATATACTAAATATCCACTGATGACAAAATACATTGCTGTTTAGAAACTGACTCTTAATTTCACCAGTCCACTGTTTTTTTCACTACTGCACACCTACCCAATGTTTTCTTTTTAACATGTTATGCATCATAATCTATTCCCAGCACTCCCTTTATGATTCATTTTTACAAAAATAGGTAATTGCTTGTTATCCTCTCTGTTGATGTTAGTGTTTTTTAAAGAGCAGAAAGTGATTTGTAAAGGCCGTGCTGGGAATACATACAAGTAACTGGATGACTGAGGTACTCATTTAAATTTCCAAGACACTTTGATACATCTGCCAACACAATTTTGATTTCTGAAATGTGTTCCACTAGTACTTGCCACATAAAATATTAAGTGTACCGAAACCTAAAGCAACTATGTAGTACAGGAAAAAGAAAGGGCTTATTTTACTCCATATATAGGCAGCATCACACAGCATTGGTCTGTATTAGCTATGTTGTCACAGAACATCACTCAGTGGCACATATTGTTCACTTCAAAGTCAGGGAACATGATGGTCTGCAAGTCCAGGAACTAGCAAAAAGTGAAATAAGGATAATAAGGCACTTATATACAAAAACTAATAATTATTTTATTAGTTTTTGTATATGGCAATTGTAATGCTTATGGGAATAGTGGAACAATTCTATTTTTAAATCACCTTAATAAAATATATATATGACTATATAATTATGAAGGAAAACATTATTCATTCTTAAAGATGGTAGAAGGATCACCAGTCTGAAACAATCTTATATGCACTTGCACATGTTCTTACCTTTAAACATATTCTTAGTCCCATTGGGTCCAGAGGCAGCAGCTGCTAGTGGATTTATGCTATTAGGGGTGGTGTGAGGCAGAGGGTTATATGTGACAATGCAGGAGCGGGCAGCCTTCATATGAAAGCCCCTTATCTTGAGAGGCTCTCTCAAGATTCATGGGGCTCTAGGTGGATTGACGGGTTGATGTCCCAGAGTCTTCCATGAAGACCAACAATTGATCTCACACCTCCACTCTTCCACCCTGCGCACCCACACACACTTCCAGCGATGGGAGATTAAAGAGCAAACTCTGGAGGCTGGAGCTCCAGTATCCTTTCTGTGACATAACCCATGAGGCCTGTAACAGGATGATTTGGCTCTTTGGCAAGTTCGATAAGTGTCTGAAATCCAAAATTTTCAGGGGTCTTTGAGTGACTAAAGATTTTGGGTGACTCAAGTTTTGGGTAGCCCACTTCAGTACCTGGCCTCCGAAAATCAAGCCTGGTTCAAAGCTTCTTCAAGTAATAAGTGAAAAAAATATCAGATAGAAGTGGAGACCAAGGGAACAGACCACCAAGACAAAAACTGGAATGGTGTCAACCAGACTTATACTGTACTGGCCTCAGATATTTTTTCCAAGAATATTACGTCTATTCTTTGACTCATCAGAAGGTTAAATGAAGAAAATTGTCTTAATGGATTTAGTCATCACATTTATGAATTAGGATTCTGCAAACATGGATCATGTTTAAGAAAATGAATCTTTAAAAAGTGTATGGGTTTTGTATGCATGGCCACCATGGATGTCACTTCCCTACACACCAAAATCCCTCACCACGACAGCATTGCTGCCTGCCTTGATTATCATGGACAATGGTCAGATATCTACCACAAACACATAGTCAAATGTATCCATTTCATCCTCACCAATGACAGATTTACATTCAACAACAAACACTTTTTCTAAACCATGGGAACAGCTACAGGTACTAGGATGGCTCCCCATTATGCCTATCTCTTCATGAATCACCTTAAGAAAGAAATTCTGGAAAAATGCACCAATGGAACCAATGATTATATCTTAGATACTTCAATGATATTTTCACACTCTGACAGATGACTAAACTGCCTGTTAGATTTCCACCACAATTTCAGCAACTACCACCCTCCATCAACTCTCTCTGGGACACTCCCACTAGCATCAACTTCCTGGACACCACGATCAGCTTCAGCAAAGGAACCCCACACATCCCTATATACAATAAAGCCCTAGATCATCACACCTACCTTCACAGGTTCAGTAACCACCCCAGACATACCAGGAATTCTGTCCTGTACAGCCAGGCACTCAGATACCACAGAATATGCTCCGATGAGAAAGTCCTGGATATACACCTTAACACATTTAAAACCACCTTCACCAAACAAGGATGCTCCACCAGAGAAGCAGATCTCCTCATAGAATGGGCCACTCAAATAACCCAGGAGAATCTGCTTCAAAACAAGAGGGAAAAAACCCACACCAACTTTATGACCCTAGTTGTCACCTACCACCCCACACTGGAACCCATATACAGTATAATCAAATAATTATAACCCATGCTTGATGGGGACCATATCCTGAAAGAAATCTTTCCTGAAACCCCTCTTCTGGCACTCCTCTTTGCCAAGCTCATTATCAAAAGCCAACTCACCACAGACCAGGACACATTAACTTAAAGCAGCACTAGACCTTTCCATAACAACAGTGGCAAAACCTGCAGACATATCTCCACTGCTACGATGATCAACATCCCCCACAATACACTTTTCAAGATCCACAGGTCCTACATATGCCTATCACAACATGTGGTGTACCTCATCCAGTGCATCAAATGCCCCAACAAAAACTATGTGGGTGAAGTCAGACGATCACTACACTCTAGCATGAACTCATATAGGAAAATGATAAAAGACAAAAACACCCTATTTCCGGTGGGTGAACACTTTTCACAGAATGATCACTACATATCTGACCTCTCACTCCTCATCCTCAAAGGAAACCTGCACAACACCTTTAGAAGACGAGCAGGGGAGCTTAAATTCACAACATTGCTAGACACTAAAAATCATGGACTCAGAGACACTGGCTTTATGTCTTGTTACAACATTCTGTAACCCGCTAACTCTCCTTTGGGTATGTCTACACTACGGGATTAATCCGATTTTACATAAACCAGTTTTGTAAAACAGTTTATATAAAGTCGAGTGCACGCGGCCACACTAAGCATATTAATTCGGCAGTGTGCATCCATGTACCGAGGCTAGTGTCAATTTCTGGAGTGTTGCACTGTGGGTAGCTATCCCGTAGCTATCCTATAGTTCCCGTAGTCTCCCCCGCCCCTTGGAATTCTGGGTTGAAATCCCAGTGCCTGATGGGGCAAAACACATTGTCGCGGGTGGTTCTGGGTACAGCCTCACTTCTCCCTCCATAAAAGCAGCAGACAACCATTTTGAGCCTTTTTTCCTGGGTAGACTGTGCAAATGCCATAGCACAGCAAGCATGGACCCTGCTCAAATCAAGACTGGAGAGAGATGAGATAAAGAACGGATGTTGCTTGAATGCCAGCAATACTGGGACCATACCAGCTAGGCTTTATCATGCAATGATACCAGATTACTTGCTACAGCATGGTGGTCAAGTGTCTTACCATGGTGGACAGAATAAGACTGCCTTGCCCAGAAACCTTCTGCAAAGGCTTTTGGAGTACCTCCAGGAGAGCTTCATGAGATGTCGCCTGGAGGATTTCCGCTCCATCCTCTAGACATGTTAACAAACTTTTTCCAATAACTGTACTGGCCGCGAATGCATCCCAAGTCCTCAGGGCAAATATCAATAAAAATGCTTGCTTTAAACCATGTTTTATTTACAAAGGTACACTCACCAGAGGTCCCTTCCATGGCTTCATTGTCTGGGCTATCTGGCTTGGAGGGCTGGGACGTAATTCCGTCTGGGTGAGAAAAGCTCCTGGCGTTGGGGAGACGGAGTGCTGTGTGCTCTCTGCAAACTCGTCCTCGCTTTTCTTCTCATCTTCCTGTTTCCGCATGGCTGAGATTACCCCCCCATCTCGGAATCCATGGACAGTGGGGTAGTGGTGGCAGATCCCCTAGAATTGCATGCAGCTTCAGCGTAGAAGCGGCATGTTTTGGCCCTGCTCCGGACCTTCCGTTTGCTTCTTTGGTTTTCTGGAGGCTTGTCTGAGCTCCTTAACTTTCACTCTGCACTGCACTGAGTCCCTGGTGTGGCCTTTCTTCCATCATGGCCTTGGAAATATTTTCAAATGTTTTTCATTTCGTCTTTGGTACGGAGTTCTTGTAGCACAGAATCCTCTCCCCATATAGCGATCAGATCCATACCTCCTCCACGGTCCATGCTCGGAGCTCTTTCGATTCTCAGGAGACTGCATTGTTACCTGTGTGCTGGTGAAGCTCTCCACGCTGGGAAAACAGGATGAAATTCAAAAGTTCGCGGGGCTTTTCCTGTCTACCTGGCAGTGCATCTGAGTTCAGATTGCTGTCCAGAGTGGTCACAGTGGTGCACTGTGGATACCGCCCGGAGCCAATACCGTCGAATCTGCACCACAGGATCTGAATAATGGTAATTGATATATATGGTAATACCGATTTCAGCGCTACTCCTCTCGTCAGGGAGGAGTACAGAAACTGGTTTAAAGAGCCCTTTATATCGATATAAAGGGCCTTGTTGTGTGGACGGGTGCAGTGTGAAATCGGTTTAATGCTGCTAAAATCGGTATAAACGCATAGTGTAGACCAGGCCTTTGTCTTATGACTGCAGAGGTATTAATTGCCCACTTCATCTTGGATGTGTCCCTTGCAACATGCGTTAACCCCTGATGCTTAACAATCTGTTCCACCCTGTATTTAGCTGTGGCAGTCTCATTATCTTTCTGAGACTTTATGAAGAGCTCTTTGTAGCTCAAAAGCTTGTCTCTTTTTCCAACTGAAGTTGATCCAATAAAAGCTATCACCTCACCCACCTCATCTTTTTTAAAATTTAAAAGTAAACACTAGAAGACTGTGGTTAGAGATTATTACATTTTATTATGGATTCTGGTCAGGAGCAGTGGAAGCTCCATAAAAGTGAGGGTGCCACCAGTGCCCGAAATGTAGCCCTATCCCCATGCCGTCCTTTAGTCCCGAGGTCCCACCCTCGCACTGCCCATTTCCCTGAGCCTCCTCCATCACACCTCCCCTTCCCCCAAGGCCCTCCCTTGCTGCCTCCCCACGCCCCTAGACCTCATCCCCTGCTCACTCCTCTCCACTCCTTTCTTTCCCCCAGTCGCCCTTATGGCTATGCCCTCTCACTTTTAAAAGTGATGAGGACATGGACCACCGCCCCCCCAGCCTCCATTCATGCACCCTTGATTCCAGTCAAACTAATACTATGGCAAGATTGAGTTTGGCAAATAGGAAGTGTTTATCTGAAGAAAGTGACCACTATTTCTAAGAGTCTTCTGAAATCAGGTTACTACTATATTGTAGCGATCTTTTATTGATGGCAATACCAAGGACTGAGAAATTGTTCCTATTCCCCCAGTTTTTCATGACACTCACGTACTTCAGATTTGAATTATACTTGTTTATATAGCTAAGCATCTTGAAAGATCTTGAAGTGAATCCTCCAGTAGAGCTCTGTGTGAACTCAAAAGCTTGTCTCTCTCAACAACAGAAGTTGGTCCAATAAAAGATATCACCTCACCCACCTTGTCTCTCTAATATCCTGAGCAACACAGCTACTACAACACTGCATAGACTCTTATCATAGTTATTCTAGTATTTAGTTCTTAGATTTAGATGCTTAGATGAACTATTCACTGAAATATGTAGCTTATTCAGTATCTCTTCTAAGATCAGCAGCATTTTATGGTGACTTATTTTCAGTTTCTAATGTTTTAAAAATAACTACAGCAGTTTCCAGCTTCTAATGTTCCAGCTTTCTAAGCATTTCCCCAATAACCACTGGATGGCATTATACTGGGATGGAACTAAAACAAAATGATGTGTTAACAAATCCCTCTGCCCACAGGTTGTATGCAACCTACTTGTTTAATTCCTCCAGACCACATGTAAGTTTAAGACTGAACTGCAGGTTGTTTCACTATTGACAGCAGAAGCAATACTTTAGTCCTTCGCATACCAAGTTGGCTGGAAAGGAAAACTTAATGGAGCACCAAGATTTTGGCCCCTGCTCTGGCTGTTCATGGTGCTCCACCAACGTAAAGCAACCGTTAAGCTGGAAAATTCCCTTTGCATAAGGGGAATCCCTAGGTGGTGTAGACCCTGTGTGGCAGTTCTAGGCTAGCCCTAAATATAGGGGATGTTGCTGGGAAAACAACTTCTGTGCTCTGGCTATTTCTGCCTGACAGAATGGAATCTTGTGGCCATGGGTAATAGGTGTAAGTTATAGCTGCCTTCCATGAAGAAATGCAGATGAGACTATGTACAACCTGGAGCTGTATTAATGCCTTCTGGGTCTCCTCCATGCAGAGGGAGGCCCAGCCAATGGCAACATGAGGCAAGCTGGAACTTTGTTGCCAATAAGGAAGGGTCATCATCAGAACTGCCCCAAAAAAGCTGTCCCTTGTGAAAGAATGTTCTTGTGGATAAGGCACTGGAGTGGGACTCAGGAGATCTGGGTTCAGTTCCCAGCTCTCCAGGAGAGTCTCTTTATGATCTTGTACAAGTCACTTAATCTCTGTGTGCTTTAGTTCCCACCTGTAAAATGATTGTGATATTTTTATATGTGTGAGATGCTTAAATACTACTGTGCTGTGACCCATATCAGTACCTGTGAAGACATGCGGGTTGGCTCCTGTGACACTGTACCCCATAATGCTTTATGGGAATATGACATAACTGGAATATGTTTTATGCTACTGGTGCCATATAATATATCTCTGTAAAGGTCATGGTCTACTGTATCTGTTCATCTTATTTGCACATCTTATATATCATTTTTGTGCTTGAAGTTAAGAATATTGGCTGTATACTTGCTTGATTTCTAAGTAAGCTTTGTGAGGCATTTGGTCAGCTTCTTCAGAAAGGAATTTGCAAAGTTAAGTGCTCAATGAAGAAGCACTTAAGGAACAATGGATCTTGGAATGCTCCAATCCACATAAGAAGTCTACTTGAGGACGTTCAAGATAGCATATGAACAATGGCTTCTACCTGTAGTTCTGAGACACGCATGGACATGTGACTTGCCCATGTGACTCCAAAACTCCATCTTGGAGCTGGTCTTTGATAGGAGGGGGTCTCTCTCCACCCACAAGAGAAAGTCTATTTAAACCCATGGGAGACCCCTCCATTTTGTCTTGAGCTAGCTAAAGAGAGAGCCTCTCCATCCCCAAAGATACCTGAAAGAAACTGGAACAAAGGACAGTGACTGCAAGGGGTATGAGTGATTGCTGGTCCCAGGCTAAAAGGAGATTAGTCTGTAAATGGAAACATTCTGGAACTGGTGAGGATTTTATCTGTATTCAGTTGGATTAGACAGACTGGTGTGTTTTATTTTATTTCACTTTGTTCTGTCTGTCACTACTTGGGACCACTTAAATCCTACTTTCTGTATTTAATAAAATCACTTTTTACTTATTAATTCACCAAGAGTATGTATTAATACCTGGGGGTGAGGCAAACAGCTATGCATATCTCTCTATCAGTGTTATAGAGGGTGAACAATTTATGAGTTTACCTTGTATAAGCTTTATACAGGTGTAGCGCCCCTTTCCACCTGGTTACCTCCTTTAATACCAATCCGCTTACAGGTTTTAATGGACAGGTCTGGGTTTTTTTGGATTCCACCACCCACTTAGCAGGGTGTATCTTCTTTCTGATGGGGGACAAATGGTGCAGCTTCAGGGTTAAGTCTTTGAGCTAGAGGAGGCCCAGATTCTCCCTCTTTAACAGTTTCTACCTTACGTAACAGCTCATGAACTATAGGAGGTATTGGATAATAGCTCCCCACACAATCAGTCCTGCCCTTCCCCAGCTGGCTCCAGACTGACTCCAAAATGGCTTCTCCCCTTTCCTGAACTCCCTGGGAGGGGCATCTCACTCCCTATTGGTTGCCGGGCGGACTCTGAGTTTGCCTTGGCTCCTCCTCCCTGAGCTGCCAGCAGACAGAGCTCCAGGAATCTAGGTAATCTCCTTGGGGGTTACACGGGGTAAAACGGATTTATTTGGGTTTTAGACCCCATTGGGAGTTGGGCATCTGAGTGTTAAAGACAAGAACACTTCTATAAGCTGCTTCAGTTAAGTCTGCAGCTGTGGGGCAAGTAATTCAGACCCTGGAGTGCATTGGAGCAGACTGGTGTATCTGGCTCAGCAAGACGAGGTGCTGGGGTCCCGAGCTGGCAGGGAAAGCAGGGGCAGAAGTAGTCTTGGCACATCAGGTGGCAGCTCCCAAGGGGGTTTCTATGAGTCAACCCATCACAGCTCCTACCTCCAAGATTCTAGAGAGGTCCTGCTCCTGCAGCAGTTCAGAGGCTTCATCAGTGCCAAATCCTCCCTCTTGAGAGGATGCTATGCAGGAAACTCTGAGGTGAAAGTCACGGTGCTTTCATTCTGCCCTTATCGCCTTTGAGCGTTTTTGCGTGGAAGGGGCAATCTGGCATAAAGTAATGTTTCATTCCGCAAAGAATGAATCTGAGAGCCCTGTTCTAATCTCTATATTGAGCAGTTTAAGGTTTGATTTCCAGAATCAGGGTGCAAGTTCAGCAAATGATCTAGTTAATCTCAGAGAATCACAGTTTACATTCCTTTTGTTGTCATCGTTTATTTACAGCGGATGCCTTCTGAGTAACATCTTCCCACCAGCATAAATGTGCAATATTTATTGCTGAGTTGACCTTTCATTGTTGCTGCTATAATCAGTCTAGCAGCCTACCAAAATTTAACCCTATTTCGTTTCCTTTTACTATTTTTCTGCCTCCCACAAAGTAGTAATAATCAAAACCCATGTGTCCAGTCTTGTATTTCTGGTACTTTAGCCAACCCTGGGAAGTCGCTGTGAGATTTCTGAGAATCCCCTCCCTCATTTTTCTTTACCTTAAATATCCGACCTCAAAGTGTTATCATGTCAACATCTTTCCAGCTGAAGAGGACAGAATGAGATTCTCCTCACAGCTCATTAATACCAGTCTTAATATAGCTGTAGATGCAGAGCTGAACAAAAGAATGTTTCTGTGTATGTATGCATACATATGCAAAATGTGAAAGCTATGCAGGTGCTAGACTCACTAAGCTTATTTTTAGTATCTGGTGCTATGAGTAAGAGACTAAACTATTCCCTCCCAGCAATTTCCTATTCCATCTGTATACTATGTAGCACCAATATTCAATAAGAAAAAATCATAGTTTCTAGGGAGCATCTGCCCAGACTCTTTCCAGACACCCCATCCTGGGTATTTGAAAGAACCAGCTTCTATATCAGTACCTAAGATAGACCTATGTATTGCCCCTGAACTGTGAGGGCCTTCATTTTAATTTAGTCCTTGGGAAATCAGGTAAATTTTTCAAGTCTTATTGGGAGAGGGAAGGGGCACAAGTGAGTAAATGTATTGACAAGAGAGAAGGTGAAATCCCAGCATCACTGAAGTCAATGGAAGTTCTGCCATTGACTTTAATGGGGCTAGGATGTCACCTCAGGGGAAGCGGAGGTCAGACAAAATATAAGAGAGGAGGTAGAGAATGTAAGTAAAATTGGAGAGATATAATGGGCAGAGGGAGAGAGAAGGGAAAGAGGGAAGAACAGACAGAAAATAAGGAGGAAAAGATATACAATAACCTACAAAAAGAAAGAAAGGATGAAAGAGTGAAGTGAAGTCAGAAAAGGAAAGAAAGTAAAACAAAAGCAAGATATAATAAATTACATTTTGAGCATGCATTCAGTAGAAAGCTGACAATGTGACAATATAATATTACACAATAAGTAGTACTCAACTCTTTATTCTTTTAAGTGACAGGTGGTAGCCTAAATGGTGTGTCATGGGATAAGTCTCTTCTTAACTGGTAGGCTTAGTCCTGGGTCCAGTAGGTGTCAGGTATGTCTTTCAAGCCCTGCTCTGGCAGATGCTACTGGTGCTGATTTTTCACTATTAAGTCTTCTCCTTATTCAGCAATAAAAAAACTCTTCAATTGAGCAAGTAATTGCCACGCTTCTGTTAAACACAAGTGGCCCTTGCAGCATTCTCAGAATATGGAAGCATCCCATGCAATTCCCCATTAGTAATTCATTGTACCACTCAAATAATTATAAAAGAGCAAAAGATTGTTTTGTTAAAATGGATTGATTGGGGGTGAGGGTCAGCAGGAGACCAGATAAAATGCCTATGAGAAGACGGCTGATTCAAAAGGTTTGCACAATTATACATCCAAATCCAATGAAATCATACAAGTGGAGATGAGAACTTGAACATTATACAATAATGCTTTAAATCTGCCAAGCGTTAATCAAGTAAAAGACTGACCCTAACTCATTAAGAGCATAGCCATTGAAACCTAAGAATAATTTAGTGACATATTCTATATAGATCTTAAATTACTGATGTCCTGTTTTGTCTATTAGACTTAACAAGCAATTTAACTTTCTCTTTACAAGACACTGTCTGAATGCTGTCTCATTTAATACAGTGTCCCAAATCTAAACTCCTACATATGATAGTGTGATGGATCTGCAAAGCAGGGGACTGTAATTCTCATCAGTCCTCTCTCCAGTGTACATCCCCTTCCTCTTGGCTAACCAGGGACTACATTTCCCATGAGTGCCCTCTCCACAGCACTTCCCCTTGGCAGGTAAGGAGAAAGATCCCGAACCAGAAAGTAGCCAGGGTTTGTTTGGAAGCAGGAGCTGCATGGCAGCAGGGAGTTGAAGAGAATCTCCAAGAATGGTGGATGGAGCTGTGTGTGGAACAGGCTGTGACTGCTGGACATCACCGCTGGTGCACGTATGTGTGGGACTTATGGGGGAGCAGCAGCAACTGAGCAGAAAACCAGAGTAAAGGAGTCCCAGTGAGAGATACCAACTGAATCTGGCTTTGTAACCCACAAATGCCTATCTGCTTGAACAGTGAATGGACTGGAGAGGGCACCCCAACCACTAGGCCTGAAGAGCCTTGGCTTTTGATTGGACTGCCCCAGGGGACCAAACAGGATCACTATTGCTCAGTTTGAACAGTAACTGTTTAAACCTCTGTACCCAAGGTATTTGCAGTCTTCCCACTTTGCTCCCAGTCCTAGTAAAAATCTTTTCCCTTAGCCATGTGTCTGAGTGGTTATTGGGAGACACCAGAGCTAGTGCCAACAAGGCCTAGCCGCTGAACCACTTTCAATGCTTGCCTCCAAGACATGATACATTGGGCAAAATATGAGTGGCTGTGTCTTCATGAGAGTTGTCAATGTGACAGTGGAACCCCAAGTCACATACCGGGGTATGGGGGTTGGTACCATCCGTCCAGAGGTAACTGTGTATCAGAAATGTTGCCCGAAGTACTATCAGTACAGCAGGGGGTTGGGAAAAAGAGGGCGTCACTGAGACAGACTGAACAAAGCAGAGCAGAAATACTACACAACTAAGAAAGAGCTGTGGGCAATGGTGAGCTTCACCAAACATTTCCAGCACTTTCTCCTGGGGAAAGAATTCCTGTTAAGGACAGATCACCATTCACTCATAGCAGCTGCATAATTTTCATGAACCCCAAGGACAATTGGCCCCAAGGACAATTGACTCCAGAAGAAAGGATCAGTGACAGTGGGGTAGAGGATGTGATGCAAGATGAAGGAGTCACACCTTTGAAGGAGCCACAAGCCACAGACCCAATAGTTTTCCAGTAGTGGTGCTGGAAGAAAGAAAGGCTGTTAGATCTGCCAGAAGAGAGAGGTATATGCCAATACAGAGAAGCCTGGCCTGACTTATACATAGAGCAAGGGCTATTAGTTAAGTACTTAAAGGCAGTGGAGTACATGGGCCATTACACTACCATTACATTATACTAGTGGTCCCAAGAGGACCGGTCCCTGAAATTCTGAAGGTGTTATATAGAAGCAAAACTAGGGGACATCTGGGGGTAAAGAAGCTTACCCGAAGTGTTCAAAGTTGATATTGCTGGCCTGGATGGCTAAAATCTGTTAAGGAGTGGGTAAAGTCTTGCTATACGTGTGGGATGCATTAGACAGCTCATATTGCACCCAGAGCACCTATGGTTACCATACAGATGAGCAGCCCTCTAGAGAGGTAGCTATGGATATTCTAGGACTCCTACCTGGCACTGAGAAAGGCACTCAGTACATCCTCATGACAGCAGACTACTTCTCTAAGTGGGCAGACGCTCATCCACTGCCTGACAGAGAGGCGCAGATGGTTGCTGAGGTTTGTTGAGCAGTTTATCTGCCAGTATGGCACACCTCATTCCTTGCACATTGACCAAGGGCAAAACTTGAGTCACAGTTGTTCGGAGAGATGCATGACCTGCTTGAAATAAATAAGATCTGCACTACACCTTATCACATACAATAATATAGGCTGGTGGAATGTCTAAACCACATACTGACAGCTATGTTATTATCATCATAGATGAAAATCAACAGAACTGGGACAGCTTGCTTCCCTATGTCATGATGGCCTACAGGACCACAGGTACACACCACATACAGTGATGTTTGGGCATAAGACTACCCTCCCGGTAGAATTGCTGTGTGATACAAGTGTATGCTAATCCCACAGAGTACCTAACACAGTTGGCAGGCATCCTCAGCACTGTGAGCCAAGCAGTACAGCAGACACAAGAGCAGGGCAACCCAGAGACAGAAGGAACACTATGATGTAAGAGTGTCTGCTCAGATATACAGGAAGGGTAAGCTGTTTTGGGTCAAGGATCACAGGAGGAAGAGGAGTTTGAGTGCCATGTTACAACAGAAGTACCGGGGGCTGTACAGGGTGGTCAGCTGGGTGTTAAAGATGCTTTATGAACTATCCCCTGTCCTGAGTGGGACCAGTCATGTCCTACACTTCAACAGGCTCAAACCCCACCTGGGTCCTGACCCAACTGAGGGTATGCCCAACATGCCACAGCAGGACCTGGACAATGATTGATAAAACCCTAAGAGGTCAAGTCCCAGGGCAGTAGAGAGGACCAGACCAGGGTGAGCGCTGGTATGTGTCCCATTGAGCAGGGCCACACCTTGGTACAGCATATCCAGGTGTGCCTTTAGAAGAGAGATCTGAGTTGGGTGATGAGACAGAACAACTGGGGGTCAACCCTAGCAACAGATCCTACCCCACAGATTAGAGGTGACTCTATCAGAGGCCCAGAGCGAAGGAGGAACCTGAAGCCACAGAGAGAGAGTGCAGAGTCCCCACGGCACAAAGATTTCCTCATGAACTAGTGCTGGATGTGAGGATACATCCTTTTTCAGAGTGGAGGGCAGTGTGAGGGATCTGCAAAACAGGGGACTACAACTTCCATCAGTCCCCTCCCTGCTGTACATCACCTTCCCCTGAATAGCTAAGAGGAAAGGTCTTGAACCAGGAAGTGGCCAGGCTCTGTCCGGGAGTGCGAGCAGCATGGCAGCAGGGAACTGGAACTGTACAGAGCCAGGTGTGAAACAGTCTGTGACTGCTGGACATCAGAGCTGGTTGCAGGGCTGTGTGGGACTTACAGGAGAGCAGCAGCGGCTGGGCAGGAAACCAGTGCAAAGGAGTCCCAGTGAGAAACACTGACTAAGCCTAAGCTTGGAGACCCGCAAATGCTTATTTGCTTGAACCAAGACTGGACAGGAGAGGGCACCCCAAGCACTAGGCCTGCAGAGCCCTGACTCTTGATTGGACTGCCCCAGGGACCCGAACAAAAGCTGCTATTGCTCAGTTTGAACAGTAACTGTTTAAACCTCTGTACACAGGATATTCGCAGTCTTTCCCATTTCCTGCCAGCCCTAGTAAAAACCTTTCCTTTAGCCTGAGTGATTATTGGGAGCCACCAGGACTAGCACCTACAAGGCTTAGCTACTGAAGCACCTATGGTGCTTGGCTTTGAGACATGGTACACTGGGCATGCTGCTGGTACCCTAGGTTTGGGGTACAGAGTAACTCTAATAATTACAATAGCTATGATAAATGTGAGAGCCAGAGGCAGGATTGTATGGGCAAATGAGGCACAAGAGAGAGACCTCACAGCTTGATTCTCAGTTTTAAGGCTGGTTCTCACTGCAACAGATCTAGAACAAATTTTCTATAAATGTGGTAGGAAGGTTGTAATTTGTTTTTCATACATTATCTATTCTGTGTCATAACACAGCTGACTGAGTCACTGAATGCACTGTTAGAACAATGCAGTATTTTTACAAAGTATTACCACACTATCATAATCTTTACAAATGTAAGCAAGACATTGTGATTTTTAAATGTATACCAACTTAAAGACAGAATGATACCATCATATTCTCATCCTCAGCACAGGCGCCGACTTTCAGCTTTCCCCAGGGATGCTCTACCTCTACTGAGCCCTGAAGTGCTGCCCCCATTCTGTCCCTTCCCCAAGGCCCAACCTCACCCCACCTCTTCCTGCTCCTCCTTTCCCCCTGAGGCTCTGCCCTCTCACCACCTCTTCCCACCCCAGCCCCCCAGTGCTTCCCACCCACCACTGAACAGCTGATCGGTAATGGGAAGGAGGCATTGGGGGGTAGGGGTGGGGGGAGGAGCTGATCGGTAGAGCTGTCTGTGTGGCCCTCTGAACAGCTGATCAGTGTGTGGCTCTCTTTTTCCATGGGTGCTCCAACTTTTAAGTGCTTGACTTTGCAACCTTTAATTTTCTTTTGACAGTTTTTAAAATATATATAACAAGCATCATCAGCATGGAAGCATGTCCTCTGGAATAGTGACCAAACGATGAAGGGGAACAGAAATGAAGCAAATATTCGCTTCTCGGCCTTTTGGCTAAGATCAATTGTGAGCGATGTACCCTCACTGCCCCCCTACTATATCTTGACCCCAACCACCGTACACCCCGCATTGGGGACATTACA
This sequence comes from Chelonoidis abingdonii, assembly GCF_003597395.2. NCBI lineage: Eukaryota > Metazoa > Chordata > Testudines > Testudinidae > Chelonoidis > Chelonoidis abingdonii. The sequence continues at coordinate 243,666,811 of NC_133769.1, read as the reverse complement.
GGCTGTATGTATTATATGCTGAACCATAACGAATTGCCAGCGTCCCCCCATACTCTGTATGTTTCCCCCGATGACCAATGACTGACACATCAAACTCTTTGTATCACCTTTCTTTAATATTTTCTATTAAACTTTTAAATCTAGCATGTACATACCTTGCAATGCCGACTACAAAGTGCCATTCGAATGTCTGTTCTCACTTTCAGGTGACATTGTAAATAAGAAACAGGCAGCAGTACCTCCGATCAATGTAAACAAACTTGTTTGTCTTAGCTATTGGCTGAACAAGAAGTAGGACTGAGTGATCTTGTAGGCCAGGGGTCACCAACCTACGGCATGCATGCCAAAGGTGGCACGCGAGCTGATTTTTGATGGCACGCGGGGCGGGCTGAGCCGCTCAGGCCACCACCGCTCTGGGGTTCCCACTGATGGCTCCTTGCCAGCTGGGGTTCCCCCCCGCCACAGCCCCACTCAGCACCCGCTGCTGGCCTGGGGGAAGGAACCCCAGGCTGACAGCGAGCTGAGACCCCAGCTGGCAGGAGCCAGTAGTGGAAACCCCAGAGTGGCGGTGGGGTGAGTGGCTCAGCCTGCTGCTGCTCTGGGGTTCTGGCTGCTGGCCCCTTGCCAGCCGGGGTCCCCGCTACAGCCCCACTCACCTTGCTTCCAGTTGGAGTTACAGTGCTGGGCCCCCTGCCAGACAGGGTCCAGGCTTCTGGCCCTGCTCAGCCCTACCAGCCGCCAGCTCCACTCACCTCAGCTGCAGATCTGGGGTTCCAGCAGCTGACCTCCTGCCAGCTGGTTATCAGCTTATGACTCAGAAGCCTGTGTGCAACTTAAAGTATCCAAATAGGTGCCACCAGGCATTGGAAAAGTCAGCAAGGAAAAGCAAGGGCAAGAATCACACTAAACTAATAAGATCGCATTTTAATTTAATTTTAAGTAAAGCTTCTGAAACATTTTGAAAACCTTGTTTACTTTACGTATAACAGTAGTTTGGTTATATATTATAGACTTATAGAGAGACCTTTTAAAAAATGTATTACCAGCTCACAAAGCCTTAAATAAGAGCGTATACATGAAGACTCGGGACGCCACTGCTGAAAGGTTGCCGACCCATGTTGTAGGCTCTAAAGTTTTACATCGTTTTGTTTTTGAGTGCAGTTATATAACCAAAAAAAAAATCTACATTTGTAAGTTACAATTTCACAATAAAGAGACTGCACTATAGTACTTGTATGAGGTGAACTGAAAAATACTATTTCTTTCATCATTTTTACAGTGCAAATATTTGTAAAAACTGATAGTATAAAGTGAGCACTGTGCACTTTGTATTCTTAGAAATCAATATATCTGAAAATATAGATAAACATCCAAAATATTTAATAAATTTAAATTGGTATTCTATTGTCTAACAGTATGATTAATTGTGATTAATTTTTTTAATCATGATTAATTTTAACCATGTGAGTTAACTACAATTGACAGCCCTAATTTTATATACAAAAAGACTGCGTATTTCCCTCTTGAAACATAAATAAGATTCGTTTGATTAAAATAAGCTTTAAAACTTTCATGGCAGTCTCATAGACTTTAAAGTCAGAAGCACCCACTATTTTTCTCCTGTGGGTGCTCCAGCCCTGTGCCTGCAAGTGACCTGTGCTCCATGCTGGAGAGGAAGGAGAAAACCCTCTAGGTTCTCTGCTAATCTGACCCAACTTCAAATATGGTGATCAGTTAGACCCTGAGCATGTGGGTAAGACCCACCATCCAGACACCTGGGAAAGAATTCTCTGTAGTAACTCAGAATCCTCCCTAACGAGTGTCCCATCACCAGCCATTGGAGACATTTGCTGCTAGCAGTCGTAAATCAGGCACATGCCATTGTAGGCAGTCTCAACATACACCACACCCTCCATAACCTTATCAAGCTCAGTCTTGAAGCCAGTTAGGTTTTTTGCCCCCACTGCTCCGTTTAGAAGGCTGTCCACAGATCTAAAAATTAATGTTTTCCCTAACAGGGCTATGCTTCCAGTTATAGTCAGCACAGCGCTATGCAAGGCTTTTTATGTTCTGTCAATAGTCACAATTGCACTTTTGGGTCATGTCTAAAAGAAAATTAAGATCAGATGCACACTGATTAACTGGCTCCTGGCCCCTATCTGTGAGCATTCCCATGCTCAGTGACAGAATGTTCTTTTTTTCCTACATCTAGGACCATTAGGAGAAATTTGCTTATAAACAATTATTTACAGCATTTGGAGAGAAGTACCACCTATCAGGAAGAATAAAAAAAAAATACCTCTTTCATCTAAATATTTTGATTACTAATGAGATTATACTTTAATGTAATTAGAGTCATTTTATTTTCCCATTTTATTATACTGCAGGGCATATTGCAATTTGTAACTTGTTAATGGTGTAGTTATTGGAAAGTCATTCAGAACTTTGACATTGTGCTGAGTACCATCTTACCTTGAGTTCATACCTGAGCTAGCTGAATGCAACAGATTTTGATGCCACTCACATAGCATTATCATACCATTTCACTTATAAATAAGGTCCTACTTAATTTGTGATATTGCAGAAATTGTGGATTCCACAATATTAGGCTTCCACTGCAGTTTTGTCAGCCAGGCAGCAGGATCCCCGGCTGCCAGCTATCAGCCCTTGGCGGCTGGGGCTCCTGCTGTCAGCCACACGCAGTAATAACTGTAATACGGTTGTAGCAAAATGTCTGGTTATCAAAAAAAATTAGAAGGCATAACAGAATACTTGAGTGTTTGTATTGTTCCAGCCAATTTTTCTTAAACAAATAGGTCTTCTCTGACTTTTCCAAATTACTGCAAATGATAAAGGCCCATTATTACTTTTTTGTGATTTTACATGTCTTGTCTGCAACTCAGTCACAAGTATTTGACTGTCATCCTGTGATTCAAGCAGTGCCTCACTTACTAAGTGAATTTTCAAGTCAGGTTCTAAATTCAGTTCTCTATTAATATCAGATATGTTTCTATAGACAAAAACTCAGCCAAGCATAACACTTTTTTTCTAAATGTCCAGTTGTCAGAGGGAAATTACCAATGGAACAGCTGGGATTTTGAAAGGCCTGTGATGTTATAATAATAGGAGATACACCAATCTCCTAGAGCTGGAAAGGACCTTGAATCCAGCCCTCTGCCTTCACTAGCAGGACCGAGTACTGATTTTTGCCCCAAATAGCCCCCTTGAGGATTGAGCTCACAACCCTGGGTTTAGCAAGCCAATGCTCACACCACTGAGCTAGCTGTTCTCACCCAGTGTTTACCTAGCCATGCCAGATAGGCAGCAATTACCTCACTAACTGTGGCCCAATGAAAAGTGAGAATCAGTTTTTTATTCTTGAAACAACTCTTGGCCTCAAAAGTAATCTTTTTTAGATAGACATTGACTACCTCTGGATGATTGATTCTTAATTATTCATATACTCTTTTTCAGTGTGAAAGTGGGGTTTGTAGGATCAGCATCAGCACATAAGGAAGTAACAGTTAAGAATAGAAGCATTTCCAAGGTATCAACAACCAGACACAGTAGTTCACTAGGAACATCCTTGATTCATACTGTGGCATCTGTTGGGTGTTCATATTAGTATATGCGTAAAAAAAGGTTGAGATTTTAAAGCCAATTAATGGATTAAGCTACATATACTCCATTGAGTTTAATGTGAGTTTGTAGTTGCGTTTTTCAAAGCCAGTCACACAAGTACACTATTGGTAAAACTAGGGCAAGAAGCCACACACATGGCATATTTCCTTGGTTCTTTTTCTCTACAGTTTTCCACTGTGGTAAACATGTTTTTGCTGGAAAAGGTACCTCTGCAAATGCTCCACTTCTGTTTCTGTCAGCATGAGAAGCCTATCTTTCTCCTTTCTGGCCCTGTGGAATAAACTGACACAAACTCAGCTGGTGTTTATGTTAATATTGACTTAATTGGTGATTTCCTGGATTTTTTTAAGTGATTGCCTTGACAGGAAATTTATTTGAGCAATTTTAACTCTAAAGTCTGGTCTACACTTAAAACTTATACTAGCACAGCTGTGTCTATCAGGGTGTGAAAAAACCTAACCCTCTAGCATCACAGCTATGCAGACAAACCCCCTAGGGTAGCTGCAGTTATGCTGACAGACGGGTGCATCTATCAGTTTAGTTGATGTCATTCTTTCCTGAGCTAGCAGAAAAACTCCTCCTGTTTGTGTCTACAGGGGGCTACAGGGGGCTAGCTGGCATGGCTCTGTCAGTGCTACAGAGCCTAGATCAGTGTTGTTGGGGTTCTTTTTGGGCAGGGAGGGAAATTAACTAATGTTGCATATATACAATAAACTTCTCTTTCAGCATACATATCTTGATTCATGTTACAGATGAGAGCATAGGAGGTAATCTGGCAGTTATGATACTGCAGTTAAAAAAGGGGGGATTTATTTGTTTGGAAGCAGTAAGTGAGAAATTGTCACCCAAGAGCTATTTCCTGAGTGAAAAAGGCTGTTGCTGAAGCTGTAAGGAAAAGACGTGGGTATAAATTACCAGTCTGTAATTTGAATCATGCCTCTGTTGCTGCTCAAGAAGGCTTAGAGTATACAGCTACTGCTGCAGTCTAGGGCCTTGTCTTCACTGAGTTAAGAACATGCCTTTTTTAAACAAATTAGCTAACTCAAAATCCTAGTGAAGACAAGTCAATCTGTAGTTTCCCCATGAGTTCATAGGTCGAGTTAAAACCTATCTGGGAGGGAGAAACTGCTTTGTCTTCATTGGGATTTTAGCTTGAGTTAGCTAACTTGTATTAAGAACACACCTTGTTTTGCACTGAAGACAAGGACTTGAAGATCTGGTAAGAGCTTGATACAATTTCCCTATAAACATAGACAGTTCTACTGAAGCATCTGCCCTATTTGGATAACCATAGGGGCAACTATTTGTCCTATATGGAGCTACAGACTCAAAGATGTATGTTCTATACGTTGAGAACAGCTGGTTTCCAGCTGCACTACTGTGGTATGTGGTTTATCCATAGTTCTGTACTGTGGAACAGTAAAAAAAAAGTGGACTGTTAAATGCTTCTCGTGGCAATATACATTCATCACTGCCTTTCAGCAAGTGTACAAATTCTGAATGCAAGCACTCCTGCTCTTTCTGTACTCTCCAAGGAGTTGGGGTTAGTATTAATATGATCTCTCATTTTGGCAAATCTCCCCATAGTGGCTTTTTGAGGGTTCCACTACAGATGAAGACAGATAGGAGGAATTCTGTTATTAAGAGCTGGTTCTCCTATACTTTCTGGGAAAGACTGTATATCGTCTATTGGATTCACAATGATTCAGTTCAATATAAAATAATTATATTGTTTTCATGTTCTCTGATTTGGAGGGGATTGCCTCATACTAAGATTTTGCTGTATGAACTCTAACAGTTATTTCCTCCCTCTGTCACTTTGCTTGTGGTTTAAATCTTTCAGCATGGCTTTTTGAGCTAGGTCACTAAAACTATTTGTTGCAGATCCTTATAGAGTTGATCCTTGATATAGTTTTCCCCTTCAGCCAGTGGGGACTGTGTAAAACAAAAAAACCCAAGATTATTTAGAATTATTCTTTAGTGCATTCTCCAACCAGGTATGAAAAATAACTACGTACACTATAGTCATTATTGGTGACTCAGAACCCTCATCATCAAAAACATGGGCCAGCCACTAAAGGGAGAAATATAAGTAGCAGCTGTTAATCACAGGGTCAGCCACTAGAAGGAGAAATGATCACATACATTAAGGCACTTAAAACAGGACATACATTTTTAGGAGTGCTGCTTAGGGCTCCCCCAATCCAAGAGGAAAGAGGAAAATTGCACTAATAGGTTTGCTCCTCTGCTTCCTTGTTTGGCAAGGGGAGAGTGAAGGCCTAATTCACCATTAACCTGTACCTGGTATCGTTGTTTAAACTCACTTTGCACTGGTGTAAAGTGCTACTAGATCAGAATAGCAGTATTTTACCAGTACTTTGCATTGGTGTACATGACACCACCAGGTGCAGGGCAGTGATGAATCCGGCCACAAGGGTCCAGCAGAGGCTGAGAGAGTTGCCTAATCACAGTCCTTCCTGCAGAAAGCTGCTTCAGCTCAGGAGTTGGAAAGATTCAGTTTTCCAAGCTGACCTCCTATCCATCTATCCACTCCCACAACAGCCGCTGAAGCAGCACACAGCCCTTTTTATTGTCATGGTGACCTTCAACGAAAACATAAACCAGTTCCTGGGGCTGGTTGTTCTCCTTTTAAAAAAATTCAGCACAACAGATTCACCCTGCCCTTCTCAGTCATGCTCTTGCCAGCAACCAGCAACATCACAGAAGAATTTGGGTGGAGGAAGAGAACAGTGGTAGGAGTAGACTCACTCGCTGTGTTGTCCCTCATTCAGAACTCTGCTGTCAGCTTCAGCAGGCTCCCCCAGTGGCACTATAGGATAAACCATCAGTGTCGTGAGACAGTGTCATGCCCTAGTGTGATGGAGTTACTGAGAAGGGGATATAAGGGAAGATGTCTCCTGTAGAAACACAAGGGCACTGAAGAGGTTTATTTATTTATTTAGCATTTGCTTATTTGCCAAGCCAAGTGTGATAAACTCAGGACAGACAGCTGCAAGGGAGGGGTAGGAATCAGTCCCAGAGGGTTAAAAGGCCCTCCTTCTTATCAACTAGGAGGCTACTACAGGTCAATCAGGTTCAACTGAGAAAGGGTTACCAAGGTAACAATTAGAATCAGCTGAGAGGCAGCTACCTGAGGTTAATTAGTATTAGCTGATTCCAACTTAGGGCTGCCTGAGACCTTTTTAAACCCTTCCCTAGGAGAAAGGAGGGGGGCAGACAGGGAGAGAAGGAGCCCTGCTGCCAGGAGCGTAGGAGCAGCAAGACAGTCAGCCTCACCAGGAGGAGGGGCAGTACTCTCTCCCACAACGGAGTAAAAAAATACTCTAAATAGGACTGGTGGAGATATGGAGAGCAGACTTCTCTTGTGTCCCAAGGGGGACCGCATTACCCAAGCCTGTCTCCCCAGGCCTAAAAGCAGCAGAGGCTGGGGAGACTGAGGAGGTGCCTTGCCACACAAACAATAGCATTCTCAGTGGCGAAGTGGAGCTCTCAGAGCCCATGGCTGAATTTAGTTAGCGGGCACTCCTTGACAATGTGTATCGTTTGATATGTGCCACAGCTGTAGCTTGGATTGTCTCAAAGACCCCAACAGTGCTGATTGTTGCATAGAGGCTTTGCCCAGTCTGAAATAGCTTAAGAAGGGCCCATTGATGATGTGGCAGGTCGAAGCTGGGTGGGCAACCAGTAGGGTGATGAGGAGCTGATTGGTGGTTGGTGTTACGCATCAGTTTCCCCTCACAGGGAATCCACTGTCACATACTGGTATGGCAGCCTCAACCACAATGGTTGTCATGATGAAAGACATGTAGCTGGTGGGCTAAAAAAGACTAGATGAGGCCTCCAGAAAGGTACATTGCCCACTTGAGAGGGAGTGGAGAAGCAGCTGTCTCCAGCTTCTGTGAACCTATGTCCTAGCTTCTCCTTCTTGAAATTACTCCTTCTCAAGTGGGAAGATGAGGGGTTTAGTCCAGGATATAGTCTGCAAACTCTGATGTACTGGAGATGAAGAATAAATGCAATAAATGAAGGATGCTAATCCTATATCCAGCTGAGGAGAGCTGTTAACACCCAGATTTCATTGGAAGACTGATCACCTTTCTCAATCTCCACAACAGAAGTACTACCCTTCCACCATCCTATCCTTGCGTTGCTTAGTGTCTTGGCAGCCTCAGAAATGCTTAGGGATGAACTTTTAATACAAGCTTGACAGGACAAAGAGCCAAAAAGGTTAAATATCACTGACAGAAAATCTTATGCCTCAGCCATGCTGTTTACAAGAAATGCCAATTATCAGGCACTGATGGTACCATGTGACTTCTGTCTTTGGAGAAAACTCCTCTGTATGATGCATCTCCTCCCTGACATTTACAGACATGCTGGGAGGCCAGTTAAAGGTTGTTAGCTCTACAACGTCATTTTCTGTAAGTGCTAAATGTGTGTGGGAGTGTGTTGTTGTCCGATGTGACCGAAGATGATGCTGATGATGGTGTTATGTCTTTTGAGTACAATTGTGGCAAAAAAGACCAATGTGCGACTGGCCATCCTTTCTGCATTGAATGCAGGCCCACTGACGGGGGAAAGGGAGCAATTGCCTAGGGGCCCAGTGATTTAAAAGAGCCTGGGGGCCCCTGGCCGCCACCACTGCCGCAGTAGCAGCAGCAGCTGTGAGCTCTGGCCCCTTTTAAATCACCCGGGAGGGCTGCAGGGCTCCTAGGTGTGTGCAATCACTCTAGGCCCGATCCTTTGGGGGGCCCCACGGGCTGGTGCGATAGTCCAGCACGGTCGTTCCCAGAAGTGACAGATTCATCACTTCCGCCCCGGGCCCTGCCCCCTCAGGGATGGCCCTGGGGCCTAGAATTGTTATTGATGGACCTAATTATTGAATGCATATGTAACTCGATAGCGAGGAAGAAATTAAAGTCTGTACCCACTAAATCTGCTGCTGTTTGTGACTCAGTCTCTGTGCCTCAAGAGTCATATGGTGATTAATCTCGAACTGAGTAACCCCAATGTCGACTTCTGCTTGCCAGCATGATGTGTACTCCCAGCTGTCAATGTCAGGGTTGCACTGTTATGCTTCAGTGTGTCCTTGAAGCATTTCTTCTGGCCTCCTTGTGTGTGGTTACCCACTTTCAGTTTGCCAGACAACAACTGCTTTGAGATTCTGGTGGCATCTGTAGTAGAAAGAGAACCTGAGACATAAGGCCTTGTTTTGAGGTGTGAGGCCAAAGGCCTGAACTAAAGTAGTGGGCAAGCTTTGCTAACTAGCAAAAGTCAGGCTGTGAGCAGAAGACAGGTCCTGCTATAAAACATGCCTGCTTGCAATCTCACAGAACCTGGCAAGAACAGGGCTGGTATTGCAAAAACACACACATTCCTAGGAAGTATTAGGCACAGGACGCTCACACAAACCCATTCCAGGAGGGTGGTACCAGAACACCCCAATGCTAAGTATGGTATAAACACATTCCCCAAAGATAACAAGAACACAGTGACCCCTCTTAAAGATAAGGTCAGAATGACAGTGTGTTGGATGCAGATATTTTGATCAAACCAACAGGTACAAGGTAATGGGTGGTAACAAACCACGTCAGAGGGGCAATACATACCTTGTTTGTATTGGTGTATAAAATGGAGTCTTAGGGGGAGTGTCTTTGGCCAGCCTAGGGGGGAATGGAAAGTCCCACCATTCACTGAGCTGTGTCCATTGTCACGGGTATACATGTATTGAATGTACTTGTAGCAAGTATAGAACACCAATACCATGCCTTGACATAAACTTGACTGAGTTCCTTTACTACTGAAATGTGTCTTGTGGTCTCATTGGACAGTTCAATTGAGGATTGCTGTGCCAAATGTCCGTGCAGAGCTGGGACAGCACACAGAGAGAACACACGCGCACACACACACACACACACACACACACACACGCTGCCAACATCTGATGATGTCATTCATGCTCAATACATGGCCAGCCCAACATAACTGTGCTGGGATGAGCATGGCTTCAATCCTTGGGGAGTGGCTGTGTTCCATCTGATGTGCACTATGGCACGCAGATGTCATAAAGGGAACTTGTCTAGAAGCTTGGTGCAGGTCCAGGTCTCACATTTATACAACAAATGTGAGACCTGTAACAGGTCCAGGTCTCACATTTATACAACAAATTGGACAACAGACGTTTAGCTTTGTTTGAAGCTTAATACTATATTGCTGGCACACTGTCAGATAGTCTGCCAAATGATGAACTGGCTTTGTTGATGTGACCTGTCAGCTCATTGTCTATAGTAGCAACATTCCACAAAGTGCTGCCAATATAGCAGAAATCTGTAACAGCATTTAGCTGTGTTGCTGACAATGATTTTTGGTTTCAGGTAGGGTTTCCTTGGTGCAGGTTGATACATGATGTTTGTCTCTTTTAGATTGATTGTTAGTCTGTACCTTTTTGCAGACTCTGAAAATCTGTCCGTAATCAATTGTATCTCTTCTTGAGTATGTGTCTCTAGAGCACAGTCATCAGCATACAGCAGCTCATGAACAATTGCCTCAAAGATGTGGAAGATCCCAGCCTGTTCAGGTTGAATAATTTTTCAGAGGATTGAATATTGACATTCAGGACCCTTGTAGAGTCATCAAGCATTGCTGCATAGAAGAAACCGAATAGGACTGGATCAATAACGCAGCCCTACTCAGTACCATTAGTGATAGAAAATGGGTTAGCATTAGGTTACTTGTGCTGAGACTCCTGCTCTTGTTCTGTAGTGTGGGGTTTGTATACCCTGTGACAATACCCCAAATTAAAAAAAAAGTAAGAGGACCAAAAAATGCCACCAGGCTAAACAACAGGGTAAAAGAGGTGGTTAGAGACAAAAAGACTCTTTTAAAAACTGGATGTCAAATCCTGCTGAGGAAAATAGAAAGGTACAGAAAAAAGGAGTTCTGAAAGGAAACAGGACCTTGTATAGACCTATGAAGAGACTTCAGTTAAAGCCTACTGATGACTGACAATAGTACACAGGAAAAGTCATTCTAGAGGTGAGCTAGAGGTCATTTGTGATGGCCCTAGGAACTTCAAAATATTGTCAGCCTCCTCAGAAGGGACAAGGTATGTCTGCAGAATAGCTCAAGGGACAATTGGCTTCAGTGGCCTTTGCAGAAAGGATTGGTACCATGCAGACCACTTTGGATTTATCACGGGCTCTTCCAAAAGATATCAACCTCTGGTTTTACCTCTAGTGTGGTGCTGATAGAGACAAGGAAGAGATTGACTCCAAAGGTTAATTATAGGAGACTCTATCCTGTTCAAGATCTTTTTGCCTCATATGTCATCCACAGCATCCTGATCATGGAAGGAGAAGTCAGAATCCTTCATGGAGGACCTGGATTGGGGAATCAAGTGGCGAGTGTAGATATCCTCTTAAGATGAACAGTAGTCTTTGAGGGTCAGTAGAAGAAAACAGTTGCTAATGATGATATATAAACAGGAGGTGGGTCTAAATCATGAGGAACTAAGAGTGAAGATTATGGAAAAATTGAAGGAAATGAAGATGACCGACGTAAGGATTCCCCCCTTTTAGAAGGGGGAAGCAAAGAGTAATTAAGAACAGTAATAGGCTGTACTTACATCTTCTTCCATCTGAGGATTTCAAAGCTATTAATTTAACTCCCTAAATTATCTTCACCTCTTTATGTGACCTTCTCCCTAGATGCCATTATGGCAGCTGAGAGCATCTGGAGGCACTTCTGCTAACAGTCCCTAAATTGGAACTCTGGGAGCAAAGCGCAGGTGGGTTAAGACTGAAGTGAACCATGGAGGTTTCAGGAGCAGTCCTTAATTATAAAATTCATTCCCTCTTACAGTCCAGATAGTTTGTTGATCTTCAAGGCAAAAGTATACAACTCATTTATATATTCAAGCATCTGGCTGATTAGTATTCAGTGTTCCCAACCCTCACGATTTTTTCCCAACCCTTACGAGTTTTGAGCTGTTGCTATTCTTAAAACCCTAGCTCCTGATTATGGGAGAACCTCAGTTTACTTTTGTTAAGTGAACTTTTCTAGCCTTCCTATTTGCAGAGAAATCTTGAAACATGAACACTTGCAGGCTCAAAAACTAGAAAGCAAATAAAACGAAATCCAACTCTATTGCTGTTATAAGTGTCGTGATTCTAAACCAGTTTCATGATTTTGGAAGCTCTGTCTGGTGTTGGCAGTCAAATTGTCACAGGCCGGTTAGTGCTTTAAGGCAAGCTGGGCTTAGCCTTGTGGATGATCGGTCAAGCCGGTGATAATTAGTGACCCCAGCTGAAGGTGTGGGTAGTTTAATTATAATAATTGACTCCAGTTGTGCAGAGGTAATTTGGAAGGGCTATATAAACAGAGTTGAGCCTTCAGAAGGACAGTTAGAAGTGGTGCTGGTAGATGCAACTAGGATGAACTGGTGTTGAACTCCTGAAAGCACTTGGTATGCCTTCAAGGGGCAGTGTGAAAGTTTAGTGAGACCACAGTCCCAGGCTAGGTTGGATGGATAACCGAGGACTCTAAGGGGAGAGAGTGGGGGAAGCTACTAGAGAGGTGAAAATTCTGTGTTTGGCTGGGGACAGTTGAAGATAGACCTCCAAAAAAAGGAGCTGTCTGGTGGGAGAGTGGGAAGAGAGAGACTGTGTTTTGAAACTGTAAAGCAGTCAGACCTTAGAGGAAGATCTGTGTCCCCATTGAAAGACTTGGGGGGTGGGGAGAGACAGAGAGAGAAAGAGACTTTTTAAATTAATATATGTATATTAATAAACTAGTCCCTGAGAAGGGGTAGTATTATGACTCAGGCCTTGGCTATGTGTTGAAGTCTTTTGGGAAGGAGGGAAGCTGAAGACGGGTGCTACAATACAGATGTACGTATCCATGCAGATGTATTAAGATGGTTTTGATGGAGTTGAGTTTAGTTGACATTATAAGATGTACCTATCAGAAATATAACAATATGTTGAATTAAACAGTAAAATAAAGATCTAATACAGAAATATCTATCCTGTTTATTTTTGGTAATATCCACTACATGCTAGGCACCTTCCAAACACAAAAGGAAGCTGGTCCTTGTTCCAATCTAGTCTATGTGAATAATGGCTTAGGTATGTTATGAAGAGCAACCTAAATTTTCTGTTAAGTACCTGCCTTAGAAAGATAATGTGAGTCAGTAGATACGTGACATTTCATTAATCTTGCCAAGTCAATGACAAAGGGGAACATTCCTAAGACATTCTCAGAACTTTCTCAAAACTTCACCAACAGGGAACAAACTTGAATTGTAGTAAAATATGTGATGTAGGTGTGAAAATGAAGGGAGATGTTTTCTCCAGGTAACTTGTGGGATGCATTCCCTGACACTAATTGTCATGTGTGTACAAGGCACTCAGGAAAGTTAACTAAAGGGATGAATTTAAAGCACATTACTTCTGAGTGAGAGCATCCACACACAGGTTTAAAGCGGCCTTAGTTTGCTTTAGCTGAGGTCACTAGGCCTAGTTTACACTACCAACTTATGGCAGTATAACTCCATTGCTCGGGTGTGGAAAATCCAGCGCCATTATACTGACCTAACTCCTGGTGTAGACAGAGCGACGTCAACGGGAGGACTTCTCCTGTTGACATAGCTACCACCTCTCAGAGAGGTGGAGTACCTGTGTCTTCACTAAGGCTATGGCTACACTACAGAGCTTACACTGGTGCAGCTACACCATTGTAGTGCTGCAATGCAGAAGGTTTAAGCCAGTGGTGCCCAAACTTTTTCTGTTATGGCTCCCTCTTTACCAGTAATGGAATCTGTCTGCGTCCCCATGCCCCACATTACTGCACAGCTGACTTAGCAGAGGAGCTTGGGCTGAATGTGGAGCTGGGGCAGAGAGGGAATGAGGGCAAAGTGGGGGGCAGAGTGGAGCTGTGGCTGGGCTGGGCTGGGCTGGGCCAGGGCCAGGGGTGGGTGCAGAACCAGGACCGGGAACCACAGCTGAGAGTCGAGCCACAGTGAGGGGCAGGAGCTGAGCTGGAGCAGAAAGTGTCTAAGTGGTGCTCCCTCCCCACCCCCCAGGGGCTGGCCCAGGCCCCACTACTTCCCCCCAAATGTTCTTCTGTGCCCCCCTTGGGGGGCCACCTCACAGTTTGGGGAACACTGCTCTAAGCCAATGGGAGAGAGCTCTCCTGTCGAATTACTCTGGCTCCCACAAGCAGCAGTAGCTATGCTGAAGGGAGAAGCTCTCTCCAACATAGTGGTGCTTAGATCAGTGTAGCATACGTCACTCAGTGTAACATACACACCCCTGAATGATGTAACTTATACCAATGAAAGCTGTAAATAGCTTAAGTTCTACAGCAGCACAGCTGTACCTGTGCACTTGCACGGGTGCAGCACTGTAAGTTTAGACAAGCCGCTGCTGATTTAAACTAAAAAAAACTAAACTAACAAACTAAACTAAGCCCATTTTACTTCTGAATGAGACATCCACTCAGTGGCTTAATACACTTTAAATTTACATGTTCCTGAGTGTCCTTGTCTATACATGCCCTTAGTTGATCAGCTATAGAAATTCAACTTGAGAGAGCATGACTACACTAAAGCACTGGTGATCATTTCACTGCATCTTCTATAGGACGAAAATCAATAAGTTACCAAAACATATTTTTTTCATTGTCTAAATACCATCAACTAACCTGCTTGTATAATAGCCATTATAGCTCTTTAATAGCTAGACTGCTGGATATTGTGGAAAGGCGAGGTGTATTTTTATATTTATCCTCACAGTTACTATTGTGTTCTGGATGCCACTTACCATGGCAATTTTCTGCCAATGTAAATGACTCTGCAGCCCACATCCTCTTTAAATCAGCTCTCTACAGTATTTCCTTTATGTGCAGATTGTGATGGAAACAAAAAAAAGAACCTAGCAACATTCAACGGTTGTGATTGCATAAATTATACTGACACTGGTTCAGAGGATTTTTTATTTATTTATTTTTAACAATACTATACTTAACCCTGAGAAGTCTTTAGATGTTAAATAGCTTTTATGGAGCTTACCTGAGAATGCACAGTACTTGATGGAAGGTAGCCGAAAACAGGAAATCTCATTCAAATACAATAAACATGTGAGATACCCTCTTGTAAGTGAGTGGACACACCCCTACAGCACCCCCTGCTGGCTGTCTATGGGAATTAGTTCTTCCAGCATCCTGGGGCACCCTCTGCAGGCTAGTGATCTGCCTTACCATTAGCCCCTATGACCCTCCCAGGACCCCAGTGTGCCTTTCTTTGGGTTGTTGCCCCCCTGGCATTACCCTCACACTCTGGGTCTCCCCATCCACTAACCCCACCTTGCCTCAGTACAAGGCAACTACCAGTCACTATCTAGACCCACTCCCTGGGGCTGCCCCTCTGCAACCCCATTACTGGTCTTAGGCCCACAGCCTAGGGGTTTTCCAGGCCAGAGCTCCCCAGCTCCTCTAGCCTTCCCCCAGCCCTGCTCCACTCTCAGTGCTCAACTCCCTACCAGCCAGACCCTTCTCCCACTACAAACAGTTAAGAAACTCCTGAGCTTCTGGCTGTCCTGGCCTTCTTATAAGGCCCAGTTAGTCTGTTTGGGGCATGGCCTCAGCTGCAGCCACTTCCCTCAATCAGCCAGGGCTTTGCTACCTTCCCCAGTCCAAGCCCTCTGCAGGGCTTTTCCAACCCCTTCAGGGCTGGAGCAGGTGCTTGCCCCGGTACACCTCTCTTTCTCCCTATCCGTGGCCCCACGAAGTCCCGGGACCTCCTGGTCAACCTCCTCCTCGCCCTGGCTAAACAAGCCATCTACACGACCAGGGAGAGGAGGTTGGCCGATGGAGACTCCGGTGACTGTGGGGCTTGTTTCCGGTCCCTGGTCCGTTCACGTATCCGGGCGGAGTTCCTCTGGGCGGCGTCTACTGGCTCCCTTGACGCCTTCGAGGAGCAGTGGGCGCTGTCCGGGGTTCTCTGCTCGCCCACCCACTTCCCAGGAACCCAATAGATACATCTCTCTTTCATGAAAAAGGCACTGCAGTCTGCTCTCTACATCACTTCAGTGGTTCTCAAACTTATTTATTAGTGACCTCTTCACACAGCAAGCCTCTGAGTGTGTTCCCTTTCATAAATTAAAAACACTGTTTTAATGTTTTGCGCGATTATAAATGCTGGAGGCAAAGTGGAGTTAGGGGTGGAGTCTGACAGCTAGCTTCCCCCAATGTAATAACCTTGTGACCCTCTGAGGGGTCACAACCTCCAGTTTGAGAACCCCTGTATTACCTGCTGTCAGGAAGCCTGCAGAAGAAAGAAAACAAATCCTAGTCAACAAAATTAATGCTCAAATCTATCGGACTTATGATAAAATGATAAAGAAAATGTTGATAGGGCAAAACACTTATGTAACAGGATAGCTGGCCCCTCAAATGCAACTGGGCCCAGCGCTACTGTCTCATTTCAGGTGTGCCCTAGTTTTGGTGTAATGAGGAGGGTGGGACAGCCTTTGAGACTTATAATTGAGAAATGGCCCAGTAGCAAGAAAGAGCCTAGAACTGGGGAAAGAGAATGAGTGAAAGTATTGGTTGTATGAAAACAAGTGAGTATACTTAGAACAAAGCTGCATTGGAAACTTGAGGGAGGGGATTCCCCAGAAGGAGGGAGTGGTGCCTAGTTGAAGTGTGGAGCCAGATCAGGCTGGTGAAAGCAGAAGGCAGTCAGGAGAATCGCTACAAATGTCTGCAAGCCAGAGACAGCTGAAGGTTGAGAGCAAATGAGGGAGAAGCCTTCTGGCTCTCTGAGTCAGAGAGGGCTGGGGAATGATGGAGAGGTAAGCCTGTGTTCTCTGTGTGAAAGCTAGAACCATACCTGGAAGGAAACAAGCATTCTAGCTAAAAGGGCTGGGATGAGGTGTACTGCAGGATACTGAAGAGCTGGAACTGTGTAAGAGGTGCTGTACCTGATGTGTTGATAAGCTGTTGGGAACTGAAAGTTTGAATGTACTGTCTGGACTATGCTGGGACATTCTGGATTATGGGGGTGGGATTTTTATAATCAATAACAATGCAAAAGTATATTTATATTTGGAAAGCTTGTGTGAAGTTCCTGGGATATGAGAAGTCAAAGCAGGGAGCACCTTCAGGGCCACCCTGAGGGTATGCCCACGTGGCAGCTGGCCTGAGGTAAGAGTTTTCCCAATTCCCTTATAAAAACACAACCAATCATGTTTGTTTTGAAAACTCAACTAAGCAGGTGTTTCCTTGCCCAAAAAGGCACAGTGTCAAGGACTTATCAATTAAGGATTGCTCTAGTAGAGCCCCAGTACCAAGAGTGAACAGAACTAACAAAGTTAGGAAGGGGGGGGCTGATAATTCAAAAAGCCTGTAGCACATGTGCAGCATCAAGGAATTCTCATGCTCTTTGAACAAACAACAGTTTGCTTGTTCATTGGCCTTCATTGCTGCAGATTCCCTCCTTCCCTTCCCTCCTCCTCTTAAAAACAGGGAAACTAAATTCAAATAATCAAGTCCTACTAGTAATAGTAAAATTCTTATTTTGAAATATGTAAGGGAATTTAAAAAAAAAGAAACTAGCCCAGATCCTTCAGTCTTTTATGCAAAGCTGTTATCAATAGTAGTTTTGTTTGTTTAAAGTTGCTATACAAAGTTAGCATAATACCACCTGTGCAATGTGTTTTTCTTTCTATAACTGTAAACCTTACTACTGGATGCATGCCACAAAGCAAATGGAAGTGTGACATGACAGTCCTTCCTGAGTGCTGGACACTGGACTAAATGACCTATCAAGGTTCCTGGCAGTCCGATACGTCTGTGATTCAATGGCTGAGTTCATGTAGTGAGAGCACCATTCACTTTTGGAATGTCCAGAGTTAGGCTGGGATAATGAGCATGCGCATGATCTTATTTTTAATTTCTCTGCAATGCAATACTTAACCATAACCCATATACAACATGAATCCAAATCGGTTGTCACAACAGGCATACATTTACAGGCTTTATGTAATTCAGCATCTTGAATTGCAGCAACCTCGTCTTGCTCTGTTGAATGCAGTAATGTAAAACAGTACATATCACACTGCTAGAGTTGTCTTTTTTTAAAAAAAAAACCTATGATCACTTATCAGGAAAAAACTATAATATGACAAGCCTGTTCTGAGTACAAAAATAATTATGTGAATTCTTATCACTCTAAAATAATTGCCTTCTTTGGCCTACTGTGTAGTAACTTAGCTAGAGCTTTCACATGTTGAAAAAACAATAGAGTTGCAAGGATAATACTACAATTTAGTTTTAGTGATCATAACAGTAAATTTCAGTGCTTCCTTCCTCTTGTAGGAAAGCATCAGTAATATCTCTAATATAAATGATCAGGAATCAGAATACTGTATTGAATAGTCAAACTAGCAGTTATCTTGCATGCCCTTTCATACATCAGCAGATCAAACATTAGTAATGTATTTACAATAAAGATTATAACAAATATGGAACACTTACTCTTGTTTTTTTGGGTAATCTAATGTAATTTTTCAAGATGCTAACAGCCAAATTCTGATGTGGAATAAACTATCAAAATGCTAAAGGGTACTTCCAAACTTACACCAATATACTAGTGAGATTTGGTCTATAGCAATAAGATGTGTTAAGTCACTGGCAGTTTTAAAAAAAAAAAAATAACAAATAACTGAATTAGATCTTCCATGCAGTTTTACTATACTTTGCTTAGAGGTCTGATTCTCTGATCTGCTTGTCCTCTGGGGACACTAGGAGTTGTGGTTAATTTCAGACCAGGGATCAGCAACCTTTGGCAGGTGGCTCACCAGGGTGCTTACCCTGGTGGGCCAGGCCAGTTTATTTACCTGCTGTGTCTGCAGGTTTGGCCAATCACGGCTCCAGCTGGCTGCGGTTCTCCGCTCCAGGCTAATGGAGGCTGCGGGAAGCGGTGGCCAGCAAATCCCTTGGCCCAGCCTGCTTCCCGCAGCCCCCATTGGCCTGGAGCGGCAAACCATGGCCAGTTGGAGCTGCAATCGGCCAAACCTGCAGACATGGTAGGTAAACAACCCCCTCTTGCCCCCTGGCCCGCTAGGGGACTTACCCTGGTGGGCTGCATGCCAAAAGTTGCCGATCCCTATTTTAGACTATTTAGCTTGACTGCCACTCTCTGCTTAAAAGCTAGTTTCTCCTCATCACTGCACGACATAAATGAAATGCACAACACATAGGGCCAATAAATGTATAAGGAGTGGAAACTGTGCCCTACGGTACATAACTTAATCTATAGCAATAATGTTAAAATTACAGATTAAAACTGCTAAATGATTGTAAGGGTTGCAATGTCAAGCACTCAAAAATAAGAAAATGCCATAATTTAGTTTTCCTCTGCGACTTTTAATTTAGCTCCCTTTATATACATTAATCCTGCTAGGGTTCTGTGGAAAATATATCTCATTCAGGGCAAAGAATGGACTGTATTTAAGGAATAAATGAGGGTTGTGTGGTGAAAGAGGCTGTTGTCTGTAGGACCTCTGCCTCTTAGCAGGGTTGAGGGACTTGCAGGAAGAGAAAGGATGGTCTCATGGTTAAAGTACTCAAATGCCTTTCTGGAGAACTGGATTTAGTCCATGCCCCTGTCATCACATTCCTGTGTGGTGGTGGGCAAGTCACTTAAATGTTCACAGATGGCCACTGATCCCGTTCCTCAGTTTCTGACAACTCAATTTGTGAAACCTGGGGTCTGTCTTGTAAAAGTACTAAGCATTCACACCTGCAACTGAACTCAATGGGAGCTGAAAAAACAGGTCTTGGGTATCTCAAATTGTGCACCCAAAATTAATGGACACTTTATCTTAATCTGTGTTTCAGTTCCTCTTCTGTAAAATGGGGACAATACCATGCCCTTACCTCACAGAGGTGTTGTGAAGATGAGTTAATTAAGATTTGTGACGTGCTCATCAACTATGTTGATCAATACCTTATTTTTCTCATGGGATTTTTTTAAAATCTGTACTATGAAGGGTTTGAACAGTGGGCACTACATAAGGCCTGGGGTTGCACACTGAATAATGAGGATAGATTGAAGATTAATGGCTTCCCATCATGGGTTGTGTGTAATGGAGGCTAAGCTCCCCACTCAAACCTTCGCTAATGCTCCCCACCACAGCCTCAGGGCCAGCTGGCCAGGACTCAGGGCTTCTCTGGCTGAGGCTTGGGTGAGTGGCCTGGGGCTCCTCTGGCCCTAGTGGGCAAGAGTAGGGCAGGGCCTAGGGTAGGGATAGGGCCTGGGGTGGGGCAAGGGGCTAGTCTCCCTGAATGGGTGGTTCTCGTGCTCCTCATGCTTTCCATCCAGTGACTACTGTCCATCTTGCAGAATGAGGCAAGGACCTTTTGAAAAACTTAGTCTTTAATTATATGTGCATATGTATCATAATAGTATGTGATCAAGGGGACCTAACTGGGATTGCACAGGCAACTCCATTCTGCCATGTCCTAAATCTTGAGCACTTGACTTTAACAACTGTACTGTTTATTTTAGCCTATGTCATTTTAATGTAATTTTCTACTTTTAAAAAATCAACTGTAAAAGAATATCCCAAGTGGAAGCATACTGACCCAATAGGGGTCATCAGCAAGGTTGGAACCTTTGTCTTCACCACAGGTGTCTGCTGTTACAGTAACTGGTAGCAATTGTAGGTTGCATAGGCACTGACTCTGTGGGTGCTCCTGGGCTCAAGAACCCATAGAAAAAATATAGGGGGTGCTCAGCACCCGCAGGGCCAGATTGATCTTTTGTCAGCCCCGGCACCTGGACTGTGGTCTTGCCTCGATGCCCTGCTTCCACTTGGCCTATTTTCCCCCCTCCCCGAGGCCCCACACACAACAGCAGGGGAGGGGGCAGAGAGGAGCACCCATCAGCTAAGACAAAAGTCAGCACCTGTGGGAGGTTGTTATCCTTCATGTGGGCCAGCATTGGTGGGGCATAAGATACACATTCTGCCATTGGGCTTCACAACTGTTTGTTTATAGGTGAGGAATGTTGAAACTGAAATCTTGGGTTCAGTTCAAGGTGCTGGAGGGAACTCTGTTGGTTACAGAGCTGCTCCTCCTGCCATAAAATAAAACTGACCACTTCTAGCTCTTTGTCTATTTTCCTGCCTGGCTTCTGTTTGTCACATTCTTCCTCCTCTGTCTGTGCTAGAGTCAGGCTATTTCCTTCCTGTCCATGCTGACTAGGCACAAATAAGAGAATGGGGGACATTAGGACACAGGTACTGTCTCTATGTCAGGGAGGTAGTGTCTTCCTAGTTTCAGTTCCTGTGGTCTCGGGAAGCCTTGAGCAATTTCAGGAAAAGTTCTGCTCAGACCTGGGCTGAAGCATGTGCAGTTGCTATGTGGGATGGCAAATGAGTGTTCTGGTCAACAGTAGGAGTTTTGTGGGGCTGGAGCATGCTCACTGGTGGCAGAATTTTCAGAATATTTAACTTCCAAATGCTAACAAAATCTCGACTGAAATATATCAGTTCACAGATGCTCAAAGGATTACATTTTAGCCAAATTTGGGTGGATTTTCACCATAAAAGGCACAGCCTGACAAATTTCAAATCCCTTCTCCAAAGCCCGGAGGCTCCAGATCTTCCAGTGATACAGTTGTAGGAATTTTTAAGAAATTAAGCAAAACAATATTTTTCACCAGTCTCATTCTCAAACAAAAATTTTTACTGAAAACTTAAAAAAACAAAAATATTTACTCAGTCTGAGGCAGACACTGAGCATGGGGAAATCTCAGCCCAAATGGCAAAGCTATGAGCAACTGAAAATAGGGTTTTGTGGAAGGTATGTGGCAACCTTAAAAGGAGCTCATTGTGCTGTGGGCATTAGAAGTAAGTAGACAGTAAATTGCCATATAGGTGCATGACATTTCATGTAGCATTAACAAACTTTCCTTTCCCTCCTCATGCCTCTCATCTATCTTGGAGAGAAGTTACTTGATAGGCAAGGAGCCAAGGGCAGTAAGTGGGCGATGCTGCTGGAGGGAGGGATGCCTAGAAGGAGTGCAGAGTAGTAGGATGCCAAATAGATCTCCCAGGTGCCATTGGTGAGACACAGCATTTTCCATGGTGCCTAAGGCTTCTTATGGTTCCATAGCAATAACACCTTCCCTGGATCTACACATTCCACCACTCCTCCCATACAGAGAATGCTGCACTAGTTCTCATGAACAAAGCCATGTGGCTGGAGTTTGGGGCAGAAGCCCAAAGCCTGAACGCCACCACCCCGGGAAGGTGAGGAACACACTGGCTGCTTGCTCCTCCAGTGTTGTGCCCCAGGTGTCTCCAGAGGGGGGCAGGGCTCAACCCCACTGGCAGCCCAAGCAACCAAAACCAAGGTGGTACGTCTAGGAGCACAGGGGAGGGGCCACTACTTTGCCCCTAGTGGCAGCATTTGAGAAATGCTGGTTTAGCTGGTAGAAGGAGTGGATTTATCACCAAGATGTTAATGAAAAATGAGTTTTCACCAGTTTGTTTTTGCTCATTGGAAGTACCTTCACTTTCCCCCTCATTCCAAAATTTGGGCAGTATCAGAGACAATTAAACATTTTGCGTTTTCTTAACCACTTCTGAAATGTCTTTGGTAATAGGCTTACTGAGAGACAATAACAAATGCCCAGCATAAAAGAGTAGTTCAATTAAACTTCTATTAACCTGCTTTTTTTATTTTTTGTTGAGCAGACATCTGTATTGCTTTTTTCAGAACGTCTTGCCTGCCCACTGAGCTGCTGAAATGAAATCCAGAGCAGTCTGCATCGTAACTGGAAAAAGCAAGCTGCACCTTTAAGATTTCTATCTCCATGCAAGCAGGAAACATGAGAGATCATATCAGAGTCATTTTGTACTAATTAAAGCCAAATCGGTATAACTTTTTTTTTTTCTTTTTTTTTCTTTTTTTTGCACAAGAGTTAGGGCCCATTTCTCTTTTCACAACTGTTGCCTTCAGTGGAGGTTTTTCTGATTTACACTGGTGTAACTGAGAGGAGAGTCAGCCTATTAAAGTCCTTAGGCCAGTGCCAGATTAAGGCATTAAGACATTTAGGGTGGTCTAGGACAGGTTGTGCTGGTGGGGGAGTGGCATTATATGTCAAAGAAAACATAGAATCAAATGAAGTAAAAAATTGTAAATGAATCCAGCTGTACCATAGAATCTCTATGGATAGAAATTCCATGCTCTAATAATAAGAATATAGTGATAGGGATATATTACCGACCACCTGACCAGGATGGTGAGAGTCACTGTGAAATGCCTAGAGAGATTAGAGAGGCTATTAAAATAAAACACTCAATCATAATAATAATGGGGGATTTCAACTATCCCCATATTGAGTGGGTACATGTCACTTCAGGACAGGACGCAGAGACAAAGTTTCTTGACACCTTAAATGACTGCTTCTTGGAGCAGTTGGTTCTGGAACCCACCAAAGGAGAGGCAATTCTTGATTTAGTCCTAAGTGGAGCACAGGATCTGGTCCAAGAGGTTAATATAGCTGGACTGTTTGGTAATAGTGACCATAATATAGTCAAATTTAATATCCCTGTAGCAGCGAAAACACCACAGCAGCCCATCACTGTAGCATTTAATTTCAGAAAGGGAACTACACAAAAAAGATGAGGTTAGTTAAACAGAAATTAAAGCATACAGTGCCAAAAGTGAAATCTCTGCAAGCTGCATAAGAACTTTTAAAAGACACCATTATAGAGGCTCAACTCAAATGTGTAGCCCAAATTAAAAAACATAGTAAAAGAACCAAAAAAGAGCCGTCATGGCTAAACAACAAAGTAAAAGAAGCAATGAGAGCCAAAATGACATCCTTTAAAAAGTGGAAGTTAAATCCCAGTAAGAGAAATAGAAAGAAGCATAAACACTGGCATATGAAGTGTAAAAATACAATTAGGAAAGCCAAAAAAGAATAGGAGGAACAGTTAGCCAAAGACTCAAAGTAATAGCAATTTTTGCTTATGTACATCAGAAGCAGGAAGCCTGCTAAACAACCAGTGGGACCACTGGATGATCGAGATGCTAAAGGAGCACTCAAGGACAGTAAGACCATTATGGAGAAACTAAATGAAAGCTTCACAGCTGAGGATGTGAGGGAGAATCCCAAACCTGAGCCATTCTTTTTAGGTGACAGATCTAAGGAACTGTCCCAGATTGAGGTATCATTAGAAGAGGTTTTGGGACAAACTGATAAATTAAACAGCAATAAGTCACGAGGACCAAATGGAATTCACACGAGTTCTGAAGGAACTTAAATGTGAAATTGCAGAACTACTAACTGTAGTCTGTAACCTATCATTTAAACCAGCTTCTGTTCCAGATGACTGGAGGATAGGTAATGTGACACCAATTTTTAAAAGAGTGCCAGAGAGGATCCCAGCAATTACAGGCCTGTAAGCCTGACTTTGGTATTGGGCAAACCAACTGAAACTGTAATGAAGAACAATATCGTCAAATATGTAGATTAACATAATTTGTTGAGGAAGAGTCAACATGGTTTTAGTAAAGGGAAATCATGCCTCACCAATCTACTAGAATTCTTGGA
This sequence comes from Chelonoidis abingdonii, assembly GCF_003597395.2. NCBI lineage: Eukaryota > Metazoa > Chordata > Testudines > Testudinidae > Chelonoidis > Chelonoidis abingdonii. Next base: position 243,642,519 of record NC_133769.1, on the reverse strand, counting down.
GGGGGCCAACAAGTAGGTGGACCAAGGGGATCCAGTAGATATAGTGTAGTTATATTTTCAGAAAGCCTTTGACAAGATCCCTCACCAAAGGCTCTTAAGCAAAGTAAGCTGCAACAGGATAAGAGGGAAGATCCTCTCATGGATTGGACCATTTATACCTACCCTGTGTTTTGTATCTTTTAACCATTCTCAGAATGGAGAGAGGTAAATAGTGGTTTCCCCCAGGAGTCTGTTCTGGGACCAGTCCTATTCAACATATTCATAAATGATCTGGAAAAGGGGGTAAACGGTGAGGTGGAAAAATTTGCAGATGATACAAAATTACTAGAGATAGTTAAGACCCAGGCAGACTGTGAAGAGCTACAAAAGGATCTCTCAAAACTGGGTGGCAACAAAATGGTAGATGAAATTTAATGTTGATAAATGCAAAGTAATGCACATGGGAAAGAATAATCCCAACTATACATATAAAATGATGGAGTCTAAATTAGCTGTTACCACTCAAGAAAGAGATCTTGGAGTCATTGTGAATAGTTTTCTGAAAACATCGATTCAATGTGTAGTGGTAGTCAAAAAAGCTAACAGAATGCTGGGAATAATTAAGAAAGGGATAGATAATAGGACAGAAAATATCTCATTGCCTCTATATAAATCCATGGTATGCCCACATCTTGAATATTGTGTGCAGATATGGTCACCCCATCTCAAAAAAGATATTTTGGAATTGGAAAATGTTCAGAAAAGGCAACAAAAATCATTAGGGGTATGGAACAGTTTCCGTATGAGAGAGATTAATAAGACTGGGACTTTTCAGCTTGGAAAAGAGATAGCGAAGGGGAGATATGACTGAGGTCTATAAAATCATGACTGGTGTAGAGAAAGAAGATAAGGAAGTGGTGTTTACTCCTTCTCCTAACACAAGAACTAGGGGTCACCAAATGAAATTAATAGACAGCAAGTTTAAAACAAATAAAAGGAAGTATTTTTTCACACAACACACAGTTAATCTGTGGAACTTCTTGCCAGAGGATGTTGTGAAGGCCAAGACCATAACAGGGATCAAAAAAGAACTAGATAAATTCATAGATGATTGGGCCATCAATGACTACTAGCCAGAATGGGCGGGAATGGTGTCCCTAGCCTCTGTTTGCCAGAAGCTGGGAATGAGTGACAGGAGATGACTCACTTGATGATTACCTGTTCTGTTCATTCCCTCTGGGGTTCCTGACATTGGCCATTGTCAGAAGACAGGATACTGGGCTAGATGAACCTTTGGTCTGACCCAGTATGGCCCTGGCATAATACTGTTGAAGCTGGTTGGCCCAATACATACCAAACATATGCAGATAATGAGTGTTCTCACAGAAAAGCAAGGTATTGGCAAGGCATCGTAATAGTGTGCTTAACTAGTTAATTGAAATGAATGTATTTTCTGTTCCTGCAATTAAATACTCTTCCATACCAGGATGGACTCCTAAAACCCATCTTGCCACTTGCTGGTACTCTTGAATGCCACTGTGCATTATTCTTTTTCTTGCTTCATAATTTAGCTCCCCATGTTATGGTGTGTGTCCACAATTCTTCCTCAGTGTCTATATATTTCATCATGGCCTAATCAGTGTTATACAGTACCAGGCTCTTAGTCAGGATTCAACAACATTAACTCCCTAGGTAGTAAGACAGACTCACGCCAATGCTCTGTTTGTGCACATCATGCCATATTGCAGTGAAAAGGCTCTGTAGCTTAGTCAGGGGCTGAAGAGTGGAGACCAGTCAGGATTCTTTTCTGTACCCAAAATGGAATAGAGTTCAGGTAATAAACTGACAAATTCCACTCTTCATTTCAATTTGTGTGTCTTATCTACCTATCTATTGTAATGCATGAATGCTTCTAAATGTTGGACCTACATGTGTAAGACTTCCAAGATGTGGAGCAAAGGGCCAAAATTCAAAACAGTTGTCTTGATGTGGCTGTCTACTTAAATAGCTGAATGGCTGGTTTGAGCTAACTCAGTATTTAGAATATGGTTTGCACTTACAAAAATAGAGAGGAGCAATCACCATCAAAATTGCTGTCTAAGATGGCTGTTTGTAAAAACACCTTCAAAACAGAAAACAATTAGAAAGAATTCAGGGTTATAACATCTCTAAGACTCGAGCAAAATAACACATGGCTCTGGCCCCAAATCTAAAACTGCCATTTCCAATCACATTTTTGTCTATGGAGTATACATTTTGCAACCAACACAGTCATCTTGGCACCAATTTCATGTCTAGATTTTGTTAATCAAAGAAAGGTGCAGAGTGTTCATGAGGCTGGAGGTCCTTCATTTTAAGCCTGTTTTGTCATCTCCCAGCTGTAGCAAAGGATTACAAACCAATGCGGGGTAAGGGGGGATTGGCAAGTTACACTTTGAAGAGAAATGCAGCACAGTGTGTGTGACCTTTTCCATACAATTGCACAAGGAAGATGTGATAAGCAGTAGATATCATTATTAAAAAGCCCACAGCTTTCTATTCTTTTGTCCACAACCATTGGCTAAATCTGGAAAAGCATTTTTAAAGAAAAACACAGATACTTGTAAATTCCCAGAACATCATGTCTCAAAGTTTGAAGAAGGGTAAGCATAACCACAAATGAACATAGCATTTGCTCAATGTGCAAGGAGTTATCTGAGACCTCATTCATGCATTGCTGCATGCTAAAACTTGCCACCCTGATTAAAGTCCTATTGATAGTTTCATAAACTAATGAATCAGATATTTTTGTTTGGTATATTTTATGATAGCCTCTCTTATCTAGCAGTGTAAAATATCCTTTGCATAGAGAAATTGTCAGTCTACAAATGTGCAGGTGCACGGATGCAGGTATTCTTTACATGAGAGACTGTCTCTGCGTCTGTGCCACAGTGCCACAGTTGAGATCAGCTGAGGGACTCACGTTGGAATTCCCTCAGTATAAATGAGACAGAGTTACTGGCAGATTATTCTCTGTAAGAGGTCCTCTGCTTTGCAACTCATTCCCCACCTTGGCCCACCACAGCCCAGATCTGTTAACCTTCTAGGCATGATTTAAATCCCATTTTCTCTCTCTTCTTTAAGGCTATCCAGGAGGTTGCAACCTGAGGTTTTGTGATTTTTAAATCTATGGAATAGATGCTGAGTTCACTGGATTGGGCACCTATAGTTTTATTTTAGAAATTTTAAGGAACAAATAATAACTAAAACTAATGCATACAATATCTGTTATGTTTTGCTTAAGTGGTATTATGGATCTTCAATTCAAACTTGAGCTGCAGCTCTCTCTGCTCCTTGTGGAGATTAAGGGCAGGTCTATACTTGAAACACCGCATTGGCACAGCTGCACTGATGCAACTGCGCCGCTGTGATGCTTTAATGAAGACACTCTATGCTGACAGGGGAGAGAGCTCTCCCATGGCCATAGTTAATCCACCTCCGTGAGAGGCAGTAGCTGTGTCGGCAGGAGAAGCATATCACGGGAGTTTAGGTCCGTATAACTATGTCACTCAGGGGTGCAGATTTTTCACACTCTTGAGCAACGGAGTTATACTGATATAGGTCTGTAGTGTATACCAGATCTAAGGTCACTTTACTTCTGAATGAGAGCATCCATGCAGGGATGCTTTAACATGCTTTAACATGCTTTGATTTAGCCACATTGACTTAACACCTGTAGCTAATTAGGGTTGGCATTCCTGAGGCCTGGTCTTCATTTATGTCTGCACAGTTACGTCAGTCAGGGCTGTGATTAAACCAGACCCGAGTGCCATAGCTATGTTGACAAAAGCCCCAGTGTAGACTCAACTGTGCCAAAAACAGAGGGCTTCTGCTGATATAGCTAACATCAGTTGGGGAGTTGGTGTGTCTATAATGGCAGAACTCTTTCTGTCAGTGTACACTGCATTTACACTAGGGTGCTCTGCCAGCACAGCTATGCGGGCATAGACTTTGTAGTGTAGGCGTAGCCTGAATTTCCCCATACAGACAAGCCCTTCATTAATTTGGCTTAACTTCCCATGTAGGCAAGCACTGAGAAATCAAGACCTGGTATCTCTGGTGCAGAAATACAAGACATTTTTTAAAACTTGAGACATTCATCAAACTGTACAACAAATAGGCAATACCAACTAATTTTGCTTCAAGATAGATTGTATCTATGACAATATCAGTATTACTTTAAATAGCAGTTTTCATTATGCAGCTCAAAAGCTTTTAATATATATAGATATTAAGTCTCTGGGGGGCGGGGGTGGAGGGGAAGCCCACTGAGGCTTATGAAGGAATATATGATAACTTTAAGCTCCCTTGGTTTTTGGGGTTAATCATTTCCTCCTCCTCTTCACTCTCCAACAAGGCAGAGTTTTTTTAGGACTGAACATAACTCCACCATAAAGAAATGTTGCCAAGTGAAAGCAGAATAACAGTCTCTCAAGGGGCTATGGGCCAGCAGCCAATGGATGACAGGTTTGGCAGGTAGTGGATGTGAATTCACTTTAATTTCCCGTGTGGCTGAACTGCTAGAACTCTTGATCACATTGTTTGTTTTAAACCATTATATAATTTTAAAATGCTAGCAAGTGGAGTTGCATTCAGTCTTGTGTTACTAACTATATCTATAGCTATCTATTTATATAGATATGAATAAAAGTAACTTGTATTTATATGTAACATTCCAAACAAATATCACAACACTTTGCAGATGTTGTTACATAATTATATGATGACTCAATGGGGGAATGTTAGGCATTGGAGAGAAGATAATTTGCTAATTATACTGTAAACTAAAGTAATGACCCTTGTCCTTGATCTAACAGGAACAGGGAAGATGATGGATAAGGAGACAATGGATTAAAAGCATTAAGGGATTCATTAAAACCATTAATTTTCAACACCAAAACATAGTTTGAGTGTCTCCCAACAGCTAGATTAATTCTTATATAAATTAAAAATGTAATTGAAGAGTGACAAATATATGGGAAGATCAGAGTATAGTGAGATTGAATCTATCCATCACTGAGTGATTCATTATAGCCTGACAAAATGACAGTAGTCAATGCTTCCTTTTAATTCAATTGTGTAGAGTTTATACAGTGAACTTGGAAACATTTTGCTGGAACAGAGCTTGTCAATTCTGATGCATGTTTATTTGTTGTTTTACACTCCTAATGCCTCACCCTCTGTCACTCCTGAAAAGAGGAAAAAATGATATATAGAAACTTAAGATTCATTACTGCAAAACAAAGAGTCAAACAAACAAAAACCTAAGGGGTCTATTCTCCTCCTCAGGCAGGTGTAAGTTGTTAACATTAATGTTAAGTTATAAAGATGTATAAAGCAGAGAAAAGAACTAGGATCAGTCTTCAGATGTTTTTTAACCAAACTGTAGACAGTAATGGAGATATTCTCAGCCTTACTCCATCCCATTGCTGCCTCTCTGCAAACATAAAAGGAGCAGGAATGCTTACTTAGAAAGCCAGCTGGGTGCTTTTGGAAGGTAGGGCTGGATGAAGAGTTTTGAAATTGACACTTCATAAAATTTCAACAAAATAAAATTTCATGAAAATATTTTGATTTCTCTAGTGTAGGAAAATGCTCAAGTGATGTGGAGCTGGCTCTGTGCCACTCACTATCTACAGGCCAATAGCCTATGGATGACACAATTGGCAGTTAGGGAATATAGTGCCCCACAGCACAGGAATGTGATGGAGCATGGCAGAAATTTGTGGCACTCTAGTGATCCTCAGCTAACAGAACAGTCCCTAGGAAGGCCATTGTAGCAGACCAACCTTAAAACTGTTCTAACTTATGCCAAGGTCTGAACCAGCATCTGGCTGCCCCAGGATCAGGGGGCACCCACCTTTACAGCACATGCATTCCCTCCCCAGGTCCTGCACTGGATGCAACATGACTGGCCTCCAGGATCTGGACCTACTAGATTCCAAGGCCACAAGGGACCATTGTGATCATCTAGTCTGACCTCCTGTATAACACGGGCCATAGAACTTCTCCAAAATAATTCCCAGAGCATGTCTTTTAAGTATATCTAAGTATTCTAGTAAATTAAAACACAGTAGCATTGCAGGAAGTTCTCCCATTGTGGTGTCATGAGGGTAGGCCCCTATTAAACCCTTTTTTACAATTAGTGAAACAGGCATAGAAGGAAGAGAGTTAATGACATGCCCAAGAGAATGCCACATCTCACTGTGAGATCCAGGAATATAACTATGGATTTCTGATTCTGAAGTTCCCTGCTCTAATCACTGTCACGACTTCACCAATACTGTGGAAACCCCTCTTTTGAATATTTAACCAAAACAGAAAAAATATTTTGCATACTCTGTACTCTATTTACCATCCACTATAGAATTAACTAATTAGTTTAATGAAATCGATGTCTCTTTGTCACTTGTTTAACCTTATTTAGAATACTGCCTAGATTCAAAGCATGTCACATTGGCTAAATGCAGCCTTCCCAACACTTCTGCTAAAGCCCATCTTTTAACCATTGGTCACAGTCATTCAAATTGTCTGTTTCTACAGTGTTCTCTTATCTGGACTTATAGTAACAGCATGCATCTGGAGGGAACAAGGTGAGATGACAAATGCACATTTGTGTCTCAAATGGTAGAAATTGTCATAACTCTTTGTAATGAACAAAAGGAGAGTGGAAACTGAACCAAAAACAAAACAAAGCCAAAAACAAAACTTGATACTTTCAAAAAGATTGCCTATGGTTTATAAATCTACTGGAGTATGAAATAGAATTGTGGCCAGAATATATTGCGAATAGAGGAAAAAATCCCATGAATAGGCTACTCACAACCAACCTTAGCTCTGACAGATTGCCAAAGTATTCAACGCAGTGTGTTCTGTTTTTTGTAAGGTTTACATACATAGTTCAAAGATATCTGATTCTGCTATTGCAACTGAGGCAAGATAGCCCATCTTGATCTTCAAAATTTAGCATGGTTCCATACTTGATAGGCGGGTACTTGTCCTTCCAAGTTTTAAATGATTTTATTCACGTTGTTTCGCTTTTTAATTAAGTAATTGAATAGGTAAAAAGGAAAAAAAGATAATGTTGATTACAATTATAATTTTTACTGATCTTTCCCAATCAGCTACATTCAGATGTTTAGACCATTTGTGAAGCTCATTAGATGTCCTTTCCAACAGAGGAATATAATTATTTATGTATAAGTTCTTAACTTTTGAGGTTAATATAACACCTAAGCATTTGAAATTCTTACCAACAGTCTAAAAAGGGTAGTGTATCTCTGAGATATTTGTTTCTGTTAACTTTCCTCAGTTACAATAATTAGTTTCCTTCTCTCAGTTATAAGAGTTGGTTTCCTATGTTGACCTTAAATTCAGGACCCAAGACTTTAAGCATGGAAGGAACAGAGTACTTGGTGACACTTCATGAAACAAAATTAAGTGGGCTATATCTCCTCCTCACACTCCTTTTCTAAGGGTATGTCTACACTATGATATTCTGATTTTACAGAAACCGATTTTTGGAAACAGATTGTATAAAGTTGAGTGCACGTGGCCACACTAAGCACATTAATTCGGCGGTGTGTGTCCATGCACCGAGGCTAGCGTCGACTTCCGGAGCGTTGCACTGTGGGTAGCTATCCCATAGCTAACCCATAGTTCGCGCTTCTCTCTCACCCATTGGAATCCTGGGTTGAGATTCCAGTGCCTGATGGGGCAAAAAACATTGTTGCTGGTGGTTCTGGGTACAGCCTCACCCCTCCATCCGTGAAAGCAACAGCAGACAACCATTACACGCCTTTTTTCCTGGGTGAACTGTGCAGACGCCGTAGCACGGCAAGTATGGAGCCCGCTCAGCTCAAGACAGCAGTCACGGACGTTGTAAACACCTCACGCATTCTCGTGCAGTTTATGCTGAACCAGGACCTGCAAAACCAGACGAGGAGGAGGCGGCTATGGCAGTGCGGCAACGAGAGTGATGAGGACACGGACACGGACACAGAATTCTCTCAAACTGCAGGCCCTGGCGCTTTGGAGATCATGCTGTTAATGGGGCAGGTTCTAGCCGTGGAATGCTGATTTTGGGCATGGGAAACAAGCACAGACTGGTAGGACCGCATAGTGTTGCAGGTGCGGGACAATTCCCAGTGGCTGTGAAACTTTTGCATGAGTAAGGGCACTTTCATGGAACTTTGACTTGCTTTCCCCTGCCTTGAAGTGCCAGAATACCAAGATGAGAGCAACCCTCATAGTTGAGAAGCGAGTGGCGATAGCCCTGTGGAAGTTTGCAATACCAGACAGCTACCAGTCAGTTGGGAATCAATTTGGAGTGGCCAAATCTACTGTGATCCAAGTAGCCAAAGCAATCACTGAGCTGCTGCTACCAAAGGTGTAGATTGCCATGTACTTGCAGGGGCAAAAGAAAATGCAGGCCTGTTATTTGCGAGGCTGCACGTGGCAACAGACTGTATAGGTAAGGGATGCAAGGAGAATATGGGCCACGATGCAAACTGCAGACACACACAACTAAAATTAATCAATTTA
>NC_133769.1:243544178-243633932 GCF_003597395.2 Chelonoidis abingdonii | reverse complement strand
ACACAATGACTAAAATATCTACTAACATATTTATAAACAGGATGCAGCCATTTAGTAATAACGATACTTACAAATACAAACAACGCATAACGGAACCAGCAAAATGTAGAAACTTTCTGTTGAAACACGTGAGCTGAGAGAGAGGCTTCGAGGTTGATTTCAGGCTCGGTTACAGGGGGTACACAGGGGTACACAGGATTCATTTTTCTTTCTCCTCTCCCTGCCTGCACATGGCAGGGCCAGCCTAAAGTACTCACTTAATGACATACAGAAGTGTCATAGGGGATGGGGCCCAAAACCTGTGTGTGTTCGTTTCTGAATTGGCACAAACAAATTTACACCAAGTAAGGGAGCAGGTGGCCTAAAATCTGGCTTGCCCAAAAAGGTGAGGTAATGATATTGTGTAGAATGCATTCAACCTGGAATGACAAAAGAAGATGGCCAGGCAATACGGTATGGGCAAGTTCTACAGATGCAGACAGGAAACTCATTCTTAACAGACACTTATCAGTCAGTTGGGAATCAATTTGGAGTGGCAAATCTTACTTTGATCCAAGTAGCCCAAAAGCAATCACTGAGCTGCTGCCTACCAAAGGTAGTGACTCTGGGAAATGTGCAGTCATAGTGGATGGTTTGCTTGCAATGGGTCCTAACTGTGATGGGGCGATTAGAGGAACCCATTTCCCTATCTTGGCCACCGGAGCACCAAGGCAGCCAGTACATAACCGGCAAGGGTACTTTCAATGATGCTGCGAGCACTGGTGGAATCACAATGGCGTTTCACCAACATCAACTGCGATGGCCAGGAAGGGTTCAGACAGCTTCGGTCTTCAGGAATACTACTTCTGTTAAAGCTGAGCAAGGGAATTACTTCCCAAACCAGAAAATAAAGTCGGGGATGTTGAAATGTCTATAGCTTCCCTTTGGGGGACCAGCCTACCCCTTGATGCCAGGTTCATGATGAATGCCATACACAGGCAGCCTGGAAGTAGTCAGGAGTTGGGTTCAACTACAGGCTGAGCAAGTGCAGAATGGTGGTTAGAATGTACATTATTTGGATGGTTAAAGGGATGCTGGCGCACGTTACTGACTTGCTCAGACTTAGCCAAACCAGTATACCGTTCTGTTATTGCTGCTTGCTTGTGTGCTCCACAATCTCTGTTGAGAGTAAGGGGAGGACCTGTTATGGTGGGGTGGGAGGCTGAGCAATCAGTGGGCCAGTGAATTATGTGCAGCCAGACACAGGGTGATTCAGAAGAGCACATCAGGAAGCCGGCTGCACATCAGAGAGTTTGAAACCAGTTTATGAGATGCGCCAGGCCTACAGTGTTGAGAGTTTCTGTTTGTTTCTCCTGATTGAAAACCTGCTTCCTTGATTGACTCATCCCTGTAAAGCAACCCACTCTCCGCCTTCGATCACAGCTGGCTTTTCTAAGGAAATAAAGTCACATCATTTAAAAATATGTAGTCTTTATTATTAACTGATTATAAAAAGAGGGAGGAGAACTTACAAGTACCTGGGTTAGGTTGGTGGAGGAGGATAGAGATGAAAAAGACACTTTAGAAGTCAAAATAAATGACCAGCCTTTTTGCTTGGGTTGTCCACTGGGTTGATGTGGGCGGGTGCACAGGAGCCTCCACCCCCACCCACGTTCTTACAGATCTGAATGAGGAGGGCTATGGAACTTGGGGAGGTGGGAAGGCAGTTATACAGGGGCTGCGTGGCCATTCTGATGCCTACTGCCATTTCCGAAGCTGCCACCAGATGCCGGATCATGTCAGTTTGATCATGCAGCAGCCCCCAAAGCGTTGCATCGCCAGCTCTGATCTCCTGCCGCCCACCTCTCCTCTCGAGGTTCCCCATAGTACACAATAACACAAGATATTAAGGTCCTTTCCTTCACGTTCATGCATTTTTCCTGTCCAGATACCAGCGTCCTTCCACTCATTCAGATGAGCTCTTTCATTGCAGGTTGATTCCATATTTCAGAGAACATTTCATCTCGCGTCCTTTCTTTGTCCGCGGCCTTATTCTGAGATAGCCTTTGGGATGGAGGAGGAGGCTTGAAAAAATTGCAGCATGCTGGAGGAAGGAAAAAAAGTGAGAGAAGTAGTATAAAAAGATACATTTACAGAGCAATTGCTTATACTCTTTCCGGTGAACAAACACTATCACATAATAGCACATGTGATTTCAGTACAAGGTTGCATTGCATCTTAATATTGAATGCCTGCGGCTTTGGGTGTAGAGATCACAGATGCAGGTCCGGCGCAACAGGATTACGGCTTGCTATGTGACCAGGGTAAGCATTGTCTTTTGCTTCTGCAACCTTCATAAAACCAGCACCCTCCTTTCCTACATACCAAGCAAAAGCCCGTTGAGTGCTGTTGGCTTTCCTGTTTCCCCCATCCAATTATCTGGATGATTGCTTTTACCCTCCCCCCACCGCATTGGACTGGTATCAGGGAGATCCCTGGCTAGTCAAATGCGAACATGCTCAAGCACCAATCCCCCTCCACCCCTCTCGCTTTGAGCTTTAACTGCAGGGAAGGATTTCTTTTTCAGCCAGAGGCAAACAGCCCAGTAGGAACGGCCGGCCTCTGTCCCCTTAATTAAATTCCCGTATTTCAACCAGACGTTACCATTGACACGATATCACTCTTCTGAGATAAGAGAGAGATAAAGAGATGGATGTTGCTTGAATGCCAGGCAAACACCGGGACCATTACTCTGCCAGGCTTGTATGCAATGATACCAGATTTACTTGCACTAGCATGACGTTATAGTCAAGTGTCCTACCATGGAGACGGAATAAGGCTGCACTACCAAGAAACCTTCTGGAAAGGGCTTTTGGAGTACCTTCAAGAGACATTCATGGAGATGTCCCTGAGAGGATTTCCGCTTCCATCCCCAGACCACGTTAACGCCTTTCCAGTAGCTGTACTGGCCTGCGAATGCATCTCAAGTCCTCAGGCCAAATTAATCATAAAAAAAAGCGTTCTTTTAAACCATGTTTATGTAATTAACAAAGGTAGCTCACCAAAGGTCCCTTCTATGGCTTTCATGGTCTGGATAATGCCTTGTTGAGGATTGACAGGGTGCTTCAATCAGGCTGATGAAAAAGATCCTGACTGTTGGGGAGACAGAGTTGCTGTGTGCTCTCACAAGGTCGTCTTCCTTCCTCCTCCTTCTCATCTTCCCTGTCTGCAGAACCTCAGTATGGCTCAGATACCCCTTCCTCGGAATCCACGGTCAGGGGGGTAGTCAGGTTGGCGCCCCCCTTTGATTGTGATGCAGCGCTACTCCCCTGTCGGGAGGCATAACAGATATCGATATTAAGAGCCCTTTATATCGAAGTAAAGGGCTTCGTTGTGGACGGGATGCAGGGTTAATTCGGGTTAACGCTGCTAAATTCGAGAAAACTCGTAGTGCTAGACCAAGCCCTAAAAGTATGTGTAATCTCAGTTTATCCACTAATTCCTAAAACCTTAGAAACAGTCAGGATTGGGTAGGAGAGCACCCTGGCTAGGTATTTACTGAAGGTCAAAATAGGTGAGGGGGTTTTTTAACTTCATTTATTCTGAGTGCAGCTAGGATATTTATATAGAATATAAGCACAAAGGTCTGTGGCACCTTATAGACTACCAGTGTATTGGACATGAGCTTTCGTGCATCTGACGAAGTGGGTATTCACCCATGAAAGCTCATGCTCCAATACATCTGTTAGTCTATAAGGTGCCGCAGGACTCTTTGTTGCTTTTAAAGATCCAGACTAACACGGCTACCACTCTGACACTATATAAAGTATGAATTTATTACAAAAATTACCTTTAAAATCCAGTGCTTCAACATAAATAATTCCAATTTAATTCAAGCTTTTTAAAGGCTTTAATGATGGTATATAATTTTAGCTTCTTTTGACTCTTGGCAAACACAGAACTATGCCCCTTAAATCCAAGTTGACCTATATACATCACTGAGACTATTTTTAAATCTGTTGGCCAATTTAAACTATTTAAATCTGGCCAGTAACTAGCACATTAGTCATTAGGTCAACCTTCTGTAGAAGTTAAAACTACATCATTTTCATCAAATTACCTTAAAAGAACGTTGCATGTTTCACTTCATCAAATGATTCTGAAAGATTGTTGAAATGAACAGTCTTTTCAAAACAGGATTTAACTTCCCTGCCAATGGTTTATAAAATTCTGTGGGATAGCGCTTGGGTCCTACTGCTTTCCCCAAACACATGGCATTGACTACCAGTCTAATTTTTTCTTCAGTTATTTCCTTTCAATAGGTCACACTGGAAAAAAATAGACATTCTTTTATATGAACAAAGGGTTCAAAGATTAGAACACCCTAGATTAATATAGAGATCCATGACCCTGATCCAAAGCCCCTTGAAGTCAATTGAAAGACTCTCAGACCCATATGTTCACAGGTATTTAGGTGTCCAACACCCATTGATTTCCATGAGAGTTAAGTGCCTAAATACCTTTGAGGATCTGGGCCTCATTGACTTCAAAAGGCTTTGGATCAGGCCCTAAATAACTCCAATATAGTTTTTATTCATTTTAATGCCTTGCTATTTGTCATAATTCTGTCTCTTTTAAATTCTTTAAATTATCTACAATTCTCTGTACTGGATCTTCTTTTTTTTTCTGCTTTATTAATTTTGCCATAGGAAAACCTTAATACACCATTTTAAAGGTTTCCAAAGAGTTGATTTCAGATCCAGTTTTCTGTAATTCTTTTTAGAAACAGACTTCTGACCCGTTTTCATTTTTTTTTTCTAATTCACATTTTTACATCCAGTAGAAAGTCAGTTTTAGTCTCTGATCTTGCAGAGGTCTAAGTACATGCTTAACCCTTTTGAACTACTCATGTGTATAAAGTTAAACAAGCACATAGGTTTCTGCAGGACCTGGGCATTACATATACTTAATGCAATGCACAAAAATCACACCTTAGTCCAAAAGATGAATAGTGGCTAATAAAAGTGTAAAAATAAAAAACAGATACGCAGGCAAATTAGTGCAAATTCATCAAGTGTAATAGGGTCCTCTGTGACTGGGCAGCCTAGTTGCTAGATTGCTGTTCTATGAGTCTGTGGGGGAGCTAGGGGGACCTAGACCCTCCCTCTCTACTGAGTCCCAGCCTGGGATCCTATATAGACTGACCCCCCCCGCAAACAGGGGAGATGGAGTCTCCCTCCTGGCAGGGAGTCAAGACCCACTTCCCTGGGCTACTTCCGAACCCTAATGTTGCTACTGAGGCCACGTCTAGACTACGTGCCGGATCGGCGAGTTAAAATCGATTGCTCGGGGATCGAAATATCGCGTCTGGTCTGGACGCGATATCTCGATCTCAGAGCGTGCTTAGATCGATTCCGGAACTCCAGCTAGACGACCGGACTTCCGGATTCGACACAGCGAGCCGCACGGTGAAGACGGGTGAGTAAATCGATTTTAGATATTCAATTTCAGCTACGCTATTCTCGTAGCTGAAATTGCGTATCTAAAATCGATTTAATCTCGTAGTGTAGACCTGGCCTGAGCCGGACCAACACAATGGAAAAAAGAAGAGAGGAAGAAGGAAAAAAAAGGAGCGGGGAGAAAGGAAAGGAAGAAGAAGACAGAGGAGTGATAAAGAAAAGGAAAGGGACAGAGACTAGTAGAGAGAAACAAACAATAAGACATGGCAGTACTAAGAACTATGGGTGAAAATCTGGCCCCATTGTTATCAAAATATCTTGTAACTAATGTGATTTCAAAGCAATAAATCATTCCCCCCCTCCCCCCGTTAACTAATTTTAACAGGTGTGGGTGGATGACTAACAGGACTGTGGGATACATTGCAACAACATATAAAAAGGGAAGGAAAATGGGTGTGACGATGAGGCAAGCCCTTCAATTCTGCTAGATTTTTCTTTGTATCATTGCTTCTTGGATGACACTTACTATGCACCCTTTTTATTCCTAGTGAAATTGTTCAAATTGTGGTCCCCAGGCAGCTAGAAACAGAGCCTAAATAATGATAGTCTGTATTTCTTTACACAAATTCTGTGTACCTTTAACGGTATTGTTTGCCTTACTCGCTTTTTCCACCCCACTCTTTTTGAACTTGAAAACAGGAAAAGTATGTGCTATATAACTTGTGTTTCACATACATAGCTTTGTTTTCTGTCTTATCATAGCAGTTACTTTTCTGCCGGATAGTAACTTCTTAATAAGCTGGAATTAAGTTTCTGGGTTTTTGTTTTTTGTGTTGTTTTTTGGGTGGGGGTAGAGAGAAGAATGAAAACACCAGAAGAATACAACATTAAAAGAATACAGCATTATGACTCTTTTGCTGAGCAGATTACGGCAGATTTGTTTTATTCAACCCCAGTATTAGCAACAAGTCCACAGACAAAACAGGTAAAATGTATGTAAGTAAAAAATTATGGATCTAGCTGCAATTATTACAAATGAATGGATTTTCCAAATCAAACTGGGAGGGCACAGACTATAACACAAAGAAGCCATCATTAGCTGTGAATTGGAGGAAAACTATTTTCTTTTCCTGGTATTAATAGACTGAAAAATGTGACAGGAAGCTTAGTCCTTCTTCCTTTCTTTAATTGACTTTTAATCTGTAGACAGCACTTTTCTCACAAAATAAAACTGGGGCCCAAGGTTTCCCATTAGTCTATCTATGTTTATGTATGTTATTGCTCAGCATAAATTTATTATGGGGTAATCTAAAACTTGTATTTGCTTGACTTCTTCTACACTCCATTATGATATCAAGATCAACAGCCACTCAGCTCATACCATTAATCCATTCTGTCAAATATATCTCAACTGTTTTAGATTTAAAAATTACACTACCTCACCTGCTAGCTTCTTCTTGTGTCTACCAGCACTAGAGCAGACTTAGCCAATTAGGAGAGTCTCTTACATGTAGGGCTCTACCAAATTCACAATCCATTTTGGTCAATTTCATGGTTATAGGATTTAAAAAATAATAAATTTCACAGTTTCATATATTTCAATCTGAAATTTCATGTATTGTAACCGTGGGGGTCCTGACCCAAAATGGGCGATGCGGCGGCGTTGCAAAGCTCTTATAGGAGGATCATGGTATTGCCACCCTTACTTCTGAGCCGCTGACTTCAGAGCTGGGCAGCCAGAGGGCAGCTGCTGGTCAGGTGCCAAGCTCTGAAGACAATGCAACTTCCAGCAGCAGCGCAAAAGTAAAGGTGGCAATTCCATGCCACCCTTTGCTTCCAGAAGCAACACTGCCTTCAGAGCTGGGCTCCCAGCTAGCAACCACAGAGCTTCCTGCAGCTGGGAACTTTCCTAGCTTCTGCACTACCCCAGTGAAATGGGCTAGTGGAAGGATTTGAGTCCTTGCTCCCACTTTCTTTACCCAGAGGCCTCCCTACCCTTGAGGACTCCCCTTGCACTCTCCTGTCTGGCGGAGTCCTCATAACTTCAACAAGGCTGGGCTCAGGATTCCTGGGGGGCTCGACCCCCAACCTTGCTGTGGTCACTGAGATCAGGGGCTAAGGTGTCCTCATTCCGGGTTGCTCTCTCTGCACTGGATGCTTTCCTGACCCACTGATCATTATATACGATTTAAAGCAATACAGTTTATTTAATTAACGATTAGTTTAAAAAGGAATAAGGAAAAATGGGAAAGATTAAAGGAAACACATCAGCCCGCTCTGTGGCAGGGAACATCACAAACAGTGTCTCTGGAACGTCAAGGCAGTTCACAGTCTGTTCCTTGTAAGTCCCAGGTCTCTTTCTCAGGATCTGGCTGTGCTGTACGGATGCTGCAGGTTGGACACTTGCCCTGGCGGTGGCCACATGCTCTCAGGCTCTACGTGGCAGGACCCTTCTACTCAGCGTCACCCCTGCCCTGTCAGGGTTACGATCCCCCTCCAAGTCTGGCCTGCAGGGCCTCTTGGCTGAGCCATCTCCCTGTGCTGGGCCTGCTGCCCAGGGTCCCTCTCGCTCTCCCCAGCTGCTCACCGCACCCAGCTCTGGACTGCTCCACTCTGCCTCAGTACAGCTGCTGCTGCTGCTGCTGCTGCTCTGCCTCCAGCTCCTTGGGCTGCTTGTCTGACCCCTCTGGCTCCTTGGGCTGCTTGTCTGACCCCTCTGGCTGATTGCTGCAGCTCCCCTCCCAGGGCAGGTCTCGCTCTCTGGGCTGTGCTCTGGCTTTTTGGGCTGTAGCTCTGCTCTTAGCAGCTTAGCTTGGGGCCCTGCTCTCTCCTTAGCTCGCCCCACTCTGTCTGCCCCAGGCAATTCCAGCTCACACGGAAGATGGGACCCTCTCCCCTACCCCCCCCCCCCGCCTCCTGACTCCTTGTTTAGCCTGCTTGTCCTGTCAAGTCAGGCTGACCTGGAGGGTTGGCCTCTCCCCATTGCCCCTGGGGACTGTCAATCTCAGGGTTTTGATTTCCCATCAACCCTTCCCCTTTTGGAACTGGGAGCTAGCCAACCAAAACACCCTCACTGAATGTTAGTAAGGGGATAACAGTCCCCTTACACAAATGCAGGGGACTGTAAATGTGGGAGATCCCTGAATGCAGAAGACTGTAATTTTTTTCCATTGGTTGTTGCTGCTTATGATTTATGTTACTTGCAGATGACAGGTTTGATATTAGGTAGTATCTATGCATGTCTCTTATGAAGTAATAATCTGATTATGCATGACTTTGGGGAGAAAGTTTATGAGATAGTGAAGTAGTCAAGCACCCAGCAGAATCTAATATGACAAAGTTTGGAAGGTGAATGGTATTCTGCCTAATGACATGTTGACAGAGATGAATGGTGAAAACCAAGTTTATTTAATACACAATGTGCAGGCCAACTGCCATATATAATCATATATGGAGTGATCGAAGCAGAGCAATAAAAAAAAATCACACACAGACCAAAACATGGCTCATTACCAGGCTATGCAGTGTACTGTGATTGGGTTACTGTTCTCTTCCTGGTTAGGGCATTGGGGGAATGCTGTGGGCTTGACGAGGAAAGAAGAGGCAATAGTGCAAAAGTCCAATACACACTGTTAGTGTCCCATGCCAGGAAACCATAGGGAGGAGTTGCTATATGGGGGATTTCAGGGGGAAGGTGCCACTGTTTTTTGTTACAGCAGTGCAGACAAAGAGGAGCGGGGGATTTTGTCCTCATGTGATGCTGCAAATGCCCATCTAACAATAACAGCGCCATTCATGGAAACCTGGAACTTTGTTCCCCCACTTCTAAGTACACAGAGAAAATCAGTAAAAATAATAGTAAAATGACCTATGTAAAAAGCTCCATTATCTCCCCAGTCCTTCTCCTCCCCAACTCATTCCTCACCATATCTGTGAGAAGAGATCTGGGGACATTTGTCGTAATCTCAGCTGCATCCTAGTTCTTGTTCTGGCACTCGGTGGTAGTGCCTTCTGCCTCCTGTTCTCTCTGCTATACGGTACAGATTGCCACAATCAAGACCGGATCCTGTGCACTAAAAATCAGCTCTCATTAGACAATATAAAAAGATCAGGCCTTCCTCCCTGCATTGGAGTGCCCGTTTATGGCCTAGGCCTTAGGTAAAGCACCTTGAGACTGTTTATCTTCTCTCAGCACCACTTTCTGGTACTTAGGATGCCTAACTGGATCAACAGTTCAGACCCCTGGTCATAAACCAAGATGTTCTGCATACAGTTCAAATTAGATTGTATCTCCTTATCACCACACACCTGGAGAAGCATGCTGAAGTGGGCCTCAGGCTAGCTTGTTGCATGATCTACTGGAGGCATCCTCTGTGGTGTGATTCAAAAGCGACTTTGGAAGCTAGTAATGAAATGCAGTGATTGCACAGGAGGAGTGGATGCCAGTGGGAGATTTAAGACTGCTGTAGCCCAGTTTTTACAGGTGAGAAATTTCCAGATAACTTTACCTTAGGACATTAAGATTAAAAAACAAAAACCAATCAATCAAAAAACCCACAAAGAAACAGCTGAGGGGGAAAAGTTTTCAATAACACCTAAGTGCCAGTGAAAGTCAAGGGCCTTCAGCACTTCTGAAAAATCTAACACCATAAGCAGCATGTGTGGCAGGTGAATCACAAAATCAATCAATGTCAACCAGTAAAGAGAGGCACAGAGAGAGTGACAGACTAACTCACTCCCTGAAAAGTTAAGTATGAGTAAAGGCTTCACCATTCTCAGAAATACACGCAGAACTCTTCTTTCTGACTCAGTTTTCCCTCAGTAAGTTCTCCACACACACAAATTATAAAATCAAGCAATTTCTGTTACAGACTGGCACAGAAGTTAGAGATTGTTATTGTTGCTCCTTTTTAAGAAGTCAGGAGTTGCTCTGATATTATGGTAATGGGAGCCAGGTAAGTACCTAAGCAGATAGAATATATACTCAGATGGTTCTCTTTTACACAATGTGTTCTCTGCCTCTCTCTCTGGTGATGGTTATTTTTCTTCTTCCTTCCTTTCTACTTAAACACTTGCAAGTTTCACATAGACTTTGAGTCTAGGCACCTTACCACAGGCAGGTGCCAAGACTCAAATTCTATGTGTAAAAGTTTCTTTTTAAGCAACATGTCAGTGTTTAAGTAGGAAGGAAAGAGGAAGAAAAATATAATTTAATAGCAGAGTTGGAGAGAAGAGACACATGCACAGTAAGCTAAGTTAGCAATTTTGTTTCATATTAAAATTCTATTATATAGCTATACTATATATTTCTAATTCTGGTGCCCATTACAGATTTGCAGAATGGGGAACATATCCTGTTACTGAAGAAAGAGCACCATGCCAAAAACAAAAGCAACTCCAAATTCTTTCTTGCTCTTATATTAGTCACGCTCAGATATTTAATTACATTCAAATTGAAATGATTTATTACATTAAAAATAATACTTTGTGGCAGAGTAGGATGTATGGGCTGCAGGTTTCAAAATCCATACAGTGAATTAATGGAAATTGAATTACAGTAGCTCACAGAAATAGAGAATGCTCCAATGAGACTGGTAATGCACCTTATAGACTCTATAAGGTGCATCACCAGTCTCTAGAGGTATGCTAGATCTTTCTGCCTCTGTTATTTATTTACTTGTCTTGTGTATTAAAGGAACCAACAGCAACTGGCAGTTTAATTGGAATGGTAAAGAAATAATTTAATTGAGTGCCTGACTTTAGTAATCCCTAGACGTTTATCATACCCTGAATGTAGGAATAGCAAGTGAATCTATTTAAATATGCACCGTGGTTTGACAAATAATACTTGAGGTCATGTTATGTACTAAAACAGATGGCAAAAGAGAGCAGCGTATTATCGTGCCATCATGGTGCTCTTATCTTAGCCAAAGAGGAACGATTTTTAGCTGGTATAAAACACCACTGTCGTCAGTGGAGCTACGGCAATTTGCATCCATTGAGGATCTAGCCCAGTGTATTTTGTTTTCAGAGAGACATATCTCAGAGCAGCTTAAATTACTTACAGCGTGGAAACTATAGTTCAATACAACAGGAAGCAAAGTGAAAAGCAATTCCTATAAGAGCAACCTTCTTCCTTCCGATAAAGTGACATTGTGGTATGGAGATATATTTCTTGTGAGAAAAGTGTTGGCAAGCTATTTCATTTAATTAACACTGTAATTCATAGAGCAGTATGGTAACTAAGTTCTTAATAAAATTCCTATTGTATATGGTTCACCTAGATGTGTTCTAGGTGATTTTTAAATGATAGATCACTTATACCAATACAATGGGATCATAAAAGGACAACATACAGAAGAAAAGATTACACTTTTTTATAGTGAACTCAGAGATCATTTATAAAGCTGTGTAAAAAACATGGTCTCAAGAAGGAATCAGAAGACATTTTTGTGGTGTTCAGAATCAGAGAGTACATTTCTGGTGTAAGGGGCAGCATGGAAAAAAAACAAATAGACTTTAAGTGGAGAAGGACAAAGGGGACACACACTAAGGCTATGTCTACACTAGAATGACATTTAGCTTCCATGTTAAAATCCTAGTGGAGAAAACACATTAACTAACACCACTTTCAAATATACCCTTTTTCCCTAGCGTAGACACAGCCTTAGGAGCAGATACAGCAACAGTAGGAACACTAATGAAAACAAGGTTTCTGTGGCCACAGATGTTTTTTCTATTGCATTATGTACACTGGTGCCTTGCGTACAATAGTGTTCCTGCTGTTGCTACCCTTGGGGGAGTGGAACAATTGGTAGCAACAGTGGGAAACTTTCTGTAGGCTTGATATTCTGCATTCACATAAGTAGGTTACTCTTTTTCTATAACTCTTGTGCATACATTTTTCCTAACAGAACTTTGACTATGTAGTTACGAAGTCCTTGCTTTTGTAGAGAGATCAGATCTGCTTACTTTGTGAACTACACTTGAGCTGTAGTGTCTTAATATGTCTGAGGTCATGAGGCAGAGACCACTAGAAGAAATCACACAACAGAAGAGATTAGCAAGGTTGGAACAATTCAGTCCAAAATTTGGCCTGGGGTTCCATTCTGTATGCACCCCTAGAACTAGCAATGTTTTTTCCATAGTACAGTTGTCTGACAAGATAATACAATTGTCACAATCTTTCTGTTGCCAAAGCGAGGGAAGGGGATTGTTTACAAGTAAGTTATGTTTCAATATATGTTTTATGTCCTGCCCTCAAGGATCAGCTGCTGATCTGACCTTCAAAATCCTGGGTGCATATACTGACTGAAGTGTCGCAGCTACTCCATTTGGATCCACTGCTGGGGAGTCCTGCTGAAGTAAACAAGATTCTGCACATGCACAGGGGTCTCTGCTAGCAGATTGAAATGCAAAATCTGTGTCTATCCCCTTTCTCTCCACTCCTAAATAAATAAATTTTAAAAGAGAGAAAATTATTGTAGTCCAGCTTTGTCTTTATTTTAAAATTTACTTGCAGTAAACTATAAACATGGACGTCCCTACAGCCTGGTTGCACAGAGGAATAAATATAATTAGAGGCCTGAATCTGTGCCAGAAGTAGTTTCAGCAGAGGCCACGGCTGTTCTTATTTGAATGTAATCTTTATACATTGATATTTATCTTAATATAATTATTTTGTCATAAAGACTTTCATATTGTTTGTTAGCTCTACCTGGAAAGAGGTATGGTTCAATCATAGAATATCAGGGTTGGAAGGGACCTCAGAAGGTCATCTAGTCCACCCCCCTGCTCAAAGTAGGACCAATCCACAGATAGATTTTTACCCCAGTTCCCTACATGGCCCCCCCACTGAGCTATCTCTCCCATCTGCAAGTGATGAGTGGGATTACTGATGTATGGCAGTGCACATTACAGGATAGGCTTTTAATATTGTATAATATCTGGGAAAGCAGGCAGAGGTAAAGGACTATATTCTTTGTGGCAAAGATATAAAACCTCTAAATTGTAACTTCATGAAGAAATATGGATTATTTAGCTGTGTTTAAATAAAAAAAGGCTTATATTTGTAAACAGTCCACCCACATCTGAATTCACATAAAACCCAAATATAGCACTTACATACTGTGACGTTGCACAAGAGAATTTTAATTTAGATTTGTGTCCTTTTAATTTAGTCATAAAAAGTCCAATCTTGCATTGCTTGTGCATCCCAAATTCTTTGCAACATCAAGGAGAGTTTCTGATGTCCAAGCAAAGGAGGAGCCAGCTCCCTGCAGGCAAGATTGGCAGGCTTCTTAACATATGTTTAATTTTAGATAACCTTTATCAGAAAATGTGGCTAGATGAAGGTGTGGTCTAGCCTAACAGACCTGTATTTCAACTATCAAAGCCTGAGAGAGGATTTAATTCACCTAGTTCATCTCTGTTGGGGATTTATTTTAAATATCTCCCCTCTTTGCAAGTAGGCCTGTGAGAGGTTTTAGAGCTACAAAACACAAGTCCCGATGTCCAACATCCCCCCCTCCATAAAAGTTTGAGTGCTTTTCATTGTTGGATTCCACCCATCCCCAGAAACAGCCCCAAGCATGAAATCTGAATCTGGCTTTTGACCCCTCTCCCCTTTCACTTCCTACAATGTCTGTGATTCAAGAGTTCCTCTCTTTTTTTCAACAGGTATGGAGACAAAAGGAAAGGTGTTTCCATAGCACACTAACCTGAAAGAAGCCAACCCCTACCAATTCACTATCTGGAGGCAAGAAACTTATACCTAGCAGAGTCATCTGAATCTGGAAGGATTAACAAGATAACATATTTTATTGTACAAATAAAAGATATTGCCTCACCCATGTTGTCTCTTAATAGTACCCTGGGACCCATATGGCTATAACTACACTGCATACAATCCAGGGAGGAGATTAGTTTCTTTGCATGTCCAGAAAAGCGCTCCCTGCTGCCGCTTTTGCCAGACAGCAAAGTAAAAAACCGGTTTTGGCACCTATTGCGTTGAGTCATTGCTCTCTCTCTGCACCAGTTTCTGGCTCAGATCTGCATTCTGACAACCTTCCTCCCCTCCCACTGCAAACCCTCCCTGTGCCCGTTAGCAGCCTAACATGCAGGCTGCTGCACTCTCACGCTATTTTCCGCAGCCCGGGGACAGCCTCTCCCTCTCTGCAGGGAGAGCCCTGCTGCGCCGCGCCGCGCCGCACCCCACCCGCTAGTCTCCCGTGACCTAAGGCGTGGCATACCCTGGCAGAGATGCACTGTCTCTTCTCGCGGCCGGGGAAGGGGGGTTGGCTGCCAGTTCGTCTCATTGGCTGCCTGGGGCCAGCTCTCCCTGCGGATTGGCTGCCTGCCTCTGGTAGGCAGGATTCTTGGAGAGACGGGACAGCTACATCCCCTTCTTTGGCTGCGGGGCTCGCGCTGGAATTGCTGGTTGTGCAGCAGGATCCCGCGCGTGGGGAGGGCTGTGGCTGCTGCCTGTGGCGCACCTGTGACCCACTCCTGGCGGGAGTCTGAAGTTAGTGGCTTGTTGGAAAGCAAGTTAGAAGAGTGTGTGTGTGTGTATTGGGTGGGAAACCTGTGGGGAAAGTTTGCACCTTAGTGTCCGGAGCGGCAGCAACGGATCATGCAGCGGGGGAGACTCGCCCTCCTAGTGTCTCTGGCTTTTCTTCTGCTCCACGTGAGAGGTAAGAAGGTGGAGCAGACGCTGAGGGAAGAGGGTCGCTGCAATGCACCTCGCCCCTCTTTCCCCTTGCTCCGACGGGGATCTGTGGCGGGGGTTTTTCTGTGGGCTGCGCTCCCCTACAGAGCCCTCCCGCCCTCTTGCCACCTAGGGGTGGGGGCTGGGAGCTGTGGCCCGCTGCCAGCATAGCCTGAACAAAGGAGGGGCTGTATTGGGGGCGGGCAGGAGGATGGTGGGGCGCCCAGGCCCCGCATGGCTGTGTGGCTCTCAGGGCGGGGTTGTAGCGCAGACTGGACAGTACGCGGAGCTCTCCTTTGTCGATACGGAGGTGCGCGCCCAGGGAGGCGGCCCGTGCCGGGACCCCTCTCGCTGTGTGCACGGACTGGCCGCCGCTAGGAGAGAGCGAGCAAAGAGCGGAGCTGCGGGGTGAGCCCCGGGCGTGGGTGTGCGCCCTGGGTCCGTAAATGGCTGGTCCACCACCTCCCACCGCGGCGCTGCTTCCCTAGGTGGGATGAGCCTGGTGGTCTGCCTCTGCTCCCCCCCGTGACAGCCGCTCACCTGAGAAGCCTTCGGAGGAGGCAGCCGGATTGGAAAAACTTCCTTTTCTGCGATTGGGGGCGTGCCACGTTTTAGCTGGCAACTCGGTTTTGTTTGTTTGTTTTTGCGGTGGAATTTAATCTCTGGGAAAACTGGATTTGCAGTGACGGCGGGGAAATCGCCTTAACCGTGGACACTGAACGTGGCGCTACTGGAAATGAGGCAGAGGGTGATGGGGAGGATTTACTAAGGGGCTGGCACATGGAAATAAGCCAAGTATATTATGTTGGGCCGGTTGGCCTGCTCATTGTCTGGTTTGGGAGAACTGAAAGGATCTGGGAGTTGTCTCTTCATGTATTGGTAGCCTGGGGAGGAGAAATGCTACATACTTGTGAGGCTGGGAAATCCTTAGCTGTCTTCCTGGGTGGAGTATCTAGCTGACATCTTTCAGGGAAGGTGGGATGCCTGAAGTGCATCTCATTCTCCCATTAGATCTGCACAGAGTAGTCCTCCTCACATTTGCCTGATGAACCATAGATACAGAAGGGGTAATGGGGTCACTTACAGAAGAGGTAATGTTGTCCTTTAAAAAAACGTGTACAGTATAAAAATGTTTATTTTTTTCACCTCTCACTTCATATATTGTATGTACCAAATTAGTTGATGTGTTTTCATTAATTTGTGCATAGGAGGAGGCAGCTTTTCTTGAATGCCACAGAAAGTTTTGGCACAGTCAGAGCTCTAAAACAGCTTCCATTTTAGGAAAGAAAGAGGAGTTACTTTAAGTCAGAGCAACAGTTACCCAGTTGCAAGTTAGCTTTGAGTTATCAGCACAATTACTATCCTATGGGGAAACTTCAAGGTAAACAAAAAAAAGTTGCTGACAATTTCCCTTTGATTTTAATATTCTTATGAGCAGACTTTTTTTAGCCTTGAAACTTTTGGCCACTTTTTTTGCACAGAATATTTATTTAAAAACAATAAGTTGAATGCTGGGCTTCTGATGCATTATTTGGAGAAGTGCAGCTACAATAGCTAAAACTACTTTATCCAATAAGAACTTACGTAAACTCTATGGCAGGCCTGCACAACATGTGGCGTGTGGCCCGCGGCAGGGAATCAAAGGGCTCTGGGCTGCCCGTAGTGGCGGGGAGCCAAGAGCCCTTTAAATTCCAGCTGCGGCCGGGATTCATAGGGCTCTGGGCTGCCCGCAATGGCGGGGAGCCCAGAGCCCTTTAAATCTCAGCCGTGGCTGGGATTCATAGGGCTCTGGGCTGCCTGCAGCAATCTCAGCCACGGCTGAGATTCATAGGGCTCTGGGCTGCCCGCAGCCGTGGGGAGCCCAGAGCGCTTTAAATCCTGGCCACGGCTGGGATTCAAAAGGCTCTGGGCTGCCTGCAGTGACGGGGTGCCCAGAGCTCTTTAAATCTCAGCCACAGCTGGGATTCATAGGGCTCAGGGCTCCCCGCAGCTGCAGGCAGCCCAGAGCCCTTTGAATCCCAGTTGCAGCTCCAGCGGATGGGTTGGGGCTGGGATTTAAAGGGCTCGGGCTCCCCTCAGCCGCAGGAGCTCTGGGCCCTTTAAATCCCTGCCCCAGTCCCATAAAGCTCCGGGTTCCCCCAGCCACCAGAGCCCTGGGTCCTTTAATTTGCCCCTGAGGGCTCCCAGCCACCTCTTCAGCTGGGAGGCCCTGATTGATTTAAAATGAAGTATCACCTCCCCACCCCTAACCTTCCTTTTTGGCCTACAGCTGTTTTGGTGCGGCGGTGCTGGGGAAGGAGGCTTTGTTTCTGTAGGGCTGGGCGGTGCTGGGGCGGAGTGTTTCCCGGGAGTGGAAGGTCCTGGGGGGGTGTTTCCACGGGGCCGGGCGGTTTCGTTCCTCAGCTGTTTTCTTTGGAGTAATGTGGCCCTTGCCGCTTTACAGTTGTGCAGGCGTGCTCTATGGGCTAAGGCCTGATGTGATACAAGGATATGTGATACAAATTGTCACTTACTTTGCACAATGTGTCACTTAATTACTTCTTGCAAGTATGGTATTATTTTTGCCACACCAAAGAAGGCTAGTTGATGCTACATAGTCATATATTTTTCCTGTCAAATATTTAGCAAAACTGTTAGTTTAGAATCACTTGTTGCCTCAGAGCTCCAGAGGACATGCCGTAGAGCAGGGGTGGCCAACCTTTGGCTTTGGAGCCACATGTGGCTCTTGAGAAGTTTAATATGCGGCTCCTTGTATAGGTACTGACTCCAGGGCTGCAGCTACAGGCGCCAACTTTCCAGTGTGTCGGGGGGGCTCACTGCTCAGTCTTTGGCTCTGCTCCCATTCCACCCCTTCCTGCCCCCTCCTCTGAGCCTGAAATACTCTTGCTTCTCCCCCCTCCTCCCAGAGCCTCCTGCATGCCACAAAACAGCTGATTGGGAGGGATGGGGGAGGTGCTGATTGGCAGTGCTGCCGGTGGGTGGGAGGCATTGGGAGCAGGAGTGGGGGAGCCAATGGGAGACTGCTGACCTATTGCTGTGGCTCTTTAGCAATGTATACTGGTAAATTCTGACTCCTTCTCAGGCTCAAGTTGCCCCCCCATGTCATAGAGAGAGAGAAGGATGTTAAGTGTTTGAGAAATCTTTGCAAGGAAGTAAATTGTTCTGACATGACGAGTAACCTTAACTCAGCTTGTTGTGCCTGGGGTTACAGTTCATAATGTGAGTGCATTATCCCAACCAAATGCATAAAAGACACAAATAAGATCTTTTTTTTTCAAACAATACTTGTATGCGAAGCTACTTTAAATAAAGCAATTTACATCAGTTTTCTAAATCATTTGATTTTAAAATATCATCAGTCTAAATCAGGTGAAGGTTTTGCAAAACTAATTTGAAAACTTGTGCTCTTACAACATTAGGCTAAAATATATCATAAATTTTGAAATGGTTTTTAAAATGCCACTGTCTGTAGGGTATCTTATTTGAATTTTCACTACTTTGTCAGTAGCAGTTCTGTAAGCGTAAGGCTCTGATCGTGCAAACACTTAAGCAGTTGTGTATCTTATACTCACACGAACAGTCCCATTAACTTCGGTGGGGACTACTCCTGTTCTTAAAGTTAAGCATGAGAGTTTGCAGCATTGGGGCTGGCACTGTATTTTTTTTATTAAATGTTGCTCTAAATGGCATAAAATATTTGTCATTCCAAAGGAAAATTTCTTCAGTGTTAACGATGTTATAAACACAGGCCAAAATTGTTTTAAAATAAGAGCCTAAAGTTAAGATCGCATTTAGACACATGCAAGTGAGATTTTCAAAGTGTGGAACTTCATAGCAGAAAAAAATCTTTGTCATAGCTGAAATTTTACTAACAATTAGAAAATTTAAGAAATAAATACAAAACGACAACCTCATCACTTTAAGACTATAAAATAGGAAGAATGTAATTGTGATTTTAACTGCCCTGGCCTCAACTGTTTACTGGTTGATAGTTGGTTTAAATTCAGACATTGAAAAAAATGGTCAAAATACAGTTAAATTATGCATTTTAATGTTGATAGCATGTGGGTCAAATTCCCCCATACATCATTCTGCAAATGTAGTTCCAAGTTAAATGAGCAGTTAATGATTGCATTTCCTTTGGATATTATTGCTATTTGCCAATTTCTGGGGGGGTATCATTTTATAGAGCCACACATACTGTACTATGAAGCTGAAAATGTTCAGCAGGCTGTTCTTTACCTCTGTCATTGAAAAGAGTTCAGTTCTATGACTCAGACTCTGAAGGCTTTTACTTTTTAGACTGATAATTTATATAAAAAGACAACTGTGCATGCTAAATCAAAATGACTTCATTGCAGCAGTGCAGAAGTTCTTTGAAGTCATGACTGTGTAGCTTGGCAACAGTTGAACACTCCTCATCTCTACGCTGCACAGTAAGAAACAATTTCTAGATATTAATGTTTGCTGTTACTACTTTGGCATGTCAGATGGGGTTAGGGTGACCACACAGCAAGTGTGAAAAATCAGGACTGTCCCTATAAAATCAGGACATCTGGTCACCCTACATTGGATGGCAACTATACTTAAAATATTTGTCCTTGTTTGACTCTTGTTACTGTGATCCATTTACTGAGGAAGGCATTATTTGTTTGGAGGATACAGTTTAGTACAAAGCTACTGTAATTGCCATGTCCTTTATTCATTTAGTATTGCAAGAAGATGAAAGTGTACCCAGAAATCTACTAGCCAGAGACCAATAGGACAAGAGTGTGTAAAGAGTATGAGGGGAGGGAGGAGGAAGGCAAGTCACTAGGAAGTTGCAGGGGTCAGGGTTCATCTTCAGCGGGTAGAAAAGGGGAGGGTACATGGGTTTGTACCTGGTTGGATTTACTTTTTTGTTAGAATGTGGGAGAGGGGAACAACACTTCATCTTCCATATGAATCTCTGGCTAGTGTTTAATAAATTTGAAATCTCAGGGCTACTGGTTGGGAAAGGAGCAAGTGGTAGAAGCAGCAGCACTGAAGTGCTCTGTCTGCAGACTTAGACAGCACCACAACGCTTAACTTTTGGAGGATTCTTTGCAATCATAAGGAGACTGCTAATGAAAGCAGAAATTATGTAGAAGCTGGTAAATTGCCACTTCTCAAATATCCAGTCTTAATTCCCTTCCCCTAAGTAGGTTTCTATCATCGATGTACAAAATGTCAAATGGACACTTAAAAAGAAACATATTTAACTGTACTTTTTAGAAAGCAAAAGTCATTAGTAACTCAACTAGTAATTCACTACACGTTAGTTGGTCTCTATCCTTCTCACATTTTGAGTCTCTTAATAGTCTTTCTTCTTGGATCTCTGCTAGCAATTTTATAGATATGCCCCACCCGACCCCAAATGTATGCTTGTGTATGTACAGTAGAACCTCAGAGTTATGAACACCAGAGTTATTAACTAATCAGTCAACTACATACCTCATTTGGAACTGGAAGTATGCAATCAGGCAGCAGCAGAGACTTAAAAAAAAGAAGAGAGAGCGAGAGAGGCAAATATAGTCCACTACTGTGTTAAATGTATACAACTACAAAAATAAAGGGAAAGCAGCATTTTTCTTCTACATAGTAAAGTTTCAAAGCTGAATTAAGTCAATTTTCAGTTGTAAACTTTTGAAAGAACCACCATAATATTTTGTTCAAAGTTACGAACATTTCAGAAAAAATGAAGAGTCCTTATGACACCTTAGAGACTAACACATTTATTTGGATATAAGCTTTTGTGGGCTATTTCAGAGTTACAAACAACCCCCATTCCCAAGATGTTTGTATCTCCGAGGTTCTATAACTTTCAGCTTTGTGCAGGATAGATGGTGAGAATACTTCATCCACAAGATCTGTTCACGAGAAATCTTTTAATCCCAGGTCTTTTCTTTTGAGTAAGAGAATTTTGGTCTAGGTAAAAATAAATTTTGGGGTGGGTTTTTGTTTTTGTTGTTGTTGCTTTTGCCCCCTCACACAGGATATCCATTGCCGTTTTTGTTGTCTGCTAAATCTTAGTTGTTTATCTGAATAAAAGATTCCAGGTTTTTATTAAACAAAAGATGTTTGTAAACTCCAGAGCTTATGTTGTCTGGATTTGATCTGTTGGCGTTTTAGTTATAACATTCTCTTCTCTCGCTGGTCCTTTTTATTTTAGTTTTAAACTAGACCATAGACATTCATTTCAACTTTTTCTTTATTCAATTTTTACTCTAAACTACTAAATTGTTTTACAAATAGAAATTAAACTGTGGGGTGTTAGAATGAGTTCCTGTCTGCATCCTGTAGAACTTGCCATACCGGTATTGCCTTGGCCTCTTCCTTTGTCATTCAGTGTTGAACGCATTCTACAACAATATGCATTACCTCACCTTTTGGGGGCGAAGCCAGACCTTTTGGCACCTGCTCCCCTACTTGGTGTAAACATCGCTTGTGCCAATCAGAAACGAACATACACAGGTTTTGGGCCCCATCCCCTATGACACTTCTGTGATGTCATAGTGGGTACTTTAGGTTGCCCTGCCATGTGCAGGCAGGGTGAGGAGAAAGAAAAACGAATCCTGTGTATCCCGTGTACCCCCATAACCGAGCCTGATCACCTCGAAGCCTCTCTCTCAGCTCACGTGTTTCAAACAGAGCTTCTACGTTTGCCGGTCGTTATGCGTTGGTTTGTATTTGTAAGTATCAGTTATTACTAAATGCTGCATCTTTGTTTATAAATATTGTTAGTAGATATTTTAGTCATTGTGCGTTTTAGGGTTTTGTTACTCTATAGCCTAATCAATCGCTGCTGCCCTACGCCTGTAAGCTATCCCAATAAT
Organism: Chelonoidis abingdonii; assembly: GCF_003597395.2. Classification (NCBI taxonomy): domain Eukaryota; kingdom Metazoa; phylum Chordata; order Testudines; family Testudinidae; genus Chelonoidis; species Chelonoidis abingdonii. The sequence continues at coordinate 243,611,934 of NC_133769.1, read as the reverse complement.
TTAAAATTGATTAAATTTTAGTTGTGTGTGTGTCTGCAGTTTGATCGTGCGCCAGATTCTTCCTGTGATCCTCTTACTTACAGTCTGGTTGCCACGTGCGCCTGGTAAATAACAGGCTGCGATTCTGTGGCCTGGATACGTGGCATTCTACTATGGGGATACAAAAGTTATTTAATAAAGAGTTCTCTATCTAAGCTGGATCTGCAGTTTTAAACAGGAGCGTTCTGATAGGCTTCGTGGTTATGATGCCATTGTTAGTAGTACTCTTTCAATCTGTGGTGCTGTGCGACAGGCTTGAGGAGTGGACAGTACCGATATCAACCCTTATTTTGTGCTTCCTACTCCCTGCCCCACATTTGGATGTGTAACCTAAATTTGGGGGGCTGGGTATCGTAGCTGCTTAAGAGGTGCATAGCTGGAGTAGGGTTTGTGAAAAGTTCTGGGAATCTTGTGCAACGGCCTTTGGAAGCTGTGTTTGAGAGGAGTCTTTGGTCAGACCCACATTCTCAGTTTTTAATTCTTCCTCTTGTTTGTTCCTTTTTTCTGTTACACTCTCTTCACTATTTATATGTTGTGTGGGCCAAGGCCATATGGCTACAGTAAGTACTGGAACAGGTCTTGTTGCCCCAGGCTAAACAACTCCCTAGTTACCCTGGTAACCAAATGGCAGTTGCTCCAGGTTTAAATCAAACACCTGGAGCCAATTAAGATCTTTCTAGAAGGCAGTAGAGATAGCTACTTTAATTAGAACACCTGCAGCCAATCAAGGCAGGCTAATCAGGGCACCTGGGTTTAAAAAGGAGCTCACTCCAGTCAGGCAGAAAGGAGCAGGACCGTGTGTGAGGAGCTGGGAGTGAGAGAGTGTACTGCTGGAGGATTGAGGAGGACAAGCATTGTCAGACACCAGGAGGAAGGTCCTGTCATGAGGATAAAGAAGGTGTTTGGAGGAGGCCAGGGGGAAGTAGCCCAGGGAGTTGTAGCTGTCCTGCAACTGTTACAGGAGGCACTGTAGACAGCTGCGATCCACAGGACCCTGGGCTGGAACCCGGAGTAGAGGGCGGGCCCAGGTTCCCCCCAAACCTCCCAACTCCTGATCAGACACAGGAGGAGCTGACTCAGACTGTGGGTTCCACAAGAAGGGAAGATCACTGAGGTGAACAAATCCACTAATAAGCGCAGGACCCACCAAGGTGGAGGAGGAACTTTGTCACAATATCTTTTCCTCCTAACACTACTCATCTGCATTCTCCCTCTTCCACCAACCCCCAAACCTCACTGCCAAACCCCAACACAACGTTGTCACCCACATCTCCAAATCTTGTGCAGCAGTCCTGCATCCCAGTCCCTCTTCCAGCATCCTCCCTCCTAACTCCCACACATACATAGCCATCACCGCTTGAAGCAAACCACTCCATGATTCCCTCCCCACAGCAACTCTGCACCAAGGTTTCCCTTCTCACATATACTGCAGCCCTCTATCACTCTCCCATGCAGCAGCCTTCTCCCCTCTGCAACCCCCCTTCATTCCATCTGTCTCCCTGCCTTTCCCACAATGCACCTGGGAACCCCCACTGCTTCCTACAGCCACTCCCTACAGCAAATCCCTGGTTTGCTCTTGCTACCGTCTCTGTCTTCCACTGCCTTACCATTCATGTGGCTGTGACCAGGAAGGTAAGGGACTGCAGCAAGCCCTTTTGAATGTCCCATGTCTGCAGCCAACAGTGGTGAAATTTGTGGTGGGAGTTGCTTTTCCTTTGGTGACTAATGAGATTATCATGTCAAAGGCTTGAAACCTCATCGTGTTGCCTTGATCAACATGTATGCCATATTTCACAGCTAGGACATTTTCAGGACCACAATAAATCCCCTGGTGGCCCCAGGCTGTATCACACTGTGTAGTGTAACCCCTACACTTGCAACCAGATCATGCAAATTGATCTTTGAGAGTGGATGCTTATACCTGTATGGAGTCAGTTTCTGGGTATATGCAAGCATCTGGCCACACCTATTGATGGAGTCAGAGGAAGAGACTGGGGGATGGATTCTCAATTTATAATGGAGTAGAAATGAGTTAGGATTGTCTGAGTGACTTGCCATATATTTTAGTAGTTCATTGTAACTTTTGATTGTTTTCGTGGAATAATATTCAGAGTGTGGGATGGTTGCTCCTGGAGAAATCAGAAGTGGCTTTCAGAGATAAGGATGGAAGATTTAAATGCACAATTGCTGTAATTTCTGGGCAAGAGCCAGTAGTCAAGGTGCAGTTCCCTAGTAAGTGTTAAAATGTTGCAGTCACTTTCTTTGGGGTGGGATGTATGTTTACTGATCACAAAACACTTCATAGCTACACAGATAAAATCTTTATGGATATGGAAATTAAACTATCAGGATCTGGGTGCTGTCCTTTGTTATCATGAACCATGATTTACGTTAAATCATGGCTTATGACTTCTTACCACCCGGTCTTTAAAACACATAATGTTCTGTTCCCTCTCCCTAACAAACGTGGGAAAGACACTGAAGTGTATAGGAGTATAAAATATTCTTTAGTGGAATGATAGGCCATGCCAGTAGTTAGCTCTCTAGTGAAGAAAAATTGGCATAAGCCACTCAGTGTGAGTTTTATTTTCCTATCTGCAACAGGATTTGTCAGTCTCATTCTGTTGTGTGGTATCAGGAAGTTAGCTGCTTGCTTGAGCCAAACATTCTTCTTTTGATGAACCTGAATTTCCAACTGATTTTGTAACTGTTTATCTGTTAATTTCCTTTGTAATTGTCACAATTTGTCAAGTTGTAGAATTCTTATGAGTAGCTTTAACATTCATGTGAGGAAACTGCTGATGCCTGAGATGCACAGGGCTAGGTATGCATGAAGTACTTGCGAGAACACTGAAACTTGCCCCTAAACTTTTCTGTCCTGGTTTGAGGAACGTGCTCTATTGCCGTGAAAATCTCATGGGGAATAATGTTGTCTGCTTGTGATCTCCACATGAGGAATACAATACATTAACATTCCTTGAGGAATGTGTAATGGTCCTGCAAGCTCTGTAGTTCCAGATATTTATATAGTTTTACTAAACAGAAATGGAAAAGAATATTGCTGTAACTGACAACATTCTTGTTGCCTTTACACCCAGAAATTGTCAATGAGTAGCATAAGGATATGGCTACACTGGCACTTTACAGCGCTGCAACTTTCGCGCTCAGGGGTGTGAAAAAACACCCCCCTGAGCGCTGCACGATACAGTGCTGTAAAGCCTCAGTGTAATCAGTGCCGCAGCGCTGGGAGTGCGGCTCCCAGCGCTGCAAGCTACACCCGTAGAGGATGTGGTTTACGTGCAGCGCTGGGAGCGCTCTCTCCCAGCGCTGGTGCTCCGACCACACTTACACTTCAAAGAGCTTTGAAATTTCAAGTGTAGCCACACAGGGTATGGCTACACTTACAGCTGTACAGCACTGGGAGTTACAGCTGTCTTCGTACAGCTGTGTAGGAACAACGCTGCAGTGTGGCCACACTGACAGCTACCAGCGCTGCAGTGTGGCCACATTTGCAGCATTTGCAGCACTGTTGGGAGTGGTGCATTGTGGGCAGCTATTCCAGCGTTCAAGTGTGCAACGTGCGTTCAAACGTGGTGGGGTGGAGTGTGACAGGGAGCGGTGGGGGAGAGCAGAGAGAGGTGGATTTTTGACTGACATGTGCTTCACTCCTGCTATGCAAGTCTAAGGACTGGAAGATTACTCAAGGCACTTACTTCAATCATTTTAAAAAGTTTTGACCGTCCCTTCTCACCCCTCCTTATTGCACTAAATGCAAATTATGCGCACCCTATATAGCCTTCAGACCACATAAGCAGCTGCTTCAAACACTCTCCTCCCTCCCCTCTCTCCTCAAGCAAACAGCTGTGAACATTCCAAAGCAATTCCCCTGCCTCTGCTCGCTTGCTGGCTCACTGGAGCAAAGAGCAGCTGTGTTTGTTTTTAGATAAGTAGCTCCGGGGAGCTCATAGTTCAGCCATTCTTCCGGTTTGTTGTGGACAGGAATTCTGGGATACCTCTTAATACCCTGGAGGCTAATAAAAGCATTTTTGGTGGCCACACTTGATGAGCACCAGTGCTGCAATCGTTACACTCCAAGCAGACCAGGTGTACAGCCAGTGCTGCAGCCAGGGAGTTGCAGCGCTGGCTGTGCCTTGCAAGTGTGGACGGTGAGTAAGTTGCAGCGCTGTAAAGCCACCACCAGCGCTGCAACTCTCCAGTGTAGCCGTACCCTTAGCTTTGGAAAGGGCAGAATGAACAATGAATTTACATTGACAGTTTCTTCTTTGGTGTTGATGGGATGTGTGGAAGAATGAGAACTTTCTAGTAAGTGTATCACTGGTTAAGGAAACCTGATTATAGCAAGTTCTGTTCATTGTTTATCACAAGTCTTTGTTAGGTTTGTGAAAGTTTAAAATACCAGCCCTTGGACAAGTTAAACTTGGAAACTGTGTGCTGTAGATGTTATAAATACTGTGAAGGTTTGTTTGTATGTCTTTTGGTCATGGAAGATGAACAAGGCTATTATAGACTTTCAATACCTGGATTTTCAAATGCCAGGGGTGGAATTTTCAAAGGATACTAAGGGAATTAGATGCCCAATTTACATTTAATTTCATTGGGATTTGAGTGCTGAATTCCCTGAGGTTTTTGAATTTATTTATAAATGATGCAAAACCCATACAGAAGAATATAGGGACTTCCAAAGAGCTCTAGATTTGAAAGTCTCTTGCTCTGAGGAAAAGACTTCCAAATCCTGTGACTTGGATGTGTTATAAAAGCACTTGGTTTTGTGCACTTATCATTGTTGCGAGTATTTTCCTACTTATTGGCAACATGTGGTAACTTCTTGGATAATCTAAATTGTATTAGCACAAAATAAGTCCTACAGTTTTTTCACTGAGAAGAAGCTTATGGAAAAAAAATCTTTCCACTATATTTAACTCTTCCCTGCAGAAATTGGGGATCATTCCCTGTACATCAGCTATAACCAGTACCTAAATTTTAACAGTTTTACATTTGGAAAGTGAACTTTTTCTCGGGGGAGGAGGGCCGAATTACAACATTCAGCTTTTTAAAGGAAAGCTGAATGTTACATTTGTTGTGGAGATGAACAGAAACAAATACTGTCTAAAATAATAAGATGACTTAACCTTAAATTCAGTTCAGGCCTTTTCTACACTGCAGAGTTTTGTCGCTAAAAGGCAGCTTTTGGTGACAAAATGTGGAGGTGTACACATGAAATTCCACTTTTGGTGACAAAAATCTTCAGTTTCAACAACAAAATAAAACCACCTCGACGAGAGTCATAAAGCTTTTTGCAGCAAAGTTAAAATGACAAAGTGTGAGTGTAGATACTGCCATTCATTATATTGCCAGAACTGTCCTCCCCCAGTATCCCACAATGCCTGCCGTGACTGTTCTGCTCACTGTTTTGAAATCTGCAAGCATGTGCCCCTCCCCTTTCAAAGCTCTGTTCTGACAGCTGAGCGTGCAGCGCTGCTCTGAGCAACACAGAGCAAATCACTAAGGTGGAATGCTGCTCTGGGAACACAGAGGCAGGCAGGCAGGCAGGGGCGGGTGTATGTGTGTGTGTGTGTGAGAGAGAGAGAGAGACTGCTGTGAAAAGCCATGGAGGGAGGCAGAGGCTGAAGCCAAGGGTGTCCCTCCCAGTGCCTCAGGACTGGTTGCTTCCGGCTGCTGTCTGAATTTACGAGACAGCATGCCAGCACACTCACTCTCCTCCGATACACACTCTGTCTCCACACACACACACACCAGACATGCCAAACCTGTGGAAAAAACGCAGAAATTGGGCTTGTTTTTGGCTTAATTGGCTTGTGAATTGCTTGTTGGCTAGTTTTGTTACTTGTGTGGTTTGTAGCTTGTTGCTTCTTTGATTGGTTCCTGGCAAGCTGGGGCAAGGGGTGGGGGGAGCAAGCAGGGGCCAGCGAGGGTGGGGAGAGTCAGGGGTGCACAGTGGGTCCACCACAGTCCCAGACTACATGCCGGGGGGGGATCTAGTCACAGAGAGTGTTGGGGTTCTTAGCGATTGGCTTGGTTTGGCCTTGTTTTGGAATGGGATTAGCTTGATTTTTGGCTTATTGTGAAAGTCGAGGTGCTTATTTACCACGTGAAAATTGGTATCTGTGACACACATGCTCCCTGTCACACACTCTCGCTTCTCTCTCCCCACACACTTCATTTGAAAAGTGACTGGCAATCTAGTAGGATGCTTATGGAACAATGGGATTGAGAAACCTGCATCATGTGACGCTGTACCTGCCCCATGAAGCACTGCAAACCCTTCCCAAAACATCCTGTGGCCAGTTGCACAGGGGGATAGCTACTCACAATACACTGTTCTCTGTGTTGATGCAAGAGCTGCTAGTGTCGATGCACTCCACCAGCACCAGGAGCATAGTGTGGGCATGCAACAGTGCTTTAATTAAAACGTCATAACTTTTGGCAACAAAACTCTTCAGTGAAGACATAGCCTTAGTGTGACTGCATTGTGGTTGTGACCTAACTTTATAACTAGGGGATACTAAGAGCTGGGTAGTACCTACATGTGCTCTTTAAATAGCCTTACATTAGACAGTGTTGAAATGTGCCCATTGTGGGATGTAATAGTTGTATATGCTCTCTTGATTTTACACTATGTAACAGGGTGGATTTGATTTAAATTGTGATTTAAATCTGGAAGACTCAATTTAATCATAATTTTCTACATAAAAGTGGGGTCTTGTTGGTTGTTATAACCTTAATACATATTCTTCACAGCTCAGAGATGTAGGTTTCATTTTTAGAAGGTACACACTATACATTTGTAAACAGTGATTTATTTTGAAAACTTTTCAGATTAGTTTTACAGCTGTATCAGAACATGAATGATTGTTTGGTTATTTCATTTACCAAAGGTAACTGAAGCAGATATTTATGAAGTCACTGGGAGGTGAAGTATCTCCAGTTCAACAGGTTAATCATTAATATTTGGAGGATTTTCTTACCATCTGTATTAGGAGAAGAACATCACCAGACAGACATTTAAATTGTTTTATTTAATTACAACAGCAACGTTAAGTTTTCTTCAACAGCAAACATATAATATTATAACAAAACAAGTGTATGTCCCTCGCTTCTCACATTTATCTCCAGACTTCTTCTCCTTGTCCAGCTCTATTCCACCCCTAACACTCTTCTATTAATTGAACTTTTTGAAACTTGGTACTCTTAGAGAGAGGTAAGGGATTGACTCTGTGTACACAAATTGCAGAGGGACAATAGAGTTGAGGTCTGTTGTTTCTCACCTTTGTATATTTATTTGTTTATTTATTTTAAAACATTTTTGCTGTTAACAAGCATGTTACCTCTAGAGACACAAATCCACAGTTTGAGAACTGCAAAACTAAGCATCTCTGATGGTATCTTCTAGACCGGGGATTGGCAAATAGTTTTAAATGAGATACCTTTGAGCTATAATGTATCTTATCATGGAATTCTATAGCATGAGACAATATATTCATGTAATGTTTAAGAAAAGTTTTGTAAATGAGTTCCAATAGTTCATGGATTAGAAACCCAATCTTCCGTGGTTCCACAGGCTTCCGTATAGATTATTTAGGTTAATCTTTCTATCTACCCAATGGGACTCAGTGCTCAGTCTAGAACAGGGATTGGCAACGTTTGGCACACGGCTCGCCAGGGTAAGCTCCCTGGCGGGCCGGGCCAGTTTGTTTACTTGCCGCATCCACAGGTTTGGCTGATTGCGGCTCCCACTGGCCTGGGAAGTGACACGGGACGAGGGATGTGCTGACTGCTGCTTCCCGCAGCCCCCATTGGCCTGGAGTGGTGAACCGTGGTCAGTGGGAGCTGCGATCAGCTGAACCTGTAGACGCAGCAAGTAAACAAACTGACCTGGCCCACGAGGGAGCTTACCCTGGCGAGCCGTGTGCCAAACGTTGCCAATCCCTGTTCTAGACTGAGCACTGAGTCCCATTGGGTAGATAGAAAGATTAACCTAAATAATCTATACGGAAGCCTGTGGAACCACGGAAGATTGGGTTTCTAATCCATGAACTATTGGAACTCATTTACAAAACTTTTCTTAAACATTACATGAATATATTGTCTCATGCTATAGAATTCCATGATAAGATACATTATAGCTCAAAGGTATCTCATTTAAAACTATCTTTAGGTAAGTTATTCCTCAAAAAGCATTTTATCAAAAAAATCCAATTTAATAAAAAAAATAATTTGTTGTTTTTTTTAAAAAAATCATTGACTTTTATCCACTCTGCTATGTAAAGTGTACGCACACATGTTTGCATCTGCAAAGTGCACTTTGTGTCTGCAGTTTTGTGTTCACACAAAAGGAAACTGGGTAGAGGCCATTGTGAAATATACATTCCTTAAGCTTTGAAAGTCTTTATTAAAAGTTGTCCATTTCAGTAAGCAAGTGAGATGTTTTGCCGTTGAGAATGTCCTGATTGTGTCAGGTGCTCAGATGCCATGGCAATGAGTACATTATACAGTAGTGTCAACCCCACGCCTTCACTGAGTATAAGAATTTATGTAGAATAGAATCAAGTGTGGTAAGCTCACCTCTGGGGGGAATAACTTTCCCAGAAACAAAGATGGCAAACATTTTAACTCTATGCTAGCTGACTGTGTGCTCTGAGACAATACTGAGGTCCCTAGGGAAAAATAGTCACCTCAGTTCTGAACCTATGTCCTTACTGACCCTAACCTTGTGGAACTAAACTGTGGTATAGAATTAGTTCTGGCATTTGGGTAGTGATTTGAAGATTGGACACTGGATCTTGGGCCTTAATCTACCCAGCCCAACTGAACTGCTTCAGAGGCTCCCAGATTTGTTGTTGCTACGCTGCAGGACTGATTTTGGTTTCTGGATAACAGCTGTCATTAGCCTTACTAAATGCTGAGCTCCTTGTGCCAGATTCTGTAACCTCCTGTTTACCCTACTCTTGTGTAGTCTCAGACATTTATCTGGTGATTCAAAGCACTAACTCTTTATTCCTAAACTAAATGCTTCTGTCAAGCCATCCACATTATCAGCACCAGAGCTTGTTTTGTTTGTGATGCAATCCCTCAGTGAATAGATTTCTTGTTACAAAATGTGCCATAATTCCTAATTTCTCTATCCAGTCTTGAATGGATATTAACGTAGATCGACATAATTTGTGATGCATCCCCTGAGTTCCAGCATGCACCACAAACATATGTGGAAACATGGAATTGAAACGAAGGTATGTGTTGGAGAAAGGTGGTCTCTTGAATGGATGTTCACGTCTGTCAAAGGATCTTGTGTACATTTTCACTTCTGTTCAGTGGAAGGAATGGTCTGTTTTGAACTTCAGCGTCAGGAGCTGAAAAGTGATAATGGACAGCTGCTTATTTGCTCCTTGTTTAGGTACCCCATCATTTAAAAAAATGTCATTGCTACCTTGGAAGAGGTGTCTAGAAACCATTCTTTTTGCATAACGGCCTGTTGGGAAACTTTTGTATGTGAACAAATAACCTTGGTAAGTCAAACACATCTTGAGCAATATGAAAGAAATGTAGGTTTCTCTTTTTTACCGGTCCTAGAGGAATATTAACTGTCATGGTCACCAATGTTTTCTGACTGTAAACATGCTAAATCCAACAGGACTGAATATGCAGCAGATAGCTGCTTTTTTTGTATTTAGAAAATCTTCACTTCATATTCTGTCTGTATCATTGTCATACTTAGAATTTAAGCTCTTTGAGGTAGGGTCAGTCTTCTTTTTGTATAGTACCTAGCACAGTAGGGTCCTGGTTCATGACTGGAGCTCCTAGGTGCTACCACAGTGCAAATAATCAGTAGAAAATAAACTTAAAGATTTGATATGTGAGCAAAGTTTTGATAGATGAAGTCTTTTAAGAGAGTTGCAGACTGAAAACTACAGTACAGGATTTCAGTTCAGAAGATTTCATGGTATGCTGCTGCAGAGCTAATTATAAGCTGCTGCTTGGCAATGTCTGTAAACATCTTGTCACAGTTTTTGCCCACAACTCTGCCTAGAATGAGATGACTAATGCAGCTGCAAGTTCTGCTCCTCCCGCAGTGAGTCATCATCACATTCAAATTTCTCTGCTTAAAACTTAAAAAAAGAAGTTTTTGCAGAGGTATAAAGGGAACAGAGATTTAAGAGGAATAAAAAAGTTTTTTCACTTTCTCCTGCGCTGCTTGTTGGTAAATTGTTTTTCTTTTTTGGTTCTAGTTGTTTGTGACATTCACTATTTTGGGGAAAAAAAAAAAAGACTGTCAGAATGTGGGATATGCAGTAGATGGTTTTTATTCTTGGATCACTGTATGTTGACAGGAGGCAGATAACTGATTTGGAAACAAATGCCATGAGCTCAGAACAGCAGTTCCTAGGTTTAAACTTTAAAGTATTTTGCACAATTTTATTTTTATTTGAAGCGTTGCTTTTACTAATTGCATATGTGCAGACCTACCTACCATGGCACTAGTCTCTCATCGCTGGGTAGAAGATATTCCCATCCTTCTTATAGGTCCACTGAAGGAAGGGGAAAAATGGAATTATTAGTGGGATATATAACTTAGCCAATTAGTTTATTTTATCATCCATTTATCATTGTGTTATTTGGCATTATGGTTAATTCATATGAAATTTCATAGATTGTCAGTGTATGCAAAATAGATTTAAATTGTAGAATAATAGAAGTGTAAGACTGACAATTATTTAGAGTGATGAGTGTGTGTTAAGTATATAAATAAAGCATAGCTGGAATACAAGGCCCATAAGCTGAAACCTGTACATTTTTAGCTTAGTCATCCTAGGCCAGGCTTAAGAATGCTTGACATTAGTGGGTGATCTGGGAATAACCTTATGCCAGGAAGATCACAAGATCACTATAAAAGATGTGCCCGTTGTTACAAAAAACTAGATTGAAATACACTGCAGGGTATTGTTCAAGATCATGAGACACCGGATTTTTAGATCGTGGAATGTCCTGTCGTGACTGCAGCATACATGTTATGCATAGATGCTAATAAGAATAAGCGAAAGTAAGAAACAGCCTATGAAAAATGGGGCACTCCAATATTCATGCGGTATAAGGAAAACCCTCATGCATCTGCATAAGGTATTAGGTGTGATCAGACCAACAATATAAAAGAGGTTCCCTGATTGGGTAAAAGTGGGAAGATCCCCACCAGAAACCCCAGCAGGAACCATCCCTCTATTGACAATAGTCTGAGAGGTCCATCGGGGACCCTAGGATATCTTTGAGGATGTGAGGATGACGGCAGCCTTAGTCATTGCATGTATTTTTGTAGGATTTATATATGTATGGGTCATTGTAACTTTATTGCTTTAGTAAAACTTGTAGTACAGATAAGACTTTGCACTTGTGATTGTGTTTGTGGTCACTCTCCTTGGACTTTATGTGTTCCTGGAGTCTCCAAATTTGGGAAAAACACCAGAGGTAATTTTCACGCCATTGAGCTCGAAACTGTAGCGACAGCAGCTGAACCCATGGTAGCTTAATACAAAATTACTAAATTCAATTTAAATTTAAAAAACGCTACAGGAGAATAGGAGTGGTATTAAATATGACTATAGGGAATTGTGCAGCCTGCTTGGGACAAGCTGTTTTACCCTCTGTGGAGAGGCATCATAATAAATCCTCAATCTCATCCTGTACTCCTGCTCATGACCAAAGCAGGAGCTCCTCTAAATCAGTTGTCTCATGCCAGCTTCTGGAGTGGAATGTAGCTCTGGTTGTCATTTCCTTTCCCACCCTGTTCAGTGAAGAAGCTTCCATGAGTCACAGCAACAGAGTTCCATTTCAGTGTCTGGCCCTCTTCAGTGGCCTTCATTTCATCAGCCCTTCAAAGCTTTATATTTGCTCAGAAATAGCTTTTGCCTACCTAGTGCTTCAGATGTCATATTTTTAAATTCATTTTCCCAGCTGTCTCCAGCAACTGGCATAGCCTGTGTCAGTCAGGGCATCAAGGCTGGCAGCTTCTGCTCTGTTAGAGGGGCTAGGTTTTTTCACCCTAGCTCTCTGCTCATGTGCTTGAGAACACTTCGAACTCATGGATTTGTATATTGTGTGTATGGAGAGGAGGTAACACAGCAGTTTCAAAAAGTGCTCTAATGCTGCACTATGCCTCTCATAGACAGACACAATTGATGCAGTCTTGATCCCTTATGGTTTCCAATAGTAGTTGCTTCAGAGGAAATTGCATGAAATGCTGTCCATGGACAATTATAAAATAACCTTTTTTTCCCCTCCATTTGTGCTGGGAAAGAAGCTTGCAATCTTTTCCTTAGTATCTAAACCTCATCCCAGTCATTCATACCTCTCAGCTCAGAATTGGATTATTGCAGTGCATTCACCACTGGGGCCAGATTTTCATTTTGAAAAAAGTTTAACATCTGGGGATCCTGACGTAAATCTAGCCCTAAACAGGACTATATCTGAAGACCTCTCAGTAACTTCAGTCAGGCAAGGCTTCCTGCTTTAAGTGGTTACCCAGAGCATATCATACATGTCCAGCAGTCAAAAAGAGGCTTCAGTCTTATTTGTGGGTGATGTTTACAAGTGAAAATGATAAAACCTTAGCATTACAGTAGTTTTTTGGATCTTGGGTCTCTTCGACTGCTTCTCCCCTTCTTGGGCAAACCACCGCAGAGGCAGTGAGCTAAGATGCTCAAACGAACAGTTCCCTTGTGTTAAATGTCAGGTGATGGTGGAGGCAGGGAGCTACCAGTGAATAGTCCTCTTCTCTGCAATTGGTATCTCCCCTCCAAATATACCTTTTAGTCCACCAAAGCCTAGATTTAATTTAACTATTCCTCGTGTGATGCTTTTTGTGCTTCACAAAGTTTTTTAAGTTTTTGTCTGTCTAGGTTAGGTCCCATTTTCTGGCTATTTTGCCTTTCTGCATGTCCATTGTAAACAGGCCAGTTTATCTGCAGACCCTGAACGGAAGAGATTCTCTTTGCAAAATGGATAAGCTTCGGCCTTTGTGATCCACTTTTATGCTGAATTCCTAAGATGATATGGATGCATCTTGCATTCCTTTCTAAGGTGGTGTCAGTTCCCGCTGAATCATTCTGGCAATATGTCTCATGGGCATGCTCACTCCTCTGAAGTAGTTTTTCCAGGAGTTGGGTGTTTAAAAGGTCCCACAGCATTTTTCAGGAGTGGAGTAAAGGAAAGTGGCTAGTGAGGAGATCCTCTCCTCTCTCTGCCGCTCACCCCTGTGGAGACTTGGAGTACCTGCCTTGTCTGTGCAAGAGCCAAGCCACAAACCCAGTGCATTCATTATGATGGCTATCTCCAGAGAGCAACTACAACTGAGAGCTTTTTTCTTCCACCCCTTCAGATTGCCTGTTTTTGTCTGTTTCACATGTCTTCTGTTCTAAGGCTATGTCTGCACTAGGAGCTGGGGGTGTGATTTCCAGCTTGCATAGACACACTTGTGCTAGCTCTCATCAAACTAGCATGCTAAAAATAGTAGCCTAGCTGTGATAGCATGGGCAGCAGGGAGTGGTGGCACAGACTAGCTGCGCCAAGTATATACTCCCAGGATCCAGGGCAGCTAGTCTATGCCACTCCTTGCTGCTGTCTGTGCTACTGTGACTACACTATTACAGTAGAACCTCAGAGTTACAAACACCAGAGTTGTCTCCCACTCCCCTAGTTCCTGCTCACAGCGCTGCCCTGTCCAGGATGCTGGAAGTTCTCAGCCCTCCAGAGACACAGTCCTTCCTCCCTGGGCTCCCAGCAGAGAACTGCCCTCCTTTGCCCTGCAGCTCCCTGTAGATATGGGCCTGCTTGGCCCTGATGGGCTGCTCCCTTCAGCCCTTCTCTTATTGGCTGCCTCTAGCACAGCCTCCCTAGGCTGATTTTAAACCCTTTTCTGCGAGTGATGGGGTGTTTGCCTCTCACAGGGAAGAGCGCATTTACTCCATGGAAGACTGTCTGACCTTACGGAAATTGTCTGCAGATATGGCCCTTATAATAATCCCATATCTCTTCTCTTTCTAAAGGAGTGTTTTGGGGGGAAGTGCTTTTGCTTCCTGACCATAGTACTGAGAAACTCCCTGTATTCTAGCTACATGTGGGGCAACATTGACCAGGATCAGAATGGCATATTTCAGAGTGAGAAAAGTCTCTCCTCATTCTGCTAATTTCTGGCTTTTTTTTTTGTGTGTGTGTGTGTTGATAGGTGAAGATGACTTTAACTTAGAAGATGCATTAGAGCCCGGTAAGTAATATGTTCTTGCAAAAATCCCTTCTTGTGAGATTTTTCTTTATATAGTGTTTAGCATTAATGTTAAAACATAATTTAAACACTTAGGGCCAGATTCTGACATCCATACTGAACATGCGTAACACCTTTCTCCATGAGTAGCTGTATTAACTTCTCTGGCACAATTTAAGGTAGATGGTGCCAGTTAGTATGACTAAGAGTGTACCAGAACCTGGACCACATAGAAGTAGAGCAACCTGTCTGGTGGCAATACTTAGATGTTTAAGGGCAAATCATACAACTATAGAAGACTTGAAAAATTATTGGTCTAATACTTCCACTTATTTTAAAAGGAAGTTTATTTAAACTTGTTCTCTAAGTACCTTTGTGCAATGTATTCATCACCAACGTTTCAGTTTGTATTAACTTCTATGTCCTTGACATACCAGGGCCTACAAAGAAGCCTGATTCAGTTACCAAAAAGCCGGAGCTGGGTGAGTAGTGACAAGCAGAGGATCAAATAATAGAACCAAGCTGTCTTTAATAATACAGTAACTCCTCATTTAAAGTCGTCCCAGTTAACATTGTTTGGTTGTTACGTCACTGATCTACTAAAAAACATGCTCGTTTAAAGTTGCCCCGTGCTCCCTTATGACATTTGGCAGCTGCCTGCTTTGTCCACTGCTTTCAGGAAGAGCACCCCTTGGAGGTAGCTGGTGGGGGCTTGAAACCAGGATGGACCTGGAACCCCCCTATCAGCTTCCTTAAGTTCCCAGCAGGCTATCAATTGCCGGGCAGTTCAGGTGTCCCTCCCCCACTTCCATGTGCTGCTCCCGCCCTCTGTCTTGGAGCTGCTCCCAGGAGCCTCCTGCTTGCTGTGCAGGGAGTGGGGGGGAAAGAGGGGTCCTGATGTCAGGGAGTCCCCCTCCCCCTGCTCCTGTACCCCATCTCCACAAAGCAGGGGCGAGGGACACCACAGGGCTCAGGACAGAGGGAACTGCTGTC
The DNA here is from genome assembly GCF_003597395.2 of Chelonoidis abingdonii. Taxonomy (NCBI): domain Eukaryota; kingdom Metazoa; phylum Chordata; order Testudines; family Testudinidae; genus Chelonoidis; species Chelonoidis abingdonii. The sequence goes on along the minus strand of NC_133769.1, from coordinate 243,596,615 downwards.
TCAACTTGCTGATCTGCTTAAAAAGGCAGTGTAGTTAGAGTGGGGTCAACATACTTAAAGGGGCAATGCATGTCTCTCTCTCTCACACACACACACGCACACACAATGTGTGTCTCTGTCTCTCTCTCTCTCACACTCACACACACACACATATGCACCCCCCATCACTTTGGAAAGTGGAGAGGGTGGTGCGCTCTAGTGGAATAGCATGGGTTCATCATCATGTTCAGTTTCCGCAGGAAATGTTTGCAAGCATTGCTGTTGTCTCGTCCCTCTATTCGTGCTGCCTAGTAGAGTGTGAGGCTACATTAACAACTTGTTAACCCCTGAGGGCTCAGCCGTGTGCTAGTTCATCATTTAGCATCATTTTTTTTCATTTACAAGAAACCGTAAAAGAAAAAAGGAAACAAATAAGTATGGTGATTTACTTTGCCACTCTAATGCCCTAAAATGTCATGAAATTTGAACAGTAAGGTTGAACATTTTGATGTAGTGATAATTAAAGATTTAACTTCACAAGTGTATCCAGTACCCTAGAAAACCATGATGTATAACCTGAGCAACTTTTCACATAAAGAGCCTACATCCTAACCAGGCATCATTTAGCAGTAAGGCATTCCCTGGGAAATATCCTGACCTCTTCCGCCCTCTGACTCCACCACCTCAACCAAGTGTCACAATCATCATTGCTGTGTACAGTATTAAATTGTTTATTTAAAACTTACACTGTGCGTGTGTGTGTGTGCGTGTATGTGTGTGTATAAATATGTATATGTATTTTTTTCCTGAAACCTAACCCCCCCCCCCCCATTTACATTAATTCTTACGGGGAAATTGGTTTCACTTAACATCGTTTTGCTTAAAAGTAGCATTTTTCAGGAACATGATTACATGTTAAGCGAGGAGTTACTGTAATAATGACTCTTTTAGGCTTTAGGCAGTGTCATGGCAAAACAGAGTTATTGGCTGACAAATCTTTTGGTGATGTCATACATACCTCAGTCTGCAGGAACACATTTGTCTCTGACATCTGCTGAACCACCACATTGAAATTATATTTTACTATATCTAAGGGTTGAATTGTAGCTTAACTAGCATGGTGGAATGAGAGCATACGGACACCCTAACACCCTTTTGCTGGCTACATGCTTTGCAGATAGTAGAGAAAGCAGGCTACCCAGAGCTACTACTTCTCTCCCTCACACAGGTGGGTGAGAGGGGCAGAATATAGGCTTCACCCTCTCAATGTGCTTGTTGGCATGGCTGTGCTGGGGATATATGCTGCAACAAATATAGTGCAGTTGCTGCCTCCCTGGAGTCGAGGAGGAAACCAAGAGGGATACTGAGACTGAGTCACAATCTCCCTCTTTTGCTTCTTTGGGGGCAGTGCAACAGCACGCTGTCCTTTGCTCAGGACTAGATGTTAATCATGATCTAGTCCATAATCAGGAAAACAATAATTAGAGCCTTCAGAATGTGCATTTAGATTTGTCAGTGGATTAAAAAAAACTCAATTAAAAGCAGTCTCTTAAAAACAAATGCACGTGCAGCCTCATTGGGGTTTTGTACTAGCTAGCAAAATGGGACGAGCAGGATGGTCACAGCCCTAGGACTTGCTCGCAACCCATGAATTAGACTATAACAATGCATAATAAATACGTAAGTCTTGTATATCACTTGTCATTAGTAGACCTTAAAAATGCCTTGCAAAGGACATCTGTGTCATTATCCCCATTCTACAGATGAGGAATCTGAGAGCTTGCTCCTTTGTAAAGCACTTTGAGGTCTTTTTGTGAACAATGCTATATAAGAGCTGGGTATTATTATTCTGAGTTGTTAGAGCCTAGTACATGGGTTGCGGACAAACCTTGTGGCTGTGATCACCCTGCTCATCCCATTTTGCTAAATGGAAGGGGATCCTCAAAGGTAAGTAGGGAATCCTAGTAAGTAGAACCATGGAATGTTAATCTGCATATTTTGTATACTGAAGCCTTCATAATTAGAGTGGTCTGCAGTGGGCCCTGGGGGTTGCCTGGGCAGAGCTCGTTGCAAGATCAGGTCTAAAAGATATCCAAGGAACAATTTCATGGCTTTTTAAAATAGGGGTGATGATGGCATTATATTGAGGTGAGTTAGAGCTTAGAGGGCTACTGGAAGAAGTGAATATCAAGAGGGATTTAATTAAATTGAGGTCAGAGCAACACACAGAAATTGATGTAGTAGAATTTGGTATTGATGATCCATGAGTTTCTGCTGTTGAGTTAGAGGCCACGTTTGAGTGCATTAATGGCTTTGGGTTTTTTGTTTTTCCAAATGGCTTTTGATTAGTTGACTTTGGGGATGTTTCATCACCTTATTTTCACTAGATAGCACTAATTGACTAATATACCATTCCTAGAAGTGGTTGTAAGTTGAAAATATCTCCTTTCCAATCATTCCCTAGAAAGAAGGGGAAAAAAAGATGCTCTTTATGCCAGGAGGTGGGAGTCTGTTGTCAGAAAGAAAGCCTTTCCCTTTCCTCTGGGATAATCTCTTTGCAAAGTCTTTAATATATTTCAGCTAAGTCACATGAGGAAACTGTTAGCAAACTGCAGTATCCTTGCCACACTCTCACTGGTGAAGTGGAACATAGTTTGGCAGGTAGTGTCTGTTAACTTTTTACATTGCTGAACAACACCCGTAAAAGCTGGTATAACACTAGCATTGCTGTGCTTCAGCATTACTGGCAATTGTTGGGAAGGGGGACACTTGTCTGTGGGAACTAACAAAGGGCACAGAATTCCAGAACTGTAACAAGGTTTGTTCTTTTAGTTTATTTAGTCTTAGGAGAGGCATGGCATTATACAAGGCCATAATGTCTCTGTTAGAAGGATTTTGGCCAATTATATGCACGTTTGGAAATCTGTAAAGTTTATTGCCTGGTTAGGATGCAGGCTCTTTATGTGAAAAGTTGCTCAGGTTATACATCATGGTTGTCTAGGACATTGGATACACTTGTGATGTTAAATCTTTTATTATTGCTACATCAAAATGCTCAACCTTACTCTTCAAATTTCATGACATTTTAGGGCATTGGATTGGCAAAGTAAATCGCCATATTTATTTGTTTCCTTTTTTCTTTTACTGTTTCTTCTAAATGAAAAAAAAGTCTTCATTTTTATAGAATTGCCAGTCAGAACAGATGAACTGGTGGCCTTTGTTAGTTAACTGCATGTTTGTAGACTCAACTTTGTGTGTAAGTTGTATGCAAAGTACACGTTTCCATATGCATTTATTGCTGTGTGTATATATAATTAATATGAGATGAGGTTGTCTTGGGATCTTGCTAATTTTAAATGTTCATAACTAGAGTGAACTCAAAATTAATCGATTTTCTTCTTCACATGGATTGATACTTTTTTTGAGACTGAGATCTGTAAAGCTGCCAGACTAAAATAAATTCAGTTTCATAGTCTTAAAGTTGATGCATACTTGATGCTAGCTACCTAGTTTTAAAAATTCCGCTTTAGTGCCCAGGCCTGCTTCCCATTCTATTCAATGGGAGTTTTGCTATTGACTTCAGTGGGAGCGGGAGCAGGCCCTAAACTTCAGACAAACAAATCAAAATGAGGTGGGATAGCTGGAAATAGAAGGATTCTCAAGAGAGTCTTATTTACAATCTTGAACACAGTGGATGAAGTCAGCTGCCATAATATTAGTAAACATAAGTTATGGAGGGGCTTTGTAGGAGTGAGAGGAGGAAGACAGAGAAACATGGGAAAGGTGGGTATAGATTATTCAGCTTGTTTCTGCACTTTACTCATTTGCAATTTTAACTTTCCCCCCCTAACAATATTTGTCAGTAGATGACCGCCGAAAACCTCAGCCTGGAAGCAAGGACAATACTGGTGGTAAGAATTTTGTAAATGTTTTAAATAGCATTTGTCAGCCATCATACTCAGATCATTCTATTGACTTCTTTTTAAACTAACCATTCATCTTTAAATGATTTGGTACATCAAGGCGTTTACTTCTGATTATGCAAATAATGAACTTGATGAACTTAGACATGATGAAAGAACAGTTGAGAACTAAGAGAAAATGCTTGATGCTTGATTTTGCAAACAAATCATGCAAGGTAATAAATGGCAGAGAGTCAGTTTCCTTTGTTTTCATTTTTTAAAAAGAAAAAGGGTGAGCATAGGTCAATATTTGCATTTGAGTGCCTAAAGCAAGGCACCTAAATAAGTGATCTGATTTATCCTCTCCCGACCTTGACAGGATGAGCTCTCAGATTTCATTCAAGTCAACGGGAACTGCAAGGTCTTAGTGCTGTTCTGACCAAACTTGCTAATTGGTGGAAAGGTTGTTTTTAGTATCTCATATGCACACTTTGAAACTACTTTGTGTTAACTTGGAGTCTGCTCTATTTTACGTTAATATGGAATCTGCTCTATGGAAATCACAAATAAACTCCTAAAGTTGTTTGGATTTTGAAACTCTGATAATATATCTGAATTTTTAATAGACCTTTGTGGGGGAGAGACAAACCAGTGAAGGAGAATAGTTGTGGCATTGCACTAAGTTTGTTCTTGAGAGTTTGCCTTAAACCTTGGATTTTGTCATGTAGGAAGTCAAACATAGTTTTCAGCATGTCCTGGATAAATGTATGACACATGTATTCCAATAGTTATTTTTCAGGTGGCTCAAGTTTCCTATCAGCTTATAGAAGCTAAAAAGGGATTAAGAGATCAAGGATGAACGTCATGATAGTTTAAAGGAAGAGTCAATATCAGGTATAAACACATCAATAAGGAAGGATAACCATTTTATTTACTGTTACAGGCAACTTTAAGGATGAAGACTTAGCTGATGGTCTTCCACCAGAAAAAAGGGGTAAGATCACGTCCACCACTTCACAGTGAAACCCATTGCTATCTTGTTTTTGCCTAAGACTTACGTGTCAAAAGCTGATTATAATGAGTTAGGAATGCTAGATTTTGTCTTGGTCTCTTTAAGGCATGGAAATTGATATCTTCCAATTTAACCATTATATACTTTGTTCATTCAGAAAAATTGATGATCCAAGGGAGTGGAATTGATTCTGGAATCCTAAACAATAGGTTTAAAACTACAGTGATGTGAAAGTGGTATTTGTTTCAGCATTCAGAATGGGTAAAATTTCCAAATTCACCTGAGCACCATGTCTAGTGACTTAGGAGCTTACGTCCTATTGACTTTCAGTGAGATTTAGGTTACTAAAAGCCTAAGTCCCTTCTGAAAATAGGACTTGGGTGCTTTTGAGAAAAAAATCCCCCAGCTATTCTCTTGAGAAGCTCTAGTGCCTTGCTTTGGGACAGAGACTTGAAATTTGGCATAGGAATATCCCTGGTGCGAGGAATGTGCATCTTGCTGTTCCCATGGGGAAAAAGCCCACTGGTATTTGGCCAAGTTCTATAAGCCTTTGAAAAATCTGTTTGCAAACGCTCAGTTAAATTTTCTTGAGAATCCCGTCTGCACAGAACGTGCCCAGCCAAGATCTTCGCTGGGTGAGCAGGACTTTCCCTGTGATTACTGCTCCCAATTGCTGCATGCTGCCGTGGTGCCAGGTATCAAAATGGAGAACAGGGAGACTCTGTCCTATCCTCTCTGTGCTGGCACCAGGCAGCAAGGATGATGAAGCCACCTGACTTGAACAGAGGGGACAAGAGCTGGAGTGGAGGTGGGAAAGAATAGATTGGGACAACAAGCTATGGAGACTAGGAACTTGAGGGTAGAGGAGAAGTCAGGTGTGGGGAAGAGACAGGACTGGGACATGTTAGAGAGGGTGGGGCAGAAGGGTCTGTGCCCACTAGAGCGCAGACCTTCAGCACCTGAGATTCCTCAGTGTCAGCATTCCTAGCTGTCAGAAGATATCTGTGAAATGCACTGGAAAAGAGTGTCTCCTCATCATCTGATTCGTCCAGAGAGAGGATGGCAACTTACTACTGCTACCAATACTCCATTAGCTCAAATGGCAGAGGTCTGTGTGGTGGATTTAAAGGTTCCAGCCTCTGAGGTGTCACCTAATGGCATTTACATTTCAGCTTGCTTTTCAAATGCCTAGGAAATTATACACACAACCATGTTAAAAGAATATTAAGGTTGCAAAGTCAACCATTCAAAAGTTAAGAAATACCAGAACTAAGGTTACCTGTGTACTTTGATAGACTTCAATTGCACGATCACATAGGATCCCTGCATCATTCAGTGCAGAGGATGGGTGGCAGTCTGGTAGAATGAATAAGAGTTCCTAATGAGTAAGGCTATTACTTATAGCACCCTTACCTCACTTGTTGCAGAAGTTGGAAGGTGTGTAGTGAATGAGGCAGGGGACTGCAAGAACGGAAAGAAAAGTCTCTGATGGGTAAGGCAGTTGAATGCTGCAAAGGAGAACTGGATTCTATTGCTGCCTCTGCCACAAGGTTAAACTGCACTTTTCACAGGTGGCCACTGATTGTATTCACTTTCTTGATTCCCAGCTTTGGACCCCAGGGCCTGATTTGGAGAGGTGCTGAGAACTTAACAGCTGCAACTGAAGCAGTGGGATCTGTGGAGCTTTGAGCACAGAAAGTGCTATATAATGTTAAATACTCTGGCACTCAAAATTAGTATCCTTAATCTCTGAGCCCCAGTTTCCTATCTGTACAATGAAGATGCTAATACTACCTTAGCACACAGAGCTGTTGTGAAACTAAGTTAATGTTTGTGAAACACTTAGATAATTTGGTGATAATCACCATAGAAAACCCCATGAGGAAATCTAATAATTTTGTATTTAAAGCAGAGTTTTAGTGGTGTGCAGGAAATTAGGCCTGGGGCCTCTATATTGAACCATGAGAATAAGATAAAATATTGTATTAGCTACTCATTGCCTGGGTACCATCTATCCTAAGCATTTGGAACAGGGTCCTGTAGAAAAAAATGGTCTGTGATCACGTAACTAAAGAGTGTATCACAATAAATACACCCAATGGGGCTGAATTAAGTTTGCACAGGCAACCCTACGTCTGGCATTTCCTACTTTTGAGTGCTTGACTTTGCAACCCGAGTATTCTTTTAACATAGTTTGTGTAATTTCTTTATTATTTAAACTTGAAGTCTGTTTCCATTGTATTGACTTTGTTAATGTAACATCTGGAAATAGTGATGCATTGACATAGCGTGCGGATTCTCATTGTGATAAGGCTGTTCTCTAAAAAGATTCTTCTAGCAATGAAATTATTTGTTCTACATGCATCTGACGAAGTGGGTATTCACCCACGAAAGCTCATGCTCCAAAATGTCTGTTAGTCTATAAGGAGTCACAGGATTCTTTGCTGCTTTGTTCTTACAGGAGAAGATGATACCAATCCCAAGAGTGGAGGAGATGCAGCAGGTAAATGCATGGATTTTCACATATCTATGGTATCTGTACATCATCTTTAAAAAGTTAGATATTTAACATTAGGCATTCCTTTTATTGCCTGCAGGTTTAGAATTTTAATAGTGCCAATAAGCACTGACGATGCTTTTCAGCTTCAAAATATTATACAAAATCTAGCATTTTTATTTCAAGCAGCTTTGTTCCTGCCACCTTCTTTTAAATACTTCACTTCTGATGGGTCAAAAACTGAGTTATTAGAGTATAAAAAGTGAACCTTGCACACAGCATTTCACAAGGTTTAGATCCAGACTTCATAGTGCCCACTCATTTTTGTATGAATGTACTTCATACCATACCAATCACCATAATGGAATGTGCTCATGCTGCTTAATAATATGTACTACTTGAAAAATTAACTATTCTAAATCTATGCTTGACTCTTCAAAATCCATGAAAAGAAAGCAGAATCAATGTCTAAGATTACTTCAAATGTTAGTGCTGTTTGGAAACATTCCGAGTTTGTATATCTTTTGTTTATAGCCTCTCAAGGAGTGATACCTGGAATTATAAGTGCTGTGGTTGTAGCAGTTGTTGGAGCAATATCTAGCTTCATTGCTTACCAGAAGAAGAAACTCTGTTTCAAAGCAAGCGGTAAGATTTTAACTAGTTTTTTTTTTTTTCCTTTGTGATCTGTTGTACCTCTTAATTAGAAAGTTTATATGGAATTTAGTAATGAATATAAAACAGAGGCCACAGTCTTAGTGGCCCAATGCATTAGCACTCATCATGGAGGAATAATGTCTTTTAAGTGAGGCTTAAAACTAAGCTGTTTGAGAGCTGCTTTGGCAAAAAAAAAAAATTAAAGATATAGGAGGGTATCTTCCCCTCCTCCCCCCAAATCCCATAGCTCCGAAAAAGCTGGGCTGAGGATTCTCAAATTCTTCCAAAAATTCTCTACTTGCCAAAGAGCAAGTATGGGAGAGTTTTAAGCAACACTTTTGAGGGGGAAATAAAAAATTAGAGGAAATGGGGAGTGGGAAGCAGAAAGTTTATAGTGGAAACTGCCTTTCAACTTTAACAATAGAGTCACTATCTTGGCTCTGTAATGTCACTAGTGGGCCCAGGCTAACCCCCAGTTTGTAAATTATGAAGACTAAGTACACAGCTGTTTCCCACACATTAGGCTTCTAACAATAGCACAGGAGAGTTTATTCCTTTTTGAGATGTTCATCTCTTCCCACCATTAGTTTCTTTCCCTTTCTCCTCCCTCACTGTCTTCCTCAACCAAAGATATGAAGGCCAGGACACTACGTGAAATGTGTCACAGCATAAAACTTCCCCCAAATAACTTGCAAGGGCAATAACATGGTTACTTGATGCAACTTAATGCTTCATTTGCTCTTGGTGACATTCTTCTTTCTTTTAGTTGTCTAGGCCAGGGATCGGCAACCTTTGGCATGCAGCTCATCAGGGAAATCCACTGGCAGTACGGGACAGTTTGTTTACCTGCAGCATCCACAGGTTCAGCCGACCTCAGCTCCCACTGGCTGCGGTTCACCATTCCAGGCCAATGGGGGCTGCGAGGAGGGGCGGCCAGCACATCCCTTGGCCTGCACCGCTTCCCACAGCCCCCATTAGCCTGGAACGCTGAACCGCGGCTAGTGGGAGCTGCGATCCGCCGAACCTGGGAACAGTGCAGATAGACAAACTGTCCTGGCCCGCCGGCAGCTTTCCCTGATGGGCCGCGTGCCAAAGGTTACTGATCCCTGGTCTAGGCTATTGTAGAATCTCTGAATTACGCACCCACCATTTAGAGAAGCCTCTGCCGAGGATGATCACTTTGCCACCTAGTCAGTGTAAGGAGGCTATACCCATCCATCAGTGGTTTCACAGGCCTTACCTTTTTAAGTTGCTTTGCTACAGAGCATTCCCCGCCTCTCTCATGTTTGCTCTTGTATCTATCTTTACCAGCCTTAGGGAAATGCAAGTAATACAAATGCCTGATGTCTTACAGTGTTTGTGTTTGTATCTCAGGAGATCAAGAGAATGTTAATATGGAAAGTCAGCAAGGAGCACGTGCAGAGCCACCTGGTAAGAAAAGGATCTGGAGGAAAGAGCAGAATTTTTGGCAGGAATCTCTGTGGACTTGCGTCATAGAAATTAATCTCATAGAGAGACTTTTTACTTGCACTGTACATTCTTGTAGCCAAATGTTTATAACTTCTAGAGAAACTAATTTTGGACTGAAACAAGTTTCAAATTGACTTTCATTTATATTAGATGGTAAAAATGTAGAACTAAAGCAAATTACTAATCCCCTTTTTTTTTTTGCATTTTTCTTTATGGTGAAATATTAAAATGTGTAAGGCAGTAGTGGGAATGTAAATGGGTATCATAATTCTGAACCAAAAGAACACAAAGCTGCTACTTTAAATCAATTTTTTGAAAAATGATATGGAATGGTAGCTGTCTGGTGTGTTTAATGGGATGTGTTGGGAGTCTGACTGGAGCTGTAGCTGTGCTGTGTGACACAAGACCAATAAAGCTCTCTCAGAGTTGGCATTAATAAAAGGTTAATAGTATTTGAACAAAGATGCAGTTACATAAAAGCAAGCAGGGAAAATTAAACTCACTAGTATACTGTTGTGCACCACAAAGAATCTTTTATAAAAGAGAAGCATAAAAGAGCAAACTTTTTTTTTTTGGTCTGATCATGACCGCTAGGAGTTTTTTTTTCAATTAGCTCCAACTCCGTAGTGCAATGCAGACGTGGCTATTTAAAATGATTGGCTAGGGAAATTGATGTATTGACAGAGTAGGAAACCTGGCTTCAGGAAGCCCTAGATAAATTTGAATATAGGAATTGTTGAAGTGATATAGGTGACAGCCAAAAACAAACTTGACTTGTGTCAGTTTCACCCTTCTGACTGACTGACAAAGGGATGAATGGGAGTACTCAGCAAGGCACTGAAATTTTGGAGAGGATTCTGCATGTACAATATGTTTAAAACAATAAAGTTGAGCCTCTCACAGGAGTGTAGGTTATGAGTAACTATATGTCCTCCTGTGTGCTTAGTTTAAAACTAGCGTCAGAGCAGAACTAGGCCTCTTCTACCTTTTAAATCTGGGCAAAGAGTTACCTGCCTTATTACTCCAATGCAGTCAGTTTGTCCCCATCGACTTGTTAGCTTATACAAGAGATCTTGAACCAACTTTTGTCATACATTATCAGTTATTTTATAAAACTATAAAGCAAGTACCTTTCTCTCCAACAGCTTCCTGAAATCAAGAGCGCAGTTAGTTCTAAATATCCACCTCAAACCTGAGATATTCAGACAAATAGTTTAAATACAGATATTAATTCTAGCCCTTCTAAAATTAATCTGGTTATATTAGCTGAAGAGAAGAGCAGATTTAAAATGTCTAGATATTCATTAGATTTTAGTTTAACACTGTATCCTATCTCTTTGCCCGTAGTGAAATACACCTTTATAAGGTCCTGGATTAGGTTACCATTGTAATCTAGATAAATATAATACTGTAAGAGCTCTGCAAAATTCAGCCTCATATATGAGTTATAGACAGAGTAGGTTAAAAGTTTAAACTTAGTTTAGGATTCCTGGACTTGGTTGTGATTTGTCACAATTGTTATAAAATTAGTGATTTTTTTTAGGGGTTTAATAAAACCCCACAAAACCAAAAATTTTTGTATACATTGAAATCTGACCATTTTCTCCTAGATGCGTATGCACGCATGTTACATTCCAGTCTGAGTTTACTATAGCTGCATATTATATATACTATAACTGCATATTGCATAGATAAGGCCATGACCCAAAATCACTCTTGTAGACACAATTTGTGTCTGCAAAAGTATCCTTTTTTTTTTTTTTGCATCCACAGTGAATTGTAGGGGCAATTCTTAGAAGTTGTATTTCTGAATACTTGACTGCAGATGTAAATTGGGTAGCCATATATGTCACTATAATTTATGTCTTCGCGTTACTCGTGGGTGCAAAAACATGCAGCCACCCTGTTTTTTGCAAACAGAATTCTGCTTACAGACAGATTGGGCCTCAGCCCACTCCACCATATCAAATGCCCATTTATTTGCTAGGATTAGAGTGTTCACACTTTTAACAGAAACACTGTTCTACATGTTGGATTCTGATATATTGATAGAGTATTGTACTAAGCTTGATTTGATTATTTTGTTTGTATATTTGTTTCTTTTTCTTTTTTTCAGTTCAACGAACACTTCTACAGAAATAATCCGGGGAAACTCAAGATGAAGAAAAGATGAGCAAAAATGGATAGAAAACCTGCATATTTGCCTGAAAAAAACACAATGTAAACAGCAGGGGCTTGAGTTTCAAAATTGCACGAAAAAAAAATGTAGTCCTGTTGAAATATCCTTGGAAAGGATGGGAGGGATGCTTTCAAATACCTGAGCATTTTTAATGTGGTTAGCCCTGTGAAGTGCAGTGTTGCCCACTGACAATTGGCCTTAAAATAGTGATGTTCTGAAACAACTTGTGCCTTTTTAATTCTCAACTCTGCTCTTGTGGCAAGAACTGTCGCTGGTGTATATCTGAACTGACTACTATTCTGGCTAGCCCCTTTTCCTTACCCCTTAAAAAAAATCAGTATATCTGTTAATGTATCATTGCTTTGACACAGCTCTAACATTGTAGCATTGTATGGGTACATCTACACAACCCACATCAGGGAGCCTCCCACTCTGGGCTGACAGACTGGGGCTAGCAAGGCTCACGCTAGTGCTCTTAAAAACAACAGTGGAGGCAGTGCTTTGAAGTTGCAGCTCAGACTATTGCTCGGGCTCTGAAGTTTAGAGAAGTGGATGGGGTCCAAAGCCGGAGCTCCCACCCATGCTGCGACGTCTACCCAGCTATTTTTAGTGTGGTAGCGCAAATCCCAGGAGCCCAACTCTGTTGACCTGAATTGAGAGGCTCACTGCTGTGTGCTGTATATACTTACCCTAAATTGGGTAATCGTACTAGTGAAGACACCCATACAGTTCACTTGAAAGTGAAGTTTAAAAAAAAAAATCTAGTAAATGTTACATTTTGTGGGCACCTGAATACAAATGTTACATAACTTAAAAAAGTTGCCATGTCATCTGAAATATTTGACCAAATGAGTGTGTGTGTGTGTGTGTATGTGTGTGTGTGTGTGTATTTGACAATGGTGTTGCCCGTGTAGCTGCATGGGTCAGCTTAGCAGGAAGGAGGTACTTATATCTGTCCTCTAAGGAAAAAAAAGTGTTTCTTTTTTTCATTTTTCTTCACTACATCTGTCTGGTACAGATCCAGAAAGCCCCAATGTGCTTCCGTGCATCCCCCAGAGTCTCAAAGTTGCTTTTCATACCGATTAACTGAAATAGAGTTGATCAAAAAGGAAAAGCCTGACTTACAAATCAGAACCCTACATTGGCTGCTTTTCATTTGACTGGGTGTATCTTTCTGGTGTTCGTGAGAATTCATACAGCTGGCAGAAATTAATTTGTATGTAATTTGGGACTGACAGATATTTCCATGACTGCTCACCTGAAAGTTTTAACAGAAGGTCATTATTTATAGTTTCAGTTTTGAAAGTTTTGTCATCCAGTCAGGAAGCAGAAACAATACAACTAACTTATGTGGTAACTCTGCAACATGGATAATCAAGAGCATTCTAAACTAGGGTGACCAGATAGCAAGTGTGAAAAAATGGGACGGGGATGGGGGGTAATAGGTGCCTATATAAGAAAAAGTCCCAAAAAACCTGACTGTCCCTTTAAAATCGGGACATCTGGTCACCCTACTCTAAAGTGAATTCCTAAAAATTACTCTCCACACGATTCAGCAAATGCTTGTGAAAAACAAACACATTTGAGGACCTCTATTAGGTTCATGAAGGACTGACAGCAGAAAAGAACTTCAGTCCTGCAACTAATATCATGCAGGGGCTGCTGCACTTGTATGGAGCCCTAGTAAAGTCAGTGGTGCCCCATTCAAGCACAGCAGTCTGCTTACATGCTGTCAGTTGAAGGATTGGGGCTTAGATTTGTAACTAATACTGGTTACAATGAATAGTTTGACCAGCTGTACCAAAGAGTTTTTGTTTGTAATATAACTTCAGTTTTTGTGCAATTTTACAAAACACTGTGTAACAATTTTACTTAAAAGTGCATCTGGTAAGTGCATAGGTGAGAATCTGGAGAATTACAGTAATTCATATAGTAAACAAGTGAAGCTTTTTACATAAGGTTATAATCTGGACTAGCGCAGACTTTTTTCCTGCCAAAACCTGCAAATCTCTGTTCATTCAAATATTAATGCATCTAATGAGAACTCATTTTAAAGGGAACGTGTACATGTTTATTTTAGGAAGTTGATGACAAAGAGCTTTAAATTGATTTTTTTTTTTAATTATGAAAATCAGTAAACCAGTTTGCCCCATTACGCTTATTTTTTTTCCTGGATGAAAATGTTAAAACATGCAAGTGTGTTGTTAATGGAAAAGTTACTATATTGTAGGTGAGATTCTTTGACTGTAATCATTAAACTAATGAAATGCCTTGCTTACCTTCACCAACAGATGTATTACATATGTATCATTGTCAAGTGTCAAGCACACTGAAACATGCCAATAGCTGTTTTGGGGTTCTTTAAACAAGCTTTCAAGAGTATGGATCCTTCTTTAGATTTCTCAAACATCTTAAGAATTAGTCATTAAAACCTCAGACTATTAACATTGTGCCTTTTTTTAATAAACATTTGTAAAGTTACTTTGGTTAAGTATCTTAAAATGGACTCCCATTTATTTCTTTGAGCTGAAAACAATGTTAACTCTACTTCTGTGTTTGGATGTTCTAAAAAAAAGAAGTTGGAGACAAGATGGGAGTAGTCTACAAACTTGTTAGTTTACCTTTTGTCCTAAAGAGTTTAGATTTATTTTGATAACATCTAAGTGTACTAGAATACATGTGTTTAATTTTAAGTAAACAGTGAAAAAAAGTACTAGCCTGTTTTTAATGTCTAGTGTGCAACATTTTGGAGAAGAGACTGCAGGATGTGATTTGTTGTTTCCTTTTTTGTACAACGGCTGATTCATACGCACTCAAATTTCGGTAGGTTTGTTTATATTATAGAGCAATTATTAAAACATCCAACATAGAATGACATTGTTCCTGTGTTTCCAGTTAGGCAAACAAAGACAAGTGGATTATATCAGTTTTGCTTATGCAAGTTGAAGATGTTCTCCATCCTAATGCCATTGCAGCTCCTCCTAGCAGTAGTTACTGCAATGATACTTGTACCACTTTTAATCCCAGCCTCTGAGTGAGGAGTTCATTGAAACTGAAATGAGTGAAAACAATATGGGAGGGATTCCAAGTAATATTGTTTTAACAATAGTAAACTTACTGAATACCTCAGCTTTGGAGGCTGCAAACTGATATGTGAAATTCAAGCACAGAGAAGACTATTCCATCACAATTTCAGCTGCATTATGTAGCACTATTTGAGTGGAAAATCTGTGATTCTCTTAAAGCTGATTTATTTTTTTTCACCCTGCTGCATCCCACACACTGCTGTGTGCTTGTTTGGTTTGTGGCTTTACGGACTAGAAGTATGGGATAGGGAAGAAATGTGGCACATTGCATATTTGTGATACTACTGGAATGTCTCAGTGTCACTATTGACAGCCAGAGAGGAAAGGCAAAAAAAAAAAAAAAAACCAAAAAAAAAAAACCCCAAACCCTTGAAGGCTTAAACTCTCTGATGCCATTCTGGAATGTGTGAGCAAGGAGCTGATGTCATGATAGAGGTCCCTGTCAGCCACAAGGTGACTGTGGGAACAAGTGTTCCTACATAGATTCATAGACTCTAGGACTGGAAGGGACCGCGAGAGGTCATCGAGTCCAGTCCCCTGCCCTCATGGCAGGACCAAATACTGTCTAGACCATCCCTGATACACAGTTATCTAACCTACTCTTAAATATCTCCAGAGATGGAGATTCCATAACCTCCCTAGGCAATTTATTCCAGTGTTTAACCACCCTGACAGTTAGGAACTTTTTCCTAATGTCCAACCTAAATCTCCCTTGCTGCAGTTTAAGCCCATTGCTTCTTGTTCTATCATTAGAGGCTAAGGTGAACAAGTTTTCTCTCTCCTCCTGATGACACCCTTTTAGATACCTGACACCCTTTTAGATACATGGCCCCCATAAAGCTGTTAAGTCAAAAATTTCAAACTTTAGTGGCTGAAAGAAGGCACTTAAATATAGTCACTTGGTTTTGCAAATTTTAGCCATAGTGCTTAAGTTTCCCACTATCAAAGTAATTTTGCAGGCAAAGCTTTTAACATCAGAAAGAGTAAAACTAGCATTAAACACCATCCACCTGTCCTTCAGAATGCTTCGCACTTGGCCATTTGTTTCCCTGCTTAATGGCTTGTCTCATTCCCTACTTTAAATCCCCACCTAATTTCTGTATTGGGTTTTAATCATTCTGGTACCTAGGATGGAGTACCAGTCTCCAGCTCCCTCAAGCATCTCTCCGGCCAAAGCAATTGCCAGTTCAACCATGCAAGAGATCTTCAATACTGCAACAAAAGTTTAATTATCATTAAACTATCCAGAGATGAAAACACTTTTGGGATGCAAGCAACTGTATGATCTATCTCTCTGACCTCTCACAAGTCTTCACCCTCTTACTGTTTCGCTCTGGCTAACCACCTGGCTGCATTATATCCATGTTATCTTAATATGCCCAATCCTTCTCTTACATGAAGATATTATCCCTAAATCTCTCTTGCTTTACTAGCATGAGTTTGTGATCAGTTATCACCAGGCTATTGTATATCAAACAGGAAAGCCCAGTTGGCCCATCTAGTTAAAGAAAGACTTTAGGATAATAACTTAACAGGGTTTTCACACACTGGCATTGATGCATAGTGCTTTTATCCCATTAGCATCCACGAGAGCTGAACAGCATGACAATTTGAAGGGCACGAACACTTTTGAAAAATAGTATTTTTGACCCATGACTACTCTTTTTTTTTTTTTTACCCCATAACTCCCACTATTGACTATTTTAAAAACTGTGCCTTGTTTAAATCTTTCTGAACATCACTTTTAATATAAAACTTTCAGCTATAACATGGATCAGTGCAACCACTTTGAACTGAATTACATTTTATTTTTTAAAGTCAGTTTTCATCCCTGCTGTCAAATCCCGTAGGCAGCTGCCTAGTGCTAACTAAACTCTATGCCATGGGAGAGACATCAAGATGGGGAAAAAAGGAGAGCAACAATAGGAAGGAGTTAAGTAACAGGGAATGAAATTTAGGGGAAAGGAAAGACAGCTGTGGAGGAAGGAGAAAATAATGCTAGTGACAATATTACAGAAGGAAGTTGATGAAAAGACAAATGGGAAAAGGAGGAAAAGAGAATTTGAGTTTGAAAATGCATTCCAAGTTCAACACTTAGCATTTGAAAAAATACTTTGAGATCTACTGATGGAAAATGGTTATAAGCTGTGTATTGTTGCACTATTGTAAAAAGGCAAATAGGGCCAAGCAACATTACTTATTAAGCACAACTTCTTACAGGAAGATGTTATTTTTTTAATGCATTACAGACAATGTAGAAAGAAAAACTATTATGGGGGACTTCAGTTTGGGACACATGCTGGAGGACTCATGTAGCCAGTAGTAAAATATCGGACTCTGTTTCTTGTTTGTTTTGTTTGTTTCTTTAAAAATATATATAATTGTCTAACACAAAAGGTATTTCACCACGATGATGTATCTCTGTTGCACCTCTTTATGGTGGAGAACCATTAGTGACAGAAATGGAAATTGGTAGGTTGCCTAGGGATCAATTATCATGACCTGATTACATTCAATATGGGAAGATAGAGCACAGTCCAACCAGTAATGTATATACTTGGTGCTTCAAAAGGGCTAACTTCCCAAAGCTGAGGGATTCAGTTGATAAAAAATAGAAATATAATTAATGCCAGTGCACACAGTTTTATGGAAAATAGATCTTGTCGTGCAAACTTGACTTGATTCTTTTAAGCCTATAAGTTTGGCTGATAAAGGTAATTGCATGGATGTAATATACTTAAACCTTTATAAGGTATTTGACTTAGTATCCAAAGACATTCTGATTTAAAAAATAAATTATATATATCAATAGAGCACATGGATTAAGAACTGGTTAATCTCAAAAAGTAGTCAATGGGGAAACAACAGTGAATGAGGATATTTATAGAGGGATTCCACAGGGAGTGATACTAGGCCTGACGCTATTCAAAATTTTCATCAGTGATCTGGAAGTAAATATAAAATCACTGCTGATAAATTTTGTGGAAGACACAAAGACTGGCAGAGTGGTAAGTTCTTCGAGTGCTTGCTCATATCCATTCCAGTAGGTGTGCGCATGCCGCGTGCACGTTCGTCGGAGACTTTTACCCTAGCAACACTCGGCGGGCCGGCAGGTCGCCCCCTGGAGTGGCGCCGCTATGGCGCCGGATATATACCCCTGCCAGCCCGTCGCTCCTCAGTTCCTTCTTACCGCCCGTGTTGGTCGTTGGAACTGTGGAGCGCAGTCTAACTGTTTCTCCACCTCCCTAGCGATTCTCTCGTTTTTTCTGTAAATTTGTGTATATAGTTGATCTTTAACAGTAGTTAGTAGTTAGTTTTTTAGTAATAGTTTTTGTAGATAGTTAGAAGGATCGGGGTTAGCCCTTCCCCTACCCGGTACCGGCATCATGCCCGATACCGGGCTTCAAACCGTGCGCGGCCTGCCGTAGGCTGATGCCCACGGGCGACCGCACGACTCTGCCTTAAGTGCTTGGGCGAATCTCACAACGGACAAGTGCAGGATTTGTAAGGCGTTCAAAGCCCCGAACTAAGATAAGTAAGCGGGACGTTCGCCTGAAGCAGTTGCTGATGGAGGCAGCGTTAACTCCACCGTCCTCGCACCGTCCGCCGGTACCGGGAACAAGCACTCCTCAGCACCGCACCGCACGCCCTCTGAGAAGATGTCGTCTCACCAGTCTCCGGCACCAGCTTCTGGTCGGCACCGCTCGCTCTCACCGCGGAGCAAGAAGCGCAAGCCTCCTGTGGCCGCTATACCCGCGCCACAGTCTGAGCGCTTACCCAAACCAGACTGCCCGGCATCGACTCCACCTGCCGCGGCACCAAGGTCTGCTGCACCGTTGATTCTGGCCTCGGAAGGGCCGTCGAGTCCGGTGCCTACCAGCTCCCTGACACGTGCCGCGGTTGAGCTTGTCGTGCCCTCCACCCCGGAGACGTTCTCCGCTGCACGAGACCTGATCACAATGATGGAGCCTGAGCCACCTCGACCCCCGGCACCGCCGGTGCGGGTCCTACAATCTATTGGCAAGCCGGCCCTCGCACGACCTTCTCCGCCCGGCACCATGGGACTCCGTCGTTCTAGGTCCCAGTCCAGGTCCCGCAGACGCTCACAGTCTCATCATCGCTCTCGGTCCCGCGGCCACTCGCAGTCCCGGTACCGCTCCCCATCAAGGTACCGGTTGTACTCGCGGTACCGCTCAAGGTCCCGGTCGCCGTCCAGACATTACCGGCACTGCTCCAGATCTTGGCACCGCTCGCGGCACCGCACTTCCCACAGCCAATCTCGGCACGGCGACTCTCGGCACCGGTCAACCTCCCGGCACCGCGCTGGTCGTAGGTCCCGTCCCGGTCAACCTCACGGCACCAGCGGGACTCCCGGTACCACTCCCCGGCACCGCACAGGGCCGGTTCTACTGGCCTCAGAGACGTTCCTCACACGGTCTCTGCCCCACCGTGGCCGTCTCGCCAGCCATCGATCTCCTCTCATGCCGACACTACATCTTATGGAGAGTCGGACAACCAAGGTCCTCATCAGTGGCCCTTTTGGACTCCGTGGGCTTACCACCAGAGCCAAGGTAGCCACCATCCGCCGCCGCACTCCGCCCCCTCCGACCATCGGGCACCGGAGTCCACGGTGAGCAGACCCCCTCCAGCGAGCACAGACCAACCTCCTGCCCAGAGCATGGACCAACAGGAGCAGCCCCTGGATGCCCCACAGGACCAGGAGTCTCTCCAAGACCCTTTAGTCCCTGGAGTCTCTTCCTCATCTTCCCCGGATGAGGCTGTGGCGGGAACAGCAACGTCAGGACCACCCCCAATCGACCTCAGGTCTCACCAGGACCTCCTCCGCCGCGTGGCCCTGAACATAAACTTGCCTGTGGAGGAAGTTCCTGAGGTGGATGACCCAGTGGTCAGTATCCTCTCGGCAGAGGCCCCAACGAGGGTAGCGCTCCCCTTCATTCGCTCCATCCGGCTCCCAGTCGATAACGATCTGGCAAATCGCCGGCAGATCGTACCCTCCTACAGGCAAAGGGGTGAGGAGGTAAATAGTAGTGGAACACCAACGCTCAAAAAAGGAAACAGTAGAGGAGTAGCTTTAATGTTGCATGCCCTCCAAACTCCTTGTCGTCTGTAATCACCAATCCGATGAACGGAGCGGGAGCAACAATGACCAGAAGGCTCTACTGCGCCCAAATGCCAGAGAGCCAACGCGTATGGAACTCCTGTTGGGCATAGCCCCGAAAATTCTCTCTGGGAGCGGGGAAAAAAAAATAGGCCCGGGCCCCCCCCCCTACGTCCCCAGCCCCCCCTTGTCAGGGGGGGGTGGGGCCCCCGGGGAAAAAAAAAAATCAAACCAATGCCCTCTTCTTCCCCCTCTCCCCCCCTGATAGGATAACAAACTTTCATACACAGCCTGGGAGGCAGTGGGGAAAGTTTGTAGAGCTTGTCCACCAGGAATCCTCGCCAGATTCTAGCTCTCCGTGCCTGGAAAAGGGGAAAAAGCGTTGCAGAGGGACACTCCCTCGCAGGCCTCGTTGATGCCGGCGAGCGTCGCGCGGAGAAAGCCTCGCGCTCGGGAAGTTCATTGAGGGCGATTATCGTGGCTGCAAGCGGTCAGGTTCGCCACCTGAGGTGCAGTAGTACTATACAGGACTGCCTTTGACTGTCAGGGGTCTCTTCTCCCAGAACAGACAGCCTGCCTTTTCCAGCGTCTGAAAGATAACGGGCGTGAATCATGCATTCTGGGAAATGCAACACGCCGCAGACGTTCAGAGATGGTCCGCATTCCGAACCCAGCGATCCGTACCGCCCACTCATCGACGAACAGGATCCACATGGAGGAGAGGGCGCGGGACCTCTCGTAGGCGCGCAGTCGTGCCTCAAGGGGTAACAATTCCGGTCCCAGCCAAACAGCTTTTGGCGCGGACCAAAGGCCCTAAAGCGTTTTTTTCTGGAAAAGGTTTGCCCCCCCGCACGGAGAGCAATGTACCAATTTCCCCCGGGGGTTGCCGAGGATCCCGTCCTTCGGTTCGCCGAACTGCCTGCTGCTTTTCTTCCCGCTGGTCCAGCTAACAACGGACCACTGGTCCTCGCAAGGTGGATGTGCGACCGTCTTCAGTTTATTCGACCCCGCCTTGTCCCACCTTCCCTCCTCGTTCCCTCTAGGGACCCCTCTCACATGAGCAACTCCTTCTGAAACGGAAGTTTCGAAGACTGCCGTCAATTGGGGAGCCATAGTGGAGGATTCACGAGGCTTCAGAGGCAGGGGGTTCTATTCCTAGATACTTCCTAATCGCCCAAGGAGAAAGGGCGGTCTCAGACCCATTTGGATTCGTGCGAGCTCTTGAACAAGTTTATTCAAGAGACTCTAAGTTTCCGCATGGGTATCCCTGGAAACATCTTTCTCTTCCCTCGAGCCGGAGGACTGTGTACGCTGTCTTCTCGACATGAGGGACGCATTTTTCATATCGCGTGATTTAGCCGCACGGGCACAGGGAGGTTTCTTTGCTTGGTGGTGAATGCGTCATCACTACCAAGTTTGCGGTTCTTCCGCTCGGCCTTTCGCTCTCGCCCTCGGAGTTTTTACAAAAGTGTATTCGGCGGTAGTTGCGCCTATCGTCCGCGTCGCCATTCTTGGAATATGCTCTATTTCGACGATTGCTATTCCGCTGACTCTGATGGTCACGGTAAAAGCGACCGAAGACATTGTTGACTCAGGTTAAACGATCCAAGAAAAATAAAGGGTCTGTTCTCTCGGTCTAGGTCTAATGCATCAGGTCTAGACAAATCTATTTCTGCATCCTACGGCAGCGATAGAATTCATAGTGGCGTGCGGACTCTCAGGCAACAGCCAGCTTGCCTCCACAGAGGTGTTGGCAATCTATACGTCTCGCTCAGTTCAGGGGCTTCCCACGTACTTCCCGCATACAACCCTCTGTCGCAACCGCCGCTCCTACTCTTACTCGGTCACATGGCGCATGCACTTGGCGTGACCAAAGCACGCGGACTGACGCATGGCCCTCTGCATAATCTGGCTCCTCAGTCTATCGTCCACGCAGGGATGCCATGGACCATGGTATAATCATCAAAATCCCGTGCAAACACGTGCTGGGATCA
This sequence comes from Chelonoidis abingdonii, assembly GCF_003597395.2. Classification (NCBI taxonomy): domain Eukaryota; kingdom Metazoa; phylum Chordata; order Testudines; family Testudinidae; genus Chelonoidis; species Chelonoidis abingdonii. Next base: position 243,574,723 of record NC_133769.1, on the reverse strand, counting down.
TCCTCATCAACTGGTGTTGACCCCCTCCATGGTGTGTGCCGGTCGCGCTCCATCCTCCTCACGCCTCGTGGTCCTCTTCCACCAATCAGCAGCGCACGTTCTCTCTCTGGTGGTGGGCGGCGCACCCTGGGGGTCATCTTGCCGTACCCCAAGGCCTTTGTCTTGCGGAAGCTCGAAGCTACATCATCAATGTACGCCACGAACTTCATGAGAGTTTACGATTGGTCGTGCCTAGGACCTTTTCCCGGCAAATCTCCATGGCCATTGTGTTGCCATTTTCACGGACAAACACGCCATGTAATTAACGCATAAACAAACAAGGAGGGCACACGATCTTCTTTCCGCTTTTGCCAAGAAGCAATGCAACTGTGGGATCTTTTGTATAATCCAGTCAAGTAGACTGGTAGCTCCTTCTCTCGGACCAAGGGGGTCCAGACACACAATAAGTGGACTGCTGAGCCGGTCGTTCTCTTGGCACACGAATGGTCTCGCATGCCGTCAACAGTCCGCTGCTTCACTGTTTTCTGCGGAAGTGGGGGCTTTCCCTCTAGATCGAACATTCGCGCTCCAAGTGTAGAACAGGAGTAAGCGGCAGGATGTTCCTCTCCTAAAAGGTTTCGCTCAGTCCCCCCGCTGGGGGGGGGGGGGGCGGGGGGGGGGGCGGGGGGGAGGGGGGGGGGCGGGGGATCTTTTTCGGATATGCGTTCCTCATCCCGTTCCTGGATATTGGGGGGTCTCCTCTCATGCGTCTTTAGGCAACGCTTTCCGAGCTTAAGTCCACAAGAGTCTTGGCAAGCTCCGGCAGAGAACAGGGACAGATGGCTGGATCTAATCATATTTTGACTCCCTCCGGCATGGCCGGAGGCAAGCACTGGTACATACATACATCGGCATGCACCTCGACCTGTCTGGTGACTCCATAACACTGGGCATCCGCCGTGGATCTTATAATAAACGCACGGACTTCAGCAGGATGACCTGCTTCATTATCACCAGACCTACATCCTGCAACCTGACGGCGTGGCTTGTATTCTGGTTGACACGAGTTCTGAGCGCTGATGCTTTTCACAGCGAGATTCAACAGGTCCTCTGGGGAGGCAGGAACCCTCAACCCGGGACAGACTATTCGGGCTAGTGGAAAGCAGTTATGCTACTGGTGTACACAGCGTTCCTGTTTCTGAGGTCAGGGGCCGTTCAATCGGCCTGTTGTCTTGGAACTATTTATTGTATCGAAGGGCCATAGGCTAGCCTCCTTCAACTTAGGGTGCAATCGGCCGCAATTCCACTTCCATCTACTTGGAGAGTCCGGCAGTTCCACTTGTTCTCACCCGAATACTTTCAAGATGTCGGCTTAAGGAATTGGAGAGAACTCTACTCACGGTTAAGTCGCCTCTTCCCCGCTACCATGGGATCTCAACCTTTGTGCTATCTAGGCTCACGGCCGCCTGGCCCTTCTGTCTTATTCCACTCCGCTGCGAGCCGTCCTTCCGAGCCGCTGTTAGCCTGCTGTGTACTCTATCTCTACTACCTGTCCCTGGAAGACCCGGCCTTCCTGTCGCTATCTCTGGCAGAGCAGGTATGCTGAGATGCTCCGTGCGTTGTGCGGTAGACATCTTACAAAACATCTTTCAAAAGATAAGGTGCATGTCTACGACACATGCCCACAGCTTTCTTCAAAGGTGGTCTCATGCTTTTTCATATTAGAACCAGGGACATTTTCTAACCGGTCTTCTCCCAAAGCCGCACGCATCCATTCCGCCGGGAACGCCAGCCAGCTACACCCGCCTAGATAGTCCTTCTACAGTCCACAGGACTAAATCCTTCACCCCCACAGGAATCTTGGCCTTTCATTACTATCCACAGGACTAGAAGTCCTCAGACGCTTCGCACATTATTGCCCTACGCTATTTCATAGAGTGTCCGCGGAGCGTATGAAAGGTCTGGGGCCTGTGGTCTTCAGCGGATTTCGTCCATGGTGACTCCTTGTATCGCGGACGTGCTATGACTTTGGCTCAGCGTCTCAGTTGCCACATCACCGCGCCCATTCTAGCACTCTAACCTCGGGCTCTAAGCCTCAGTCCGCCGGCTTTCCTGGCTCGCAGGTTCCATTCCAGGACATAGTGCGGGGAGCTACTGTTGTCCGTACATCCTTTACATTCCTGAACTATGAACGCTGGTTGATAACAATCGAGAGAGCGATGCCGCCTTCGCTCAGGGCGGTCTACCATTTCCGGCATGTCTCCTACACGACTCACCCCACCGCTAGGTAGGCTTGGAATGCACCGATACTTGGATATGGATATGAGCCAAAGCACTCCGAAGAAGAAAAGATGGTTATCTCTGTTAACTTCAAACATGTTGGTAGCTTTGTAACTGTTGTTCTTCGAGATGTTTTGCTCATATCCATTCCACACCCGCCCTCCTTCCCCACTGTCGGAGTAGCCGGCAAGAAGGAACTGAGGAGCGACGGGCCGGCAGGGGTATATATCCGGCACCATAGCGGCGCCACTCCAGGGGGCGACCTGCCGGCCCGCCAAGTGTTGCTAGGGTAAAAGTCTCCGACGAACGTGCACACGGCACGCGCACACCTACTGGAATGGATATGAGCAACACATCTCGAAGAACAACAGTTACAAAGGTGAGTAACCGTCTTTTATGATGAGAAGGCAGTCATACAGAACAATTAGCATTTCTTGGTAAATTGGGCCCATTCAAACAAATTGTGTTTTTAATACAGCCAAATACTTATACATCTAGAAACAAGGAAGGCAGGCCATGCTTACAGAATGAGGGCTCTGTATACCAGAATGCAGGATGTTGAAAAATTGGAGAGGGTGCAGGAAAGAGCAACAATAATGACTCGAGGGCTGCAAAAAATGGTTTACAGTGAGATTTAAAAAGCTCAATCTATTTAGTTTACCAAGAAGAATATTGAGAGGTGATATGATTAAGGTGCATAAGTATCTTCATGAGTAGAGAAACTAGTGGATAAAGCCCCTAACAAGAACCGATGGCTGGAAGTCGAAGCCAACAAAACTCAAAGTAAGGCACAATTTTTTAATAGGGAAGGTGGAACAAACTACTACAGTAAGCGATGGATATTCCATCTGTTGTCTTCAGATCAAGACTGGATGCTTTACCCAAAGACAGGCCCAACCTCAGGGTAACTGGGTGAGAGTTAATGGCCTGCAATATATAGAAGATCAGATTAGATGATCTAATGCTCCCTTTTGGCCTTAAATTGTGGAACTATATATGGTCCAGGTATGGTAGCTTCTATTATAGTCTCTGTGTGTACATGCATACACCAGTGCGCCAAATTCAGAGATCATTGCAATATACTCCCATACCTTCCACTCCCTTCAGCTTGTAAATTGGATCTGTTAATCTCCTCCCTTTGTACTGATTTATACCACTGAATCATCTCTGAAGAGGATTAATCTACCAACTGAGTGGCCACATGAGAGAGAGAGAGCAAGAAAAACAGGAGAACGTAGCAAGGTATTAATGAAAATACTTCAGTTTTTTTGACCAAAAATGTTCATTGTATCATAGGAAGCAATTGGCAGAATGGCCCAATTGATCTCCCCAGAATTCTGATAGGAGTCCACTGAGCAATGCAGATAGAGCAATAAAATAGGAATCTGGCTCTAGTTGGGTAAGGCCTAACTTGCCCTCAGGAGGAAGATACGACTGTGACAAGGGTCTGACTGCCACTCTCCCAATTTCAAGCTTCTCGGCTCTAACATGCTTATTTACAAAATAGCTGGTATGATATGGAGAACACAAAGAGATTTAAATGAAATGTGGAAACCATTTTAAAATTATATGGAGAAAAGAGGGTACATACAAAAGTGCGGTAGGCCACAACGTACACCACATGTACCTGCACATCAGTTATTTATAGAATCGTAGGACTGGAAGGAACCTCAACAGGTCATCTAGTCCAGTCCTGTGCACTCATGGCAGGACTAAGTATTATCTAGACCAGAGATCGGCACCTTTGGCATGTGGCCTGTCAGGGAAATCTGCTGGCGGGCCAGGCCGATTTGTTTACCTGCAGCACCTGCAAGTTCAGCCGATTGCAGCTCCCACTGGTCACGGTTTGCTGTTCTAGGGCAATGGGAGCTGCGGGAAGTGGTAGTCAGCACATTCTGTAGCCCATACCACTTCCCGCAGCTGCCATTGGCCTGGAACAGCGAACTACAGCCAGTGGGAGCTTCGATTGGTCAAACCTGTGGATGCTACAGGTAAACAAACGTCCCATCTCGCCAGTGGATTTCTCTGATAGGCTGCATGCCAAAAGTTGTTGATCCCTGATCTAGATTATCCCTGACAGGTGTTTGTCTAACTTGCTCTTTAAAATCTCCAATGACAGAGATTCCACAACCTCCCCAAGCAATTTATTCTAGTGTTTAACTACCGTGACAGGAAATTTTTCCTAATGTCCAACCAAAACCGCCCTTCCTGAAATTTAAGCCCATTGCTTCTTGTCCTGTTCTCAGAGGTTGAAGAGAACAATTTTTCTCCTGCCTTCTTGTAACAACTTTTTATGTACTTGAAAACTGTTATCATGTCCTTTTGCAGACTTTTCTTCTCCAGACTAAACAAACCCAAATTTTTCAATCTTCTCTCATAGGTCATGTTTTCTAGATCTTTAAAAATTTTTGTTGCTCTTCTCTGGAATTTTTCTAATCTGTCCACATCTTATTGAGTTAGAAAACAAGGTTTACAGGGGATCTACTTCTATTCTCCCATTTATTCATTGTCTGCTCTTGGGCTAAGGTTTGGAAAAGAAAAATGGTTAAATGTTTTTATTGATTTTTTTTTTTAAAGAAAATACTTAGATATTTGTGGTGCTTTATATGTTCAAAGCACTGTGCAGCTGTTAATCCCCTTGGTAGGTAGTCACACTTATCGCCAATTTACAGAGAGGTAACTGAAGCCAAAAAGACAAAGGCCCAGATCCTCAAAGGAGTTTAGGTCCTTACCTCCCATTGATTTCAGTGGGACTTAGGTGCCTAAAAACTTCTGAAGATCTTGGGGATTTACCCACAGGTGCCCAGTACATTAGTAGCAGAGGCGGAATTAGTACTCGAGACATCCTGTCTCCCAACACCGTTCATTATTTTAGCCTACATTTTGTAAAATGCTTTGCCATGCCAAATGCTGCATTTGTTAGTATTTTGTGTTCCGTAGACATGTGGATCTAAAATAGTTTTCTCACATAGGAAATCTTGCCCCATATGACGAGAGGAAAGATATGGTACGTACAGAAAAGACACCCACCGGGAAAATAACTATTGTAAAGTAAAGCCATTAAACCTCAATGAGATGTCCTGCCTTTGCCTAAGATTCCCTATTATTTAACTGCGCTAAATTCTCTGTTACCTTCAGGGTGTCGACAGTTTCATCATTGAAATCAGGCTTAGGACACATACACATATGCATACATTAGTTTGAAGAGAGGCATTCAAAGATCTTATGATGACTTCCTGTTGAGTCATATAGCCTACTCCTTTTGTTGAAATAAGAAATGATTTCCTCAGCCACTTAAACTTAAATGCCAGTAACTTTCTCAGCTTCAATGATTGGGACTGACAAGAATGAATATATTTAGCTGCCTTAGCCAAAGTAGTGATGACAACAATTTTCATGTCTTCCATCATAGCAAAAACAGTTTCAATATTAATTTACATTATTTAAATTCAACTTGCTATTTGTTACTTGTTCAGTTTCCAAAGCTTTTGCTCTTCTTCCCATTCTCAAATCACAGCAATGTACCAAATGTCTTCCTATATACAGATTCCTCTTTTCATTCTAATGGGATCTTCATTTACTATTTCAGTTTAACCCTCTCATGAGTGGAACGTGATCACAGCAACTGCTGTAGCCTGATTTTTCAAAGGTGCAGGCTTCCTCCTTGCATATACCCAAGCCACCCCTCGCCCTTTGATTTCAATGAGTTGTTGAGTGCTCAAGCAGTTCTGAAATTGAGCCATTTGTGCACCACAACACCACCACAGGATACATGAGGACAGGAAGTAAATATTGAATTGAAACTGGAGCAGGAAGCATTAACTCTCTGTACTTTTGCAAAACATTCCAGGAAATTTTTGATGACTGCGAATGCTGCCCTGACTCTCATTTTTTAAGGAACCCTATACTCCTGTGAGTGACTGAATTGTTCTGTCAATGTAGCTATTCACTGAAGTGGCATAATAATAAAAAAGACTTTGACAGACTCATTGAAACTCACCCTAGGGTACTTCAAGACATAGCTGCAGTTCTGGATGTCCCTCTGAGTATATTAGCTATTAAAATCACCAGACTTGACTGCAAATATTAATAGAACAAACATTCAATAATATTGGAAAGATGTTTGAACAACAACAAAAGCTAAATGAATCAGGTGTCTCCATGAATCTGAAAGGTGAATGTGAATTTAATGGAAATCCCTGTCTAGTGAATTTCTGCTCTTCTAAATGTAACCTCATCCCTCTCTCTCTCTCTTTTTTAAAGTTAGAGCAGAGAAGTCTGAAATAATTGAAATTTGTGGTATTGGAGTGCAAGTTCTGATTGATCTGTAGCCCTTTCCATGATGAGATGTTTTTGGCGACAGTCATGAAGGTTCACGATTAAATCTTTGGAGTGAAAACTTGGCCCTGTTGAAGTCAATAGCAAAACTACTGTTGACTTCAAAGGGGTCAGGATTTCACCTGTGAACTTGTTTGTAACCAGTGTAGTCCTACCTGTTTTCCCCTCTTCCACAGACCTCAGTCTTAACAAATCATTAAGCAAGGTTTGCGTGCACCAAACTGTCTCCTCTTTTCAGTATTTTCAGACACCTCTAGGTTATGATGTTGCTTCTTTTCTCTCATTTTCCAATTTTCTCTTTCTTAGTCTCTAAGGTGCCACAAGTACTCCTGTTCTTTTTGTGGATACAGACTAACACGGCTGCTATTCTGAATCCTGCAGCACTGCTACCGTCCCCTCTGCCTCTGGTTCCTCCTACTGGAGTTTCCAGCACAGTGACTCTGTCCTCCAAATCAGCAACTTATTTCTCCTCAGCCAGAACTTTGAGATATAGACCAGTCCTTACTGCCCAGTTTCCACAGTCATTCCCAGACTCAAGAGACAATTGGGTTTTTTTGTTTTTGTTTTTAATTTTGACTTAATTTGCAGTTCTTCAAGTGATTGCTCATGTGCATTCCACAATAGGTGTGCGTGCTGGCCACATTCACTAATGCCAGAAGTTTTTCCCCTAGCAGCACCCATAGGGGAGCACTCCTAGCAACTCCTGGAGTGGCACTGCCAGGGCGCAGTATAAGGAGTGCTGCATGCTCCCCCCATCCTTAGTTCCTTCTTGCTGCCAATGAAGGTGCTTTGGAACTGCTGTGCTCCAGCTCTCTGCTGTAGCTTTCCCTGTTTTGACTATTGTTTAGTTCATAAATAGTTAGTACCTGTAGTTTAAAAAAAAGAGTTAAAGTTATATAGATAGAGTAGAAGACCTGCGCCTAGGTTGGGACGTGCCCCGCGCCTCAGGCTTTAAGTTGTGCAACACTTGTAAATGGCCTGTGCCTATAACCCACACACTGGCCTATAAAACGCACCTATAAGCTTATAATGGCCTATCCCTATGACCTGCATGCTAGCTGCTTACTCTGTCTTGGGGAAACCCACATCAGTGACCGCTGCAAAATTTGCAGATCACTTACACCTTGGACTAAGAAGGAGCAGGACATATGGCTCCAAGCCATATTGATGGAGTCAGCCCTAACCCTGACACCGCTCTGCTGCTCCGAGTCAGCACCGAGCACCGTAGCATTGGTGCACGGCAACCCAGTGGTGCCTTCCACCAGCCGGCACCACTCCCCATCCATGGGACACTCTAAGAAGATGAAGAAGCGGTCTTCTCCGTCAAGGCACCAGGGCAAGGCTGGGGGCAAGACTAGACCCACGCTGTGCAGCTCTCGAACCCCCTTGGTCTCATGGCCTCTGACTAAGGTAGAGTGGAGTAGCCCAGCCCACCCTGAGCTGACCTCCCCGGATGCCAATGGCCACATACAGGTGCCCTCCATACCGGAGGCTCTGCAGATGGCTCAAGACATAATGTCTCTCCCAGTACTGGCTGCACTGACATCAGCAGCTCCCCAGTCCAGAGGCAAGCCAGTGCCTGAACCACCACGGTTGCCACCTAGATTGTACCACTCATGGTCGAGGGAAAGTTCCCGACACTGTTCTCCACAGAATGACCATGCCTCTCGCAGCCCGCACTGGTCCCTGTAGACCTCCCACCCAATCATCTGGCTGGGTGCCAAGCAATAGGGAATCAAGACACCACTCCGCATGGAGGGAGCTCAGGCCTTGAGGTCAGAGCATGCCCCACTGAGAATGGGGCCGACAGTACCGGAGATCGGCAACTCTGAGAAGCCACCGTAGCCCTCACGGTACTGATGTCGATGCTGCTCACGCTCTTCATCCTGGTCAAGGTCCCTGGCATGGCACCGCTCCTGCAACCCCAGGCATAAATCGCCAGCAACCAGCCATCGCGGATCCGCCCGATGAAGCCTTTCATGTAGCAGCCATTACAAGTGGTACTCCTGCTCCGCTACACCAGACTCAAGGTCTCGAGCCTAGCACCACTCATGATGACGCAACTCTTCGGTCGCTCATATGCTAGCCCAGCCTCCTCTCAGAACTGACAGTCAGTGGACCAGGCAAGTCCAGCATGGCAGCCCAGCCAGACAGTGCCTAAGCAAGTGCAGTGGCACCAGGCTCCTTGGCCAGCACCCTGGTACCAAAGGACCCAGCGGCCCCAACGCAGCCCCCAGTGGTGGCTCGCTTAGTGACCAGGGCCTTGGACAGACCGTTCATCTCCCTCTGTCAACCCCCCTAGGAAGGGGTCAGCGGAACGCTCTTCCCCAGCCCCATACTCAGAAGAGGACCAAGCGCTGGGATCTGCGGCAACAGTGGGAACCTCCCCTGATGAGACTATCATGGTGCCTCCTCCTCCTGTTCCCCAGGAGGACACAAAAGCCCACCAACAGCCTCAGTCTATAGGCTGAAGAAGTGGAGGAGCCTTTGGACTCCCTCTTTGGTGTCCTCTCAGCCACAGAGCCAGCCAGGGTGGCCCTCCCTCTCCATGAAGGAGTGGCAAAAATCTCCACTGCTCTGTGGCAGACCCCGTCTTCCTTGCCCCCCATACCTAAGAGGGCAGAGTGGAAATATTTCATGCCCACCAAGGGGCATGAATATCTCTACACCAACCCCATCTCCAACTCCCTAGTGCTTGAGTTGGTTAACCACAAGGATCGTCAAAGCCAACCTGCTCCCACCCCTAAGAATAAGGACTCGAGGAGGCTGGACTTGTTTGGTAGAAAGTTTTATTCTTCCTCAAGCTTCCAGCTGATGGTGGCAAACCACCAAGCCCTGCTGGCCAGATAACTTGTGGGGCTCAATTCCAAAATTTATGGACTCTCTCCAGGAACAAGATAATAAGGAATATAAGGTCCTGGTGGAGGAGGGCACAGCTGCTGCCAGAGCAGCTCTTCAGGCAGCCTCAGACGCAGCGGACATGGCTGCAAGAACTATGGCCTCTGTGGTGTCCATGCAGAGAACGTCGTGGCTAATCTTGTCCGGGTTGTCCAGTGAGGCACAGAGCTTCCTGCAGGACCTCCCCTTCAATGGCAAGGCCCTGTTCGCAGAGCAAACAGACATGAAATTACATGGTCTCAAGGACTCTATCTCGACCTTAAAGACTCTTCGTCTCTATGTCCCAGCCCTGGCCAGGACCAAGTTCAAGCCCCATCAGGCCACTAGCCAAGCCACCCACTCTCAATATGATCTCCTATAATCCTCCAGGGATTATAAGAAGCATCCACAGCGGCATTCTCAGCCTGCCCCCCAGCCTGGCCCCTCTAAGGGCAAGCAGACAGGTAAGCACCAATTTTGATGGGACGCCCAGGGACAACTTACCAGTCTGCACCAGGGATCTGCCCAATCTACCCTTTTCCAGCCATTTATGTACTTTCCTCCCGGAGTAGTTGCTACTGACCTCGGGCCGATCGGTCCTCAACACCATCTCCTGGGGCTATACCCTCCAATTTCTCTCTACCCCACCTACCCACCCTCCCTCCCCATCCCTCTTTAGGGACCCCTCTCATGAGAGCCTACTTGAGCAAGAGGGGAGTTGGCTCCTTCACCTGGGAGTGGTGGAGGTGGTGCCTGCGGAGTTCAGGTACAAAGGATACTACTCCTGCTATTTCCTTATCCTGAAGGCCAAAGGGGGCCTCAGGCCCATCCTGGACCCAGGGCCGGCTCTAGCCATTTCGCTGCCCCAAGCACAGCGGCACACCGCGGGGGGGCTCTCTGCCGCTCGCCCATCCCGCAGCTCCAGTGGACCTCCCGCAGGTGTCCCTGCGGAGGGTCCGCTGGTCCCGCGGCTCTGGTGGACCTCCCACAGGCGTGCCTGCGGATGCTCCACTGGAGCCACGGGACCAGCGGACCCTCTGCAGGGACGCCTGCAGGAGGTCCACCAGAGCTGCCTGCCGCCCTCCCGGCAACCAGCAGAGCGCCTCCCACGGCATGCTGCCCCAAGCACGCGCTTGGCGCGCTGAGGCCTGGAGCCGGCCCTGCCTGGACCTACGGGGCCTAAACCAGGACATGGTAACACTCAAATTTCTCCTGGTCTGCCTGGCCTCCATCATTCCCTCTCTGGATCCTGGAGACTGGTATGGGGCCATCAATCTCCAAGAAACGTACGTCCACATTTACATATTTGACTGACAAAGGCATTTCCTCTGCTTCACAGTGGGACAGGAACACTACCAGTTCACTGTCCTCCCATTTGGCCTCTCGACAGCACCCAGAGTCTTCACAAAGTGTATGTCTGTGGTGGCAGCCTACCTCAGGCATCAGGGGTCCAGATCTTCCCCTACTTCGATGACTAGCTGGTCAAAGGCAGCTCCAGATCACAGGTACAGGGCCACGTAATGCTCCTCCTGTCCACATGCACCACACTGGGACTGCTGGTAAATGACACCAAGTCCGTGTTGGTACCGGTATAATGAATAGATTTCATTGGCACGATTCTTGATGTGGCATCAGCCAGAGCTTCACTCCCACCAGACAGATTCAAAACCTTGAGGGATCTCATCAGGATGATCATGAGGTTTCCCATAACAACTGCCAGGGCGTGCCTCCAACTGGGTCACATGGCAACGTGCATGTATGTGGTATGTCACACCAGACTCAGGATGTGGCCCCTTCAGCTCTGGCTGACCTCAACATTCTCCCAGTCCAGAAACAGGTTGAACAAAGTCCTGACCATGCCCAAGCCCATGCTAGCCTCCTTCCATTGGTGGTCCACCCTGGAGAACATGCTCCTAGGGGTCCTGTTCTGGAGCTGTCCCCCAACTATAGAATTGGTGTCCTATGTGTCAAACTTGGGGTAGGGAGCCCATGTGGGAAACCTCCAGACCCAAGGCCTGTGGTCCACGCAGGAACTAGCCTTGCACATAAACATCAAAGAACTCCAGGTGATCTGTCTGGCTTGCGTGGCCTTTCACTGGTGCCTGACAGGTAGATTAGTCAGAGTTCTCATGGACAACATGGCCTCGATGTTCTATATCAACAGGCAAGGTAGGGCCAGCTCCTCAGCTCTCTGCCAGGAAGCTCTCAGGCTGTGGGACTTCTTCATCACCCACAATATCACCTTGGAAGCTCACCACTTACCAGGCATCCAGAACTCTTGAGTGGATCACCTGAACTGGGACTTCTCCTTCCAACATGAGTGGTCGCTGCACCCGGAGGTGGCTCACATGATCTTCTGAATGTGGGGCACTCTCCAAGTGGACCTCTTCATGACCAGGAAGAACCACCTGTGCTCTCGGTTCTGCTCCAGGAGGCGCCTGGGTAAGGGTGCAATTTTTGACACCTTCCTTCTGTCCTGGTTAGGTCAGCTTCTCTATGCCTTTCCCCCAATTCTGCTGATCAGCAAGGTCCTGGAAAAAGTCAAGGTGGACAAGGCTCGTATCCTCATGATCACCCAGGCATGACCCAGGCTGCACTGGTACAGGACTCTTACGAGCCTGTCCATTGCCCCCCCCCCCCCCCGTGGCCGTGCCAGCCCGCCCAGATCTTCTCTTTCAGGACCAGGGTCGCCTCCTGCACCCCAACCTTGCAGCCCTCCACCTCACAGCGTGATTGCTTTATGGCTAGGCCAAGAGGAGAGGACCTGCCCAGAGGGAATCCAGTGAGTCCTCCCGGAAAGCAGGAGGCCCTCCATGCATCAGGCCTATCTGGTGAAATGGTCAAGGTTCTCTTGGTGGGCCACTGATAGCTGTGTCTCACCAGTGGCTGCCCCACTCCAGCTTATACTGGATTGCCTCCTTCATCTCAGAGCCCAAGGCCAAGCGCTCTATCCCGTCAAAGTGCATCTGGCAGCCATATCGGCCTTCCACCCACCAGTCCAGGGCCACACAGTATTTTCTCAAGCCATGACCGGTCAATTCCTTAAGGGCTTGGATCGCCTCTTTCCTTAAGTTACTCCCCCAGTCCCAGAGTGGGACCTGAACTTGGTTCTGGCCAAGCTGACAGGGCCTTCATTTGAGCCCCATGCCACATGCTCTTGCTCCCACCTTTTGTGGAAAGTAGCCTTTCTTGTGGCAATCACGTCTGCTAGGAGGGTCTTGATCTTCAGGCCCGGACCTCTGAATCCCGGTACACGGTATTTCATAAAGATAAGGTCCAGCTCTGCACACACCCTTCGTTTCTCCCTAAGGTGGTCTCCACCTATCATATGAGCCAGGACATTTTTCTTACTTTGCTTTGTCCCAAGCCCCACAGGTCTAGTAAGGAGTGATGTCTCCATATGCTGGATGTGAGGTGGGCCCTGGCTTTTTACCTGGAATAAACAAAACTGTTCAGGAAGTCTTCACAGTTGCTCATCGCCACAACCAAACGCAAGAAGGATCGACCGATCTCCACGATCACTTTATATATCCATACATGTTACAATTGGCAGGAGTTCCCCTGCCACCAATTATGAGAGTACACTTGACCTGAGCACAAGCCTTGTCAACCACCTTTCTGGCTCATGTCCCTATTCAGGGCGTTTGTAGGGCTGCTACATGGTCATCGGTCCACATGTTCATCGCGCATTATGTGATCATCTCCCAGACCAGACAGCACTCCAGGTTCAGCAGGGCAGTGCTCCATCCCGAGTGTCTGTGAGCTTCTACCCACCTCCAAAAGTATAGCTTGGAATCACCTACTGTGGAATGCACATGAGCAATCAGTCGAAGAAGAAAAGACACTTACCTTTTCCGTAACTGGTGTTCTTCAAGATGTGTTGCTCATGTCCATTCCACATCCTGTCCTCCTTCCCCACTGTCAGAGTTGTGTGTCAAGAAGGAACTGAAGGTGGGGGGAGCGCACAATGCCCCTTATACCACACCACTCCAGGGGTTCCTAGGGGCGCTCCCCTACGGGCTACTGCTAGGGGAAAAAATTCCAGCACTGATGCACACGGCGAGCATGCACACCTATTGTGGAGCGGACATGAGCAACACATCTCGAAGAACACCAGTTACGGAAAAGGTAACTGTCTTTTATTAATGGGAGCCATTTCTCCACTGGCAGACAGACTCCTTCTCACGCTGCAACCTCCCATCCTCTGCACAAAAATAGCTCTTTAAACGTTGGGATTTTCTTGTGATACTCCACTACTTGCACCTTGCACTCTGCCTAGTCTGGGGATGGAAAATGCGAGGAGTTAAGCAAGTTCAAGGGTTGATAGAGACACCTTCCTGTTATTCCATCAGGATTCAGGCCTCAGGCAGTCCTCTTATGTCAGGCTCCAAACTGGTCCCTGTGCTCTTGCTTTCCTGTTACGTTTGCTTACTCACCAGCAGAGTCAATCAGATTTTTTTCAGAATAAATGTTTTTGCTCTTTTTTTTGACCAGCTGCACTTGGTAATTCACAGAATTTCAGTCGTTTGCAATGGCTCTGCCAGGCAGCAGTGTAATGAACAAGGTCCATTGCTCTTCTGAACTGAATTAAAACATCTGAAACAGAGAGAATTGTTTATCTTGCAAGTGCTAAAGCTCCCAGCAGATGATGCAAAGGCAAGTTGTGACAGCTATTACGTGTAGTCTATGCAATTTGGGTGCTTGTTTTGGATTGCCTCTCTTCTAACTATTGAGTCACTGGTTAGAAATCTGACAAGATGTCACTAGTTACTGCTTAGCATCCAAAAAGTGAACATGGAAATAGCTTATGCCCACGAGAGGAATAGTATAGTTTGCTGGGTATGCTGTACAGGAAGTTTCTCTCTGCGGTGAGTTAGTCCAGGTGCAGCAGCACCACACCCGACTCTGCTGGTGTCTCAGGAAAGCAAGGTTGAAAAACAGGGTGTCTTGGCTCTGGGGAAGGAGGTGGGTTGGGAGAATGTTGGTTCTCATGTTCCTATCTCCTCATTGGTTGGTTGCCTTCCCTTCTCATTAGCTGCAGGCCTGAGTTGAGAGGTTTCTTGATGGGGAGGATGTATCATGTAGGTATATGACCTATATGTATAATGAATAATATTATTAACAGCTCTGCTATTGGAGCTGGAGGCTTTGGAAGTGGGTGGGTTGTTAAGGACTTCTCTCTCCACTGAGCCATCCATCTTTGAGAATAATAGTGCAAATAGACTTATCTGGTCTGCCCAATTTAAAAAATCTTCAGAGGAAAAATCTGTGACACTGTAGTTACAACGTTTGCTGCTGTTAGTGTTTAGAGAAGCAGCAGGTGGACTGTAAATAGGACCATGATGAGGCTGAGAATGACTCTTTTTTTGGGCCTGGCTTTTCTTCTGGTCCGTGTTAAAGGTAAGTGATCTTATACCTGGGACTTAGTTTCTGGGGTGAGACAGAGTTAGAAAAGCAATAAAACTTGTGTAATGTTAGCACTGCTTGGTTATTTAATAACAATACAAAGAGTTGCTGTTTCTTTTCTTTTTTTATTGTACTTTTTTAAAGTGTTTGTCAGATTGACCCAGAGTGTTCAGGTAGGCGCTTGTCATTTTATATATCTAAAGAAATACATAACTCTTTGGACACACACTTACAATAGGCAAAAGGGAAAAAATGGAGGAGTTGAGAGATAAGGATGCATGAGTTAAAGTTAGAGCTGACAACCTAAACTGGAGATCTTTCTTTTCTTCCCTCAAATTATTCAAAACTTGGGGCTTTGACTTAAACCTACTGTTTAAAAACAATATTCTAAGATGAAAACGTACAGGGAAATGCATAATTTACAAAGAGAACATTTGTCAGATAAATACATTTGGACACGTGGACATTTTTAATAGCATATTTGCTCATTGATATTTTGAGGCTTATATTGTAAAAGCAGATGCTGTGTTTTCAAGATGGCTGTGCTTTAATGTTGTTGCTGCTTTATTGACCTCAAGAGCTCTCTGTTCCTAAAAGTATAGGATTCACATTGCATATTCATTCCTAATATTAATACACAGCTGAAAACGTTTTGCCCGTCGGGGGGAGGAAGAGTCTGATTGTTATTTCTTCAATATTTGCTACTTCAGAAATAAGTTATAACAGAGCTAACAGCAATGTAGAGCAACTCGCATCTGCCGGTGCACCACACCTTTGCAAACTTTGATTCTTGTTATGTTTTGATGAACAATAAGTGTTAATGGATGTGTTTGAAATCACTGGTTAACCAGCAGTTACCAAAAAATAGCAATTTTTTCCAAGCCTAGTTATAATACCTAGAAAACTGTGCAATGATAGGTGACGACACAGCCTTATCTTTAGTGACTGGAATGATACTCTATTAAAGGGAAGGGGTGTGTCGGGGGGAGACCTTATCACAGGAGGGGAATAAGAAATATCAGGGAGCAGTATTACAAAGCTAGGAATATGAACAGTGATGAGTCACAGTCTTTCTAAGACTGGCATGCAGATTTTCTTGTTCTCAAGTATGATCTTATGCTGGGAGTCGCCTGTTTATGTAATACTGGCATGTGCAAGCTAATTTCCACATGCATGAACACCCTCTGTATTACATGGTGTATTTTAATGTATGGGATAGGCACACAGAGCATTGAACTGGTGTGTATAGAGTGTTTTATAAATAAAAACTGGAAGGCATGGAGTTCTGTGGCTGGCTCCCTGCTCTAGCCCCAACTGTCCCATTCTGTTTAACAGGTCTGTTTCTGGGGAAGAGAAAAAGTCTGGAGAGAAACACCTCACTTCCACTAGATATAATATTAGAAGCTCGAGATCTAATATTAGTGTCATTTGCACAGTATAGAAATACCTACTTGCTTCACCTGTGCACCAAATTAGTAGCTGTACTTTGCTGATCTTTTGGTAGCTTGTACCTAATGATCAGGGTGCTTTCCTTAAATGGCACCTTAGAAAACCAAAGCTGGCTATTTTAAGTCTAGGGCAGCATCTACTGAATTTTATTATCAGCATATTTATCTTGCTGTGCTGAAAGTTCCAAGGGGCCACTCCTCAGATCCAGCCAAGTTACGTTTGGTAAAGGATCTAGGAAAGATGGCCAATGTGCTTTTATGTCCTTAACCCTGAAGCTGTGGATAGCTGCAGGACAGCTCACCCTTGGTACAGCCTCAGGGTTGGTCTGAATTGCACCTGGCTACTCAGGCTCCCAAAGATTGCTGGAGCACAGCAGCTTGTTGGCCATGCCCCCGGCTACATTCCCACGCAGGCTGTACTGTATGTCATATGGGGATTCTCATGTATCATGGGAATCCCTAGCTGGCTGGTTAGCCCAGCTTCATGGGCTTTTTCCACCACCCACTGAGATGCAGCCCTATCAGACCTGAGGATCAGGCCCCAGTATGGTTAAGAAACCAACACACTGGCTGACACTTTACTTATTTTTGTTGGTTGGTTGGTTTTATTTCTCATTTTTAAAAGACAGTTGATTTTAAGAGTGCTTTACTCTCCACGACCAACAGTATCACTAGTCTAAGAAATCACATAGAAGGAAACATCATGCAAAAACAATAGAGGGTCAATGAAACATCTATTAATGCAGCAGCAGAACTGAAACCTGGGTAAATGAGCCTGATCTAAAAGGAAGCCACGCTGGTAAATGAGAGATTTGGAAGACTCAAATGTACTCACCTCACCAGTAAAGGTGGGGAGAGCGCATTGAGCCTTGTGATTGGGTGAACCCAAGGGGATGGAAGGCTGACTAAACCAACTGGTAGGGGGCTGAGAGGAGGACAGTTCTGCCTGAAGGAATGGGGATGATCTCCTGACTGTCTCTCTGCCTGTGGGAGTTGTCTATTTTGCCCTGAAAGGGGTTTGCCAAACTATGCTGAGATAAAGCACAGGACTTAGAAACACCAAGGAAGGCCAAGACCACAATAGGGTTAAAAAAAGAGCTATATAAATTCATGGAGGATAGGTCCATCAATGGCTATTAGCCAGGATGGGCAGGAATGGTGTCCCTAGCCTCTGTTTGCCAGAACCTGGGAATGAGTGACAGGGGATGGAACACTTGATGATTACCTGTTCTGTTCATTCCCTCTGGGGCACCTGGCACTGGCCACTGTTGGAAGACAGGATACTGGGCTAGATGGACCCGTGGTTTGACCCAGTAGGGCCATTCTTATGTTCTTAAGGAGGTCCTCTACATTGTGGGGACTTTTTCCACTGTGAAGTAACACCTACAGCTACCTCAGCAAGGCTAGCAGCCTGCGCAAATGGTGCCCTGACCACTTTACTGCACTCAAACAGCTTCAGGCATGCAACACCTCATCAAGGTAGTTGGTTCTTCCATATTACGGATCCCATTTGTGTGGAATAAACTGAACTTGTGAATCCAGAGAAATCCACCCTGGGAGTAGTGTTACTAGCAGATTGTATGGTGTGTTTCTGATGTACCTAATCCAAATCTATCTTCCCCTTTATATGCTTCCTCTATATTTCACCTTGTAAATAAAGTGTAGTTTTGTCCATTATGGAGATGTTAGAAGAGTATATGTGTGAGCTATCAGGCTAGTTATAGGGATAAGTACCAGGTCAGTGACAGTCAAAAACCACATACGGAGGTAGGGTAGGGTTCTTGACTATAGTAAGCAGTCAGGTGGAGACACCATCAGTTAGCAGCTAGGAATGCAGATGGTTGAAACCATAGGCACTGACTCCTTGTGTGCTCCAGGGCTGGAGCAAGCACAGGAAAAAAAATGGTGGGTGCTGAGCACCCACTGGCAGCCCGCCTATCAGTGCCTCCCCCACTCCCCAGCACCTCCTGCCCACCGGCAGCCCATCGATCAGTGCCTCCCACCTCCCTTCCAGTGTCTCCTGCCTGCCATGGATCAATTGTTCCACAGCATGCAGGAGGTTCAGGGGGTGGGAGGGACAAGAAGTGTGAGGGTGGGGTGTATCGGGGGAGGTGGCGGAACAGGACGGGAAGAGGTGGGGCAGGAAGAGGCAGTGTGGAGCCTTGGGGGAATGGGCGGAGTAGAGGAGCACGCCCCAGCACATTAGAAAGTCAGCATCTATGGTTGAAATCCACTGCGGCCAAAACAGAAGGACACTGGGTGAGGGCTCCTGTTAATGATTAGCTTCCTTCAGGGGTGACCCATAAAACCTCCTTACATTAAGAAAACATTAAATTAATTCCATGGCATGTATATGCTATTCGGGGTAGGGGGAGAGCATTTATTGTTATCCAATACATTGTGTTTCCATCTTGGCTAATTTGAAGGTCAGGAAGGTTTTGTAAACTCAAAGCCAACAGGATCTTCACGCACCTGATGGTAATTGCATGAACAATTTGTTAGTACAAAATAACAGACTTCTTTGTAATTTGAGAAATGTTACATAGTTCCACAAATAAATAGTTTCACTGGAGTAAAATAACAATAATAAAAGCAACAAAAACTTTTGTTTTTTCAAATCCTCTCTGAGGTGTCAATTCTAGGATGGGAGGTCCTCTGTGCTAAGCAGAAAACAAGTAGTCATCAGTGGGGATCTACATAGGTCTTAAGGGTCCTTGTGTAATATTTAAATCTCAGTCTATGAGATTTTCTACTGAGCCGCACCAGGGAAAGCTAATACCCATCCATCCTGATGGAAACAAAAGTATAACTATTTTCAAGAAAAAAATTAAACCTTAAAAGCAGCTAACAGACATCTCTTGTCTCTCCCTGCCATCTTGTCTCAAGATGGTCGGAGTGAGAAACAATTGAAATACCTTTTGTATAGACAATATGGGACTGAATTCCTCATCTAACAATTCTTTTAACAGTTTTGGTAAAGTGAGAATTTTAGGATTGCCTCTCTCTGCACTCGCTTAAGTCTATTACTTGGAGACTGGCAGACCAAGACTTATTTTTCAGGGTCTCCAGACTGTGACATGATTGCACACTAATTTATGACATCTGATCCAAAGCTGAGCGAGGTCAGTAGAAGCCTTTCCATTGACATTGTTCAGGTTGGGATCAGGTTCTGCAATAGGTAATACTTTTGCAATTATTTAATTCCAGGTTAATTTGATCTTCTTTGTTTACTTCGTACAATCTTTTCTAGGGAAGTCTCAAGTTGACTGAATCTTGGGGCGGGGGGTGGGGGGCGGGGAGCAGATGGATGGGACACATTAACTTCTGATCCATAGTTCTCATGAGTTGATTCCAGGCATTGAATGTAATATCTTTCTTTCCAGGAGCAAAAAACAAAACAAAATAAAACATACCAGTGAACCTGCCTGCGTTGGGAGCTATGAAGCTCCAGAGAGAAAATATCCTCAGAGTAACACATCGCCACTATCTCCTCTGATGTTAGACAGCATACTGTCACTGCTGTCTTGACTTCTCAGATAATGTATGTGTCAGTGGAGGTATAATGCTACAGAAGGAAAACGAATAAAATGCTTGCAAAGGATAAAATAGTCAAAGTGAAGGCTGGGGGTAGGCACTAGTGACTACATGCAGTCTAAGGGTAGTCCTTCTTTATGCCTCACCCCCATGCCAGCAACCAGGGTTGAAGCAATGTCTGAGTTAATGACTCTTACGATTGTTGTTGAACTTAACATCACCAGAGCCCAGTGTACTCCAGCTCAACCACCTCAGAGAGCTGCCCTACCTAGACAGCCAGGGATTCCGCCCCTGGAGGGGAAATCCCAAGTTGGCAAAGCCGATTCTAAACCTCTTCAGGATGCCCCTTATGTCTAGGTTCGGAAAAAAAGTTTAGAATCAGCTCTCTGTCCCATTTGTGCCATGCTAAGTAAAATGCAGAGAAAGATGTGCATAACTTATTTTAATGTTAAATCAGGACTCAAGTCATCATGCTGAAGTAAGGTAAGTGAAGAGTCTGTGGTTGAATTTCTTTCAGTATTGTTGCAATCTCCACTTCCTTTTTGCTTGGTGGTGGTGTCCGTGGGCCCAAACAGTTAGCTAGTATTCAAGGCCTGCTTGTTTCAGTTAGGAGAAACTGATGATAGAGTCAAGTATTTCATTGGTAAATAATCTTGTTCATTTACAAAAAATGTACGCAAAATCCTTTCTCAACACAGTAGGAACAAACAGGAGGCAGTTTCCTTCTTCAGAAATCCAAGCCTGCTTCCCAGCCAGTCTTGTGCTTCAAGGAGCTCTGTTCTGTGCCTTCTCCAGGCCATGCTACAGCACTTCTCAGGCTTTCTGCTGGATTTCTGGTCCTGTCCCCACTGGGCACACACACAGAGTTCCACCAATCAGTGCCTTAGTCTGTGTATTTGCAATCAGTGAAAGGGAAACTCCTCTTATTTTCCCTGAGTTAGTTCTTGTTCATGTCTTCCCATGCAGTGCTGGGCTGATGGCTTCTATTGTTTCATCTATCTTACTCTATAGAAGTGTTTAATTGCGTCATCCATTTAACGTGAATGAAGGATGGCTAGCACACCCGTCAGAAACAGCGCGGTGTGTAACTGCCCATTGATCAAAGACATACTTGCTGGCAGCCACTAGTACCCTCCAGCACAACAGTAACATTATTTTATAGAGCCCATTTTCTCAGGCCCGGTCTACATCTAAAAGTTATGTCGACCTAGCTATACTGGTCAGGGGTATGAAATATTCACACCCCTGCGAGACATAGTTAAGCTGACCTAAAGCCTGGTATAGACGCTTCTAGGCTGACAGAAGAATGCTTCCATCAACTTAGCTGCTTCCTTTCAAGGGGGTGGATTTACTTGACTACTGCAATGGGGAAAAATCCTTATTGCTATAGTAAGCGTTTACACTACAGCAGTGCAGCTGCAGCTGTAGTGTGGGTAGTGTAGATGTAGCTTCAGTAATATGAAATAGAGAAGACATAAGCCTTGATTCTCTGCTGGTATGCTCCTTGTGTAGTAATTCACTCCAGCAGACAGTGAGGACTGGTCTACACTGAAAATTTACATCAGCGTAGCTACGTCTTTCTGGGGTATGAAAAATCCACACATCTGAGAGATGTAGCTAGGCTGATCTAACCACCGGTGTAGACAGTGCTAGGTCGACGGAAGAATTCTTTTATCGACCTAGCTACAACATGTCAGGAAGGTGATTACCTACAGCGACAAGAGAACCCCTCCCTACCCATCTGTGCTGCTGTTGCATTTGAAGTGTAGACATAGCCTGAGTGTAAAACGCCACCGTTGTGCATTTGGTAGCGTTATATGCCCACTTTGGACAGACATAAATGACTACACCCAGACAGCTATTCCTTACCTTTATGCCATCAAAAGGCCAAAACTGAAGTAGCACCATAGAACTTTATCCAGAGAATATAAAGAAAAGCTCTCGCTTTTTATACCGTTAAAAGAGCTATCGCTGGAATTGTACTTACTTACTGCTGGATCAAAATGATCTCTTTGCAACAGTGCTGAACTTACTTGAAGTTGTGGTATAAGTTTGGCTTGGCATTAGCTGAAGAGCAATATTACTCAAATCTATCTTTCCTATGCTACAGCCAAAAATAATGTATATGTTTTACTGTAGATGTCTTTGGTGCATAGGCTATATTTAAAACAAGTTAGTTCTTGTCTCACTCTTCTGTTTTCTTCAGCCACAGAAAGGATAAAGTAATATTTGCTCAGAGACCAGAGCTGCTTTAGTAATAATATACCAATACGGTTATCTGGCATATCCAGTTGGTTAGTGATTCTTTCAAAGCAAATTATGGTGACAACCCCTACTAGCAATTACTATTTCTTCACACCCTCATTAAAAGCATATGCCATAAAAATGCTTGTGGATGGCAGTTTCTTATCTTAAGGTTTGATACAAAGCATACCACACAGACACAGGATATGGCTGTCCTCTCTCCTGTTCTGTTAGGCTTTCTTATTTGGTAGTTTTCAGTAGTTTTTTTTTATTTTAAGTAATATTTTTCATCCAAAACACTAGCAAAAGTACAGTAGTTCAAACTGATGCATTTTTAATAGGTGTATCAGTGCTCTGCTCTTGACGGCAAAGAACAGATCTTTAATTAATGTTTCCAAGGCACACTAATTTCCAGTGCTATGTGAATTAATTTTGATAATAATCTGCAATATTGGGGGGGCACAACACAATTTAGTTACAATAGCTTCACTAGGTAATATAAACCATAGTAGCTTTACATCAAAAAAATCACATTGACATTCTTCTCAAACTGTCCACTCTTAAGACGACAGTCCAGCAATCACTTATGTACATGCATAACTTCATCTATATGAGTAGTGTTATTTAAATGAATAGAATAACTCACATCAATAAAATTGTGCAGTATATAAGTTTTTTCTTGCTCAGGACCTAAATACATATTTCCCTTAAAGTATAACTATCTCTAGAAGTTCATTTCAGAGATAACGCATTTTTAAAAAGTCCTTATCCGTCCTTTGAAAGAAGCAGCTTAACCAATATTTTCCTTCACATTTTAGTCTGTCTCCATCCTCACCACAAGTCACTCTTTCTTCCTGGATCTTTGCCAGTTTCATAGCATTTTATGATTGTATAACTATTAGCTTCCAAGGCAGGAACAAAATATTGCAGCCACATGATATGCTCAGGAAATCCTTTTTTAAATATTTGCTAGTTCTGTTGCTTTTCCCTGGGGAGGAATAACAAGATTTTATCTCCCTCATACAGACTATCAATTGCCTTTTTCTGCTTATCTGTAAATCTTAACCCAGTCTTGGAGTAAGTGGTCTCAAGTTAGCGTTTTTATTTTTTTTAAATCCAAATCCAAATATTTTACTGCATTAACTCAGTGACTAGAGTTATCTACCATAGCTTAAAGCATATCATTTTGATTTTCTCTCTCTGTTTATATTTAATTTTCAAAACAATTATACACACTTTAAATAACCGAGATGTTTGTTTCTTGTAGCCACCAGTCCTGTAACCTGAGCCACTCAGGCAGAGTTTTATGCCTGCCCAGAGTCCCAATGGAGAGTATGATCACTGAGGTCAGGTCTACACTGCGACTTTAAATTGGTTTAATGGCCGATATACCGATTTAACGCTGTATCCATTCACACGATGTCGTCATTAATATCGAGTTAANTAAGAGCCAATCACAATCAGGAGGGCTGCAGCCCCAGGCCATCGCCATTGTGCTCATCATGTCTGACCTTCGGTATAACAGAAGCCAGAGACCTGCCGTGAAATACTTCCTAGAAGAGACTTTACAAAAACACACTGTCTTGATTTATAAATTGTCAGTGATGGAGAATCCACCCTGACTCTCTGATAAAAATTTACATCTTGTTTCCAGTCTGAATTTATCTAGCTTTAGCATCAAGCCACTGGCTCGTGTTATAACTTTCTCTGCTAGACTGAAGAGCCCATAGTCACGTTGTCTGGACAGACTCCCAAGCGAGAGTGCGGAGCTCAGGACATATTGTTAAAAAGCAGTAAAGACACCTCAGACTAGTGGCAAGCGTTATAATTAGATTTCACCAACCAAGTTCCCCCTGGAGACACCAGTCTAGCTTCCTACCCAGACTGGCCTTAGTGATAAATGCTCCCTTTACCAAAGATCAAAATAATCAGGTTGATTCCAGTCCCAAGACCCCAGTGATGATCATATAGCATTCAGGCTTTTATATTTTTTCTCATATAGACTCTGGGGTTTTGTTTGCTCATTTGATATTCTTATATCCTTACTACTATGTGTGACAAAGACACTGTGTGGTGCTTCTGCCCAACCAGATGGGTTTGTTAGTATAATGAGAAAAGATAAGAACGACCATCCACAGAAACGCCTGTGGGAGGTCCACTGCAGCCATGGGACCGGCGAGCGGCAGAGCGCTCCCAGTGGTGTGCCGCTGTGCTTGGGGTGGCAAAAATCGCTAGAGCCAGCCCTGGTGATATCGTTCATGGTAACCTGGTTGAAATACGGGAATTTAATAAAGGGGACAGAGATGGCCATTCCTACTGGGCTGTTTGCCTGTGGCTGAAAAGAAATCCTTCCCTGCAGTTAGCCAAGCAGGGGGAGGAGGAGGGGGTGATTGGCACTGAGCTTTTTCACGTTTGGCTAGCAGGGATCATCCATGATACAGCCATGTGGTGGGGGGAGGAGTAAAGTGCTTTTCCCAGAGAATTGGACGGGGGGGATTCTGGTGGTGCACATTAACAGGAAAGAAGCAGCACTCAATGTGCTTTGCTTGCTATTTGGGAAAGGAGGGTGCTGGATATATGAAGCTGCAGAAGCCGAAAGACAATGGCTTGCCATGGCCTCGTGTGTGGCAACGTGGTGTATATTATTTCCGTAGAGGAATAACAAACAATATTGCTGGTCTGTCCGGGAGAAGGCTGGACAGTGCAGGACATAGATTTCTGGGGAGGAAGTGTGTGGAGGACGTGTTTGAGGACCCCTGTGTTATTCAGGCAGCACCAACAAACCCGCCAAACCTCAAGAAATGGAAGGTTTTGCAGAGATTAGTTACACTAGACTCAAGTCACTTGGCCATCCAGGGAAAAACCCTAAAACCAAAGCTAACATTCAATGATAACAGGGAACAATTTGGTGACAGGGCTGCATTAGCTGAGAGCTAAAGCAAGAAGCCGGTTTGCAGCTCAGCAAGAGAACTCAGGATCTCAGCGGCAAGAAAGGAATTCAACGTATTACTATTATTATGTAAATTGCTGTAGCTCCTGGGGAGATCAGGGCTCTGAGTGCTAGGTCCTGTCCATCTATGTAATGAAAAGACAATCCGTTCCCCAAAATGCTTACAGTCCAAACTTACCATGAGGTTCTGGATGTGGTTAGCAGTATCTCAGAGAGCCCAAAGTCATAAGAGTTAGAGAATTCTTGCTGGCCTTGCACAGATCCCAAGCCTGACAATCTCGTGGGGATGGGGCCCTTAGAGAAAAGCACTCAAATGCTGGACTGGATACATCTTATGTCCTAAATTAAAATGCTGGACAAAATCAGCTGGCTTCCCATGCTGCCCTGATTCAAGCACCACCAAAATGAATCCTTTACTCACCAGAGTGCTCGCTGAGGTAGGAGATGGGGATGTCGCAGGTCCAGAGGTTGGCCATGTTATCAAACACACACTCACTCCGCAGACCCCTGCACCTGAAGCTCAGACCCACTGAAGAGTGGGAATCTTTGGCATCTTGCTGCAAAAGAAAAGACATACTTTGTACAAGAGTTGGGCACCATTTCTGTCCTTCCCATTCATGCCAGTGAGAGAGAGCGGGTCTAACTGCCTTCCTGAACCTGGTAAGTTGATGCTGGTAAATATCTCTGTAGAGAAGGGCTGTGATGGAAGAGCCCTTAGATTCTCTGCATTTACTAATTCTAGTGCCACAAGTGAAATGAAAGAAACACACATACACAGTCCCTGCCCTGAAGCACTCAGCAGCTTTGTTATGCTTAGTTTACTCACATTGTCAGTTCACTCTGTTCTGTGTTTGTACCAAAGTTAGCACAGTGAAGGCCTGGTCAGTAACTGGTGCTCCGAGGTGCCACTGCAAGATAAATATGATAAGAGCTAATGGCCTACTCGTCTGGGTTCAGATCCTACCCCAGACTAGGCCAAAAGTTAACGCAGGAGAAGGCCTGCACCACTTTCTCTGGTGTCAGTCTGAATGGTGATCAAATTCCCTTGTGACGCTAGCCTCCAGTCTAAATGTCTTGATGCTGTAAAGGCCAAGATTACAAAACGGTTTAAAAAATCAAAACTAGACAAGATCATGGAATATAAGTCCATCAATGACTATGAGCCAAGATGAGCAGGGATGGTTTCTTTAGCCTTTGCTTGCCAGACGCTGGGAATGGGCGGCAGGGGCTGGATCACTGGATGATTCTCTGTTTGCTTCATTCCCCCTGGGGCACCTGGCAATGGCCACTGTCAGAAGACAAGATACTGGGCTAGATGGACCTGTTGTCTGACCCTGTATCGCTGTTCTTATGTAAATAAATAATCATAATAAGGCAGGTTTCAGAGAGGTAGTCGTGTTAGACTGTATCACCAAAAACAACGAGGAGTCCTTGTGGCACCTTAGAGACTAACAAGGTAAAATAAGCCCACGAAAGCTTATGCCCAAATAAATGTATTAGTCTCTGAGGTGCCAGAGACTCTTCATAATACCAAGGCAGGATATTTTGACATCAAGCCAAGGGAGGGAAGGGATAGTCAGCGCCTGCTCTAATACCAGTGCTGGACACAGATATTGTGAGATTCATGCACAGCTAAGGTTTGAATGAACTCTCCCTTGCCCTCTACTGATGAACTGGGGGTAAAGAATTCAGAAGCATATGGTATTTGCAGAAACACACCTACTTTGTCTAAGTCATCAGAAGACAAATCTGCTTTACCACAGAGATGAATTTTGGCCGTTTTTGGTTAACATTCATTTTATTCTTGGATGGAGGGTAATAAAATGTTACTATATGACTAAAGGGCAGCAGAGCTGTACTTATGCCCTAACTGAGTGGGGATCACCCTAATGTTATACTCATTTGCTAATCAGGAAATAGTGATGCCAAATGTAGGTGGAACTCGGTTGAAGAGTTGTAGGTACTGTTTGAATGTACTCCGCCAGTGTTTAAACACAGTGTATCAGATTTAGCAGCGAGTATCTGCTCAGTGACTGCTAAAGCTGAAATAATTTAGGAGATATATAGAGGGCGGAGTTGTAGACATAGTGTGGGAGCAGCACGGGGATGAAAGATAACACAGAGGATGCAGCACGAGTGAGGTTCCTCTCTGCCCCATGTAATCACTAAGAATTGGGCTGTAAGGGTACGGATGTGGTATAACAACTAGAGGCAGAGGTGGCAGGCTGAAGAGGTATTGCTTGACAGCCCCCACCGGGGTGGATACGAATCCAGGGACCATTCATCAGTTGGTCTTTCACAGCACAAGGTGGAAAACTGAGACAAATGACACCGCTATGGGGTGGTGTTTACTTAGGCTTTGGATACTTTAGAATTACTATTGTGGTGTTTTCCCAAATAAATGGTCAGTTCTGTCGCCCTTTAATAATAGTTTTCTTGTGTTATCCACAGACTCAGTGCTGGTTAGTGGGGAAGTATCGCTCTTACAGGTGTTCAGCTTTCTCAGATTCCAGGGTCGGGGCTCAAGTCTTGTTTTGTAATGTGAAGAGGAACCAAGCCCCTTCTGGTGTTGACCACCTGGAGGAGGGTTACACAAGTGAGGCTGCATTTGAAGCTTGTGAACAGTGGCAGCTGGTCTCCCAAGTATACGGCAGGGCTGCAGGTACAGCACCCTCGGCAGCTTGGCCGCATCGTCAAAGTGTAAAGACTGGGAAAAAATGGCCAGGAGCCTCTCAGGAAAGCCTTTGGTTTTGTAGTAGCTTGCTGGGGAGGAGGAGGGGAAAAGGAACACTCTCATCCCTCTGATACTCTCTCTCAGAGTGAAACCTGGGATGCATTACAGGAAAGGGACAGGTGGTAGGAAACAGGCATTATCCCCATTTCCCTTTTCCTCCTCTCTCCTAGTCCCAACTGCCCATGCCAATCTCAACTTCATGCACACACATACACCAACTGACTGCATTTCCCCTGCACTTGGTCCTGCCAACCCAACATATCCCCCTCCAACCCAACACCTGTCTGCTTAGAAACTGCCGCAGACACACCTTGTCAACAAAGAGACCCTCCCCTCCTCTTTCTACCCATCCTTGCTACTGCTCAGAATCACCCCCTTATCCTGAGTCTTTCGCCCTTCTGATACCCCTTCCAGACCCAAAACACCTTCCCCTTCCAATGTCCTGCAGCCTCAGAAAAACCCCTTCACAGGTACAGCACTCCCCCTCACCTGGTGATGAAGTGTTCACCTCACGTTAGCTTGGAAGGGCTTAATGAGGCTGGGGAGGGGCCAATTAACCAGAGAGACCACCGCTGAGAGGAATTAAGTGGCCTAAGTAACCCCTGAATGGTGCCTGTAGTGAAGGCAGTCTAGGGAGTGTAGGTAATAGGAAGCAACAAGGTCAGGTGAGGCCGCAGCCCTGGCTATGGCCTGGGGAGGAGGTGGAAATTGGTGATTAAACAGTACAGGACATACAGAGGCTGATTGGTCTGAGGACAAAGAGGAGCATTAGAGATGATGCCCATGGATGGATGCTTCAGAGCTAAGTCCTGTTGCCTTGAGCTCCATGGCAGCAGCATCATGTGCCCGTTGCCTTTTGTTCTTCATGGCTCTGGAGAGACGGACTGGACTTGCTAACCGGTCATAGCCAACACTGGATGTTATAACTGAAGTCAGTGCTGATCCATTCAGGCCCAGGGGGCAGTGAGAAGTGCAGCATGGCCCTATACAGACGTCGTGAGGCGTATAGGACCTGACCCCATTCAATCAAGAAGAGTTTTGTCCTTTTGAAGTCAATGGGAGTTTATGTTGGTGAAATCCTGGTGACAGCTGAAGAGACCCTCCACCGGGCAGTTTCTGGAGGTTGCTGGTTTTCTCAGAAAGTTTCTTCCAGAGGAGAAAGAAAGTGACTGTGACATTTCCAGCTTCTTAAACTCAGTCAACAGTTTAACAAGTGTGAATGTCCTCAGCTGCCTGCTTTCACGGCTGTGTTGTTATGACAACTCTCTTCTTATTTTACTACAAGGCTATGCGAGCCATGTCATGGCATCTGCTCAGCTATTCAACAGAATCCTCCTTTTCCTCCTGCTGGGGCAACGGCCTAGCTCATTTGGGACCCAGGACATCACAGAGAGAATACGTAGGAGGAGCTACACGACATTCCAGTTTCCATTGATTTAAACAGGAGCTAGAATCCTAATCTGTTTTGCTGCTTTTGTAAATCTCAAGTTTGACCTTTAGGAACATAAATCTCATTTAAAGTTGGATTTGAGGTCAACTTCTTAAGTGCTTTGGAATGTTTCACCCCTTGCCTGCACCAGAATACATAACCATTTTTAATCCCTGGTGTTAACAGTCCAAATTAGCTGGCATAATGCTGACCACGATCAATGTGGACAAGGACAATTTTTTTTTTTTTTTACCATTCTGCCATAACTACACCCTGATCCCAGCATTTACTCTTAGGGCTGGTCTACCCGGGGGAGGGAACTCGATCTAAGATACGCAATTTCAGTGAATAATGTAACTGAAGTCGAAGTATCTTAGACCGAGTTAACTACCATCCTCACGGCGCGGGATCGACGTCCGCGGCTCCCCTTGGCGACTCAGCTACCGCCATTCTCATTGGTGGAGTTCCAGAGAGACAGGAGCTCTTTCGGGGATTGATATATCGCATCTAGATGAGACGCGATATATCGATCCCTGAGAAATCGATTGCTATGGCGGGCAGTGAAGACGTAGCCTTAGCCTCACTGATATCTAGTGGTAATGAATTCCACAGGCTAATTATGCCTATTGTTCAAAACATTTCTTATCAACTTGAAATTTGCTACCTTTCAATTTCATTGAATGTCCTCTGGTTCTTGCATTATGGGAAGGTAAATAGGAGCACCAGATTTGCTTTCTCTGTGCCTTTCATTATTTTGTTATCCCTTTATTCTGTTATCACCACTCAATCTCAATCTTTTTAATCTTTCCTCCTATGGCAGTTTTTCCATGCCTCTACATATCATCCATTGTGAACATCTACACTTTTATGAACTCTGGCAAATAAGGACCGAGAATTGAATGCTGTAATCCTGACTGGGGACCATTGAGGGAGATAATGACAAAATGTTCAGCATTATTTTCTACCCCATTTCTTAGGCAAGCTAATAGTTTCTTTGCTCTTTTGACTGCACATGGAACAGCTGCCTTTACTGACCTGTCCACAGTGGCATCTGGGTCCTTTACATGAGCAGCTACACGTAATTTACAAGCAAGAAACGTGCATGAGCAATTGAAATGGTTCCTCCCAATGTGCATTACCAAACATTTGTCAGCAAGTAATTTCACCTGCCTTCATGTTGCCCATGGTTCAGATTCTCTGGAGCACCTCACAATCCTCTCCAGTCTCACTTAACTGAGAGAATAATGTGTCAACGGCAGATTTAGCCATCTTACTCTTCACCCTTTTTCTACCTCACTGATAAAAATAGTGGGATATATGGTGTGT
>NC_133769.1:243541917-243544072 GCF_003597395.2 Chelonoidis abingdonii | reverse complement strand
TGTGGACGCGCAAAACCGATTTTATAACATCGGTTTTGTAATATCGGTTTAAACTACTTCGAAATAATCGTGCAGTGTAGATGTACCCTCAGGCTTTGCCTGGGGAGATGCATCTGCCCATATGGATCCAAAGGCAGGATCGAGGTCTAAATCTAGAGATGGAAAGGAATAGCTAGTACTTGGGCCCATGCCTAAGACAACTCTATAAAGTTCAAAATTATTTTGATGTAAAAATTATTGTTGGTTCCTATGACAGTGAACAGGTTTGGTTCTCGATATACAAAGGGTTAACTCTAGCTTCACCTTCACCTTGCTAAAGTGTCCCCTCCTCCCCACAGGCAGCTGAAGGAGACACAAGGAAGGGAATGCTTGTGAGAACATAGGGCTCCTAGCCCAGATACCCCCAAAGTCAGAGAATCTTTTGTGTTGTTTGCTTAAGGTAACTTAGTTTGATTATACTGACAGAAATAGGCTCCCGCTCATGCTGCTGCTTTATGTCTGCTGAGTCACCCTGCCAGCTTACACTCACTGGAAATGAATGGAGCACAAAAGTAAAACGTGTGTACATTTTTTTTTTTTAAAAAGGTCACATTGTTGTGATTAGAATGACTACAGTGATAGTAATTCTGAGCTGACTTTAAAATCTGCCCACCCCACATAAAATTAGCCCACAAAAAAAAGCATAACTGGAAGCCAGTTTGCCTCCTCTTAGACATCTATGTTACTGTAAGAATTCTCAGTAATGGCTGTGATTCACTGACTGTAGGAATGTTGCTGTAAAATGATCTAAACCAGCTTTTCAGCAGAGTACAGAGTCACTTGGAAAGCCACATTGTCAGAGTG
Source organism: Chelonoidis abingdonii (assembly GCF_003597395.2). Classification (NCBI taxonomy): domain Eukaryota; kingdom Metazoa; phylum Chordata; order Testudines; family Testudinidae; genus Chelonoidis; species Chelonoidis abingdonii. Next base: position 243,543,229 of record NC_133769.1, on the reverse strand, counting down.
TTTGCCATTTCCATTTCTAAGCAGTAGGGCCATAGCCATGGGTGGGCCTGGGTGGGCCGCAGGCCACTCACTTAGCATCCAGGCCCACTCACATCTTAGTAGGGTGTAGAACTGCCACAGCGGCCCAGAGCACCACTACAGCACCCAAAATCCAGAATGAAGCTACGCATCCGTCCTTCAGAAAGCCACACTCCAGCAGCTCTGCCTTTCCATTTTCTGAGCCGCCACATGCAAGTGCACAGATTGGCAGGTGAAGCCCTGTGTCTGAGCGCACCAGTGCTAGGAAGAGGCTGTGGCTCAGGGGAGAAGCTGAGCTAGGAGGTGCTTGGGGGCTGTCCGTTTGCCAGCAGTGCTCTCTGCATGGCTTATCCCCTGCATGGCATAAGGCAACGGCAAAGTTGGTCTCTCTGCAGTGCTCCCTGGAGAGGATGCACTTTGCTGGGCAATTCAGTAGAGTCCGGGCCAAGTTTCACACCCAGGCAAGCCCCTGTTCATGCTTCTGCAGTGCAGCCAGAGCTGACCCCATACGGGGCCGTACAGTCCGCAGGAGATGCGAACCCCCAGATGAAGGGCAGCAGCCCATATCCTGCAACAAGGCAACGGCTCCTTCTCTTCCCCTGCTGCAGAGACAAGGCACATCTGAGGAGATCAACCCTTCCCACGCAAGGCAGGCTGCACAGCCAGCCAGCATGGCCAGTGGATAGCACAGACTGTCATTGCCCGTCAATGTCGGGGGCCACCGACGTTTCCACTCCTACCTACACCACTACTAAGCAGCTAAAAAAACCCAACAATTGAGTAAAGTAGATGTGTGCCCAGAATGATTCAATAAACAGTGTGTGTGCAAAGGTAGTGCAACGTGTGTGCAAAGGGTGCAATGACCCATTAGCTTTAGAAATCTCTTCTTTATTAGCATGTTAGCCTAAAATGAAGACTACTACCTGCCTGAGCACAGAGGCTCAACTTGATGACTTCTCAAAGTTCCTTAAAGACCCACATTTCTATGAAATTATGATTCTCTGATCTTTATTCAAGCAGCCAACTGTACAGTCAAAGTTGGTGGATCTTTTGGACACAAGGTAAATTAAACTGGGTAACTAAATTAAACATCTGGTAAAAATATTATTCTCTACATAAGGCCAAATTTGCAAATAATGGATATGAACAAAAGTCTGTATGCATTGTGGCAAATTGCCGGTACTGTTCTGCTGGGTCTTGTGCTTTCTCTTCTCTGGGGTAGGTTCAGGGCGCTATTGCTTGCCTCTGAACCAGTTCTTAATCACTCCCCTAGTGTCCTTGGAGGAGGGGAGTG
>NC_133769.1:243499698-243536971 GCF_003597395.2 Chelonoidis abingdonii | reverse complement strand
GTCAGGTGCTCTAACTGGAGTCAGGTGCTCTAATTGGCCACAGCTGTTCTAGCTAATCTAAAGCAAACCTTCCTCCCTTGGCAGGGAATAAGGCCCCCTGCTAACACTCTTATGCTGCCCTCTGGCCATGCTGTATCACAGCATTTTCTGGTCGCCTGACTTAGGTACACAAATCTCTAGTGTGCTTGCACTTCAGGTTCTTTGTGCATGAACAACCATAACTAGTGAATACACATTGGTGGATTTGCAGATCTAAAGTGGGTGCCATTTGAATATTTTGGTCTAATTTATTTTCATTATATGACTATTAGTGGCTGAGTTTGTTTAAGTCAGTCTGAGTCTTTGGAACAGTTCAGTCTGCAAGTCTGAACAAGGATCATTGTGAGGAATATAGTTAAATAGATGCAATGTGAAAGGCAGAGGGGAAAAATCAGTAGAGACTTTCACAACAAAAATATGTATGGAAGCTTTTAAGAAAAATCACAGCAATTTCTAGGACAGAGCAAGCATACTAAGCACAAATCTATAGCATTAGGCTTCCATAACTGAAGCCAGTGGGGTTAGTGGAGCTGTCTGGGTATTACTGAAGGTAGAATTTGGCCCTAATTTCCCAGTTGTCTACCTAGAAGATTCATATCTGCAAGTATAAAATGTAATATAAAACAGGATTTGGCAGGAGTTGTGAGGACTGCAGTAGGGATTTAGGCACCTAAACCCAAGATTTAGGCACCTACATACCTTGTGGACTGAGGCTTTTCAGCTTCTCTCAGAGACAATAAAAACCAGGTATCAGAACAGAATGTTTATATAGGCAAAAACCCTAAAGACAATCCAGCTTAGGTTTATGTTTTGCTGCTACTGCTGCTAAAGTTTACAATAAAGAAAAACTCCAGGAAGGGGACGTTTGGACCAGACCTAGTTTCTATATCTTGTGTTAGGAGCAAGAAGAGGAGAATGCTGTCAGTTTACACTGTGCTTAAATGTGTGTGTATGTATGGGGTAACCTCTGCTTTTATTACGGGTAGTAAAACAAACAGATTCCCCATGCTCTCACACCTCCTTAGGTCTTATTGCTTAGGACTAGAAATCTAAGAACCCACTGATTTCAATCAGGATTAGATCAGTCCTTAAGGCAGGGGAGGTAATAGTTGAATGGTGAGTAATGTTCTAAAATATTCAGTCAATTAAATAAGAGAAAATCTTACTCAAATTATGTTAACTGGATGGTCTGGTTTTGTGACCTACTTTCCCCTTCATAATATAGGTTTTCAAAAGCAACATACTGTTGGACAAGGGTAGTCTTGTTTTATAGCTCATTCTTTGGAATTCCAACAATATATTATCATTCCTGTCAGAGTGTGTGGCTATATAATTAAGTCCTCAAAACATGCACTTCAATTAAAGTGTAGTATAAAAATAAAAATGTTTTAAACTTGTACCTTGTGATCCCTCTCATTTGAGGATCTCAGTATTTTACCAATGTTTATTAAGCCTTCTAAGAGCTTTGTGAGTTACAGAAGTGCCACTCTACTATTATAGGCGGCAGTGTTGCCTATTCGTGGCTCTGCCATTGGTTCGTGGGATGACCTTGGAAAAATTATTTCCCTCCGTGTGCCTCAATTTCTCCATCTGTAAAAGGGGGATAATGATACTCCCTTAGTAAAGCATTTGGGGACCTACTGATGAAAAGTGCTATATAATATCTAGGCATTATTATCCCCTTTATACAGACTGATAAACAGACACAGATCAAGTGACTTGCCTGAGGTCACACACAAAGTCAGTGGCAGAGCTGGGAATAAAAGCCATGACTTTGACTCTTAGAAACTCTTTTTTTTTTTTTCACTTTGTGCCAGCTGTTCTTGTGTTTGGTCTCCACAGATATTAAGGAGTGGATGAAGACAAATAGTGCTGCATTTTGCATGAAAGTCAGTGGCTGCTTATTTAATAAAGAGGTGATCTACAAAAGCTTTTCAGTTAAAGCAAAAAATGCCAATCACCACAACAAAAAGGAAATCCCAAATCACTAACAGATCAGTAGACTCTGTTACAAGCTGTTAGGATACAATATTTTAAATCTTTCTCAGCTTTATTGTCCTGCCAAGTACTCATGTCAGGATGGTGTTTTTTCTCTTCTAACAATTAATCACATCACTAACACCTAAAACAGAGCAGGAAGATATTTTTCTTTCAGATGTTTCAGGGTGCAGTGGAGAGCAAATGGGTGTAGATAACAAACACACTTTGACAGCTGTAAATGCTGCCATATGTCAGAGGAAGAAGTCAAACTGTGCAGATTTAATTTACAAGTGATTTCAAGGCAGATGTGTCAGTAAAATTTTTAACCAGATCTGTAAAGTTGAGCTGTTAAAACACTAATGAATTTATTAAAATCACTTTTCCTGGTTGTGGTATAACATGCCACTGGTGACACCGATTCACCCAGGGTTGTTGGCAGCGGTGATCAAACCTGGGACCTGTGCAGTTTAATGCATGAGCCTCAACTCCAGGAGCAAAAAGACACATCTCATTTAACAAGCAGATGCATCAATCATTAGCTGGCTTAACCACCACTGGGGGGAGACAGAGTGCCACTCTGAGCAAACAGTTTGAAAGTGCTGTGCAAAATCATGTTTCTGTTTCTTTGGACACACTGTGGGTTTCTGGCTGCTGTACTTGCCTTCCATAATGAGCAAAGCATGCTCTTCAAAGGAATTTTTACATTTTGATTACGGGCCAAATCCTTCCTGTTCTATTGGAGTGAGTTTCCCCTTTGAATTGAATGGGCTAGTTTGTGTGATCACACAAAGGTCCCCCGGCAGAGCAGGGTTCATGAACAGCTTCCTCTGGCATGTACCCCTTTATTGGACTTTCCACCACCAGGTGCCTGCATCCGATGCCTTGCCAGCAGCGCTGTGGCGGTGATTCACACACACAAAAATGAACACAAGACTAACTGAAATAGGTATAAAATGTTCCTACACACAGACATTAATGTGTGGTTTCTTTTGGTAGGTCAAGGTGATTTTGATTTATCTGATGCTCTTGATCATCCAGGTAAGTAAAACTGGGGAAAAAAAAAAAAAAAAGCCCTATTGTGCTTAATATTATTGCTACATCTTTAATACGTTTTCCATTTTATGAGAACTGGACCACAACATAAACTAATTTAATTTAAAGGACATTCATAAAAGTCAGTAGGACATGCTGGATTTAGCACTTTTGATAATCGGGCTATTTTTTAAAATGTGCTTAAATTCAGGTTCTATTTTAAAAGAATCTTGGCCATAGGACCTTAGCACTTAATTTGTGGTCTCAATGATGCTTATGTTTTCTTCATCTAGAATATTTATCAAGCTTTACAGATCCCTTTGATGTATTGTTTCAGTTTGTATTGATTTTGTGGTCTCACTGTGTCTCATAGGGGAAACAATTACTAAGAAGCCTCCACCGGCTACCAAAAGGCCAATGTTTGGTGAGTAATAAATTTAAATTGGCTAATGGTTCATGACAATGATCTCAGATTTGTAGCTCCTACAAGATTCATCATGATGTGTGCCATGTGCAGGTATAGGCTAAAAAAAAAGTATTAAAGGAACTCTCTTGGACATTTACCAAATAATAAGAGTTCCTTAATGGGTATAATATGGCTTTAGACAGTGACTGGACAACACTGAAATTGTATTGGCTGATAATTTTTGGTAATCTCTTACCTGCCCTGAAATCCCCAAAGAACACACAAATAGACAACTGTAGCTTTTGTGTTTGCTTTACTAAACATTTGTGCAGGGGAAAAGACAAGTCCACAACAAATAACTTTTAAAAAATGTTATTAGTGTTGGAGACTAAAGTCTTACATACGTGGGACTTTAAAATTTGGTGGATCCTCTCTTCTGGCATTTACTTGTTAGCATGGCTTTTAATAGTTCTAAAACAGGCTATGCCAATGAAGAGAAATGAGCTGTGAATGGTAAAGGAGGACTAGAAAGTTTTAAAGCCATAAACTCTGGAGGAGATTGGATGAGATTGGATGTGACAAACTAATTTTAAAAGGGTAAACCTTTTTTTCTCATTGTCTCCATTTAAAAATACTTTTTATTTGATTATGATATTCCATATACTACACTGAAAGAAAATTAAAGTTCTAAAATGAAGCATTCATGAATCAGGAAATGGATAAGGTTGTTGTGCAATCTTAATTTAGCTCCCTTGTGACTATGCATTATGGTAGAGTCTTTCACTACACAATCACAGTTTTTTCCCCCTCAGGAATCCTGTCTCATTCAGTGCACAAGTTGGACATTGTTCTATGTATGTGGCAGCTGTTAAATATTTGTATTGTCACTATGTGGTGCATGGCTTCATGTTTTATACATTGCAGTGTCCCAGCCCCCACATTATATGAGGCCAAAAGTCCTTTCTTACCTCTGTCTCTTATACCATACACTGAACAAATAATATAGTGCATGGAGCAGGACTGCTGCCTCATTTAATCATAAAAATCTAGATAGATGTACTCTCCCACTTTCCCTGCTTCATTACACTACATCTTTAGGGAAATGGGTGGGGTCCTGTGTCTATGTCAATGGGGTGGAGTTCCTCTAGATTAAGGAACCCCTCCTTGTGTATCTCTACATATTATTCAAAAGAAGTCACTGTCTGTTTAGAGCTCCGCCTCATTCCGTACTCACCCTCAAAGACCATATTTCACACAGACCTGCACACTCTAAATGAAATTCCGCTCAACTTTTCTGTGCATGTGTAACTGCAATAGAAGTTAAAAGATTGTCTACTGAATAGAAAATTCCACTCAACTCGCGTGCGCATATGTGCAGCACCAATGAAATGTTGGCAGATCGTTAGTACAACAAAAAACAGTGTACATGCATGAAGCATGTTTTAAAATCTTTACAACTTGTCCAAAGCAAAACTGATTTTCACCAGCTCCCAGAAGGCATATGAGCTACTTGGGGACTCTGTCCTCTGATTAAAGGTGTCCCCTGCCCAACCCCACTATATTCCTACTCAAAGTAGCTGAACAGTTTTTGCTCAAACATTCTAAAAAAGTGCTCCTGGGCTGAGAACAAATGTTTCCAGTGTTCGACCAAAAGATAAAAGTTCTTAAAATCTTGAAATCTTTATTGCTAATAGATGATCATCCAAAACCTCACCCACGTCCTCCTCACAAGCCGCAGCCGGGAAGCTATGGCAATGATGGTGGTAAGGATATTTTTGTGCATTAAATTTATGGATGATATACTTGTGGAGATTAAGAAAGGGGGAGACCCACATCAGGGCCCTAATTGTAACCTGGCTGATCACTACTTCCCACCACCCAACACAGATGTAATGAGGTTGAGTAGTGTCCGCAAAAGAGAAACTAAAACAACTAATCATTCCTCAAAGAAGGCTTTTCATGATTTACGACTATAAAGGCAACATAGACAGAATAAGAAGAGAATAATTAAAGACCAGCACCGAATTAGGATTAATATAAATGGCAGGTTATACTGAAGACAGGCACAGTGACAAGCAAAGCTACTATCTCTTATCAACTACTAGCTCTACCTGAACTGTGCCCGTTCCCAGCAAGGCACAAGAACCTATACAGTTATTATATATTGATTAACTATTTACTACTACTATTCCTAAGCAATTTACTATTACTATTAACCAACTTACTTTTACTTCTAAACAATTTACTAGTATAATTAAACTATAATATCCATACAGACTGAAGATTAACAGCTCGAGCACAATCAGACTTCTTTGCTTCAAAACCTTACCCTGCATTTTCCCGAGAATACATTACCCTTCAGTCGACTGCTTTCCGCAGTGGCCAGACACAGATAGTCAGTGAAGTGCAAGTCCCTTCGGTTCAGGGTGTGTGTGTGAGCCCGATCAAAGAGAGATCTCTTTTAGGTCAATACACACACACACACACCTTTGCACCTCTTTATACATTATTTTTTGGCCGTATTCCAAAGCAGGTCAACCAGTTAAGGTGGCCAAATGTCTTAGTGTGGTATTTTGCAGTTGTTTTGACCTTATGAACTGTGCACTTGTGCCTTGCTCATCTTTTCTTTATGTGGCCAGTTGTCCTAACTGTGGTCAGTTTGCTAGACTCAAAAACATATGTCAGCCTAAAGAAGTATCTGGTTGCAGTGCGTAGTAACCATAAGTCCATATCTAATTTCATAGAGCTTCCTTTTTTGATTAATCTTAGTCTATAAAGCTTCCTAGCTAGATTTTGCTTATGCTTGGATTTTATTGTGCTCGCTCTTTGAAGCTTCCCAGAAGTTTGTGGTCTAACACTGCTTGACAAGACTTATGCTTACAGAGAAGCCTCCCATTAGGCCTAACACTGATACATTAATCACAATACTCTGATGATGCACTTATTTATTAACCACTGTAGGGAACGTTTGGTTTGCTATGTGGTTGTTTGTATGTTCAACTTTCCAGATCCACTTGTTGAAAAAGGTTACTGGGTCTTAGTGTCTGTCCAACAAAGTATATCTAGCCTGAACAATTTACAAGCTATTGGACCCTAAAATCATGTTGATAATCATCTTGTTTTCCCTTCCACTCCTGTTGACAAATTTAGCTGCACCTATTCTGGGAATGGATAGGAACCAAAAATTTTCTATTGACATGACTGGAATTCTAGCCTTCAAATAGATTCTAATGGTTGACCTTGAGGTGAAAGACAGAAAGTGGGCTCTAAGTCCGAAAGGTCTGTCTCCACTTAAGGAACCTGGGGGAATGATCCTCTCTTAGGACACCAAGAATAAACAGGCCATGGTAGTGGAAGGGAGGGAGAAAAGATGAAATTTCAGATAATTTTGAATAATGAATAACATTTTAATTTTACAGACAGGTTCAGTGACTTAGATCTCAATGATGGGAAACCTCTACCCCCAAGGCCCGCAGGTACTGTATGCCAATTCTGTTGAATATTTCACAACTTCTCTCATATAGTCATATCCCACAGCTGCCTATTTTTGCTTTAGACTTGCATGTAGCTGGTATAGGGCCAGATTCTCCTACTCTTACACATATTGAGCAATCTCTTGCTCCACAAATAGTGCTAAAAGATGTTGACTGGTCAGTCCTGAAGAGAGAAATCACTTTAAGAACATGCGTAAGCAGGGTGGATTTGATTTAAATCACTAGTCAGGAAGACTTGATTTTATCATAGTTTTCTAGGTAAAAGTTTAGCCTTGTAGGTTGTTATAACCTTAATACATATTCTTCACAGCTCAGAGATAGATGTAGGTTTCATTTTTAGAAGGTACACACTATACATTTTTAAACAGGTGATTTATTCTGAAAACTTTTCAGATTAGTTTTACAGCTATATCAGAACATGAATGATTGTTTGGTTATTTCATTTACCAAAGGTAACTGAAGCAGATATTTATGAAGTCATTGGGAAGAGAAATATCTCCAATTCAACAGGTTAATCATTAATATTTGGAGGATTTTCTTGCCATGCTTTATTAGGAGGAGAACATCACCAGACAGACATTTAAATTGTTTTATTTAACTAAAAAAACAACGTTAAGTATTCTGGTTTTTTTTTCTTCAACAGCAAACATATAATATTTTAACAAAACAAGCATATGTCCCTTGCTTCTCACATTTATCTCCAGACTTCTTCTCGTTGTCCAGCTCTATTCTGCCCCCAATAATCTTCTATTCATTGAATGTTTTCAAACTTTGCACTCTTAGAGAGAGGTAAGAGGCTGACTCTTTGTACACAATTTACAGAAGGACACTAGAGATAAGGTCTGTTATTTCTCACTGCTATATATTATTTATTTATTTAAAACATTTTTGCTGTTAAAAAGCATGTTACCTCTGAAGACACACATCCACAGTTTGAGAACTGAAAAACAAAGCATCTCTAAGCTTCTAGACTGATCACTGAGTCTCATTGAGTAGTTAGAAAGATTAACCTAAATAATCTATACAGAAGCCTGTGGAACTCCATAAGAATGGGTGCCTATGAACTATTGGAACTCATTTACAAAACTTTTCTTAAACATTACATGAATATATTGTCTCATACTATAGAATTAGAATTTATAATCCCTATTCCATGATGAGATACCTTTGAGCTATAATGTATCTTAATTAAAACTATCTTTAGATAGGTTTTTTCCTCAAAAAGCATTTTATAAAAAAATGCTATTTTTTTTTCATTTTTTATTTTTTAAAAATCATTGATTTTTTTATCCACCCTGTGCTTAAGTGCTTTGCTAGGTTGGAAAGGGTCGTCTGCACTTTGCAGGATTGGGCCCATGGTCTGGTTGAATTCAGTGGCACTACTTACAGATTAAGGGGCTATTCAGAGGGCATAAAGGTGGAAGCATAGGGCCTATAGTGAGTCAGCCAGTGGCTCCCCGGGTGGTTGTCTGCCAGTGGAGACTAGCCAGAGTGTTGCAGTGTTCTGGCTACTCCCCTGTCTCACACCCCATGCTGACAGCTGTCTTTTATTTGAAATTTACAACATTTTTTATGAATGTGGGTAAGCAGTTTCAGCCCCATTTTATTGGGTGGGGGGTGATTAGTATTATCATTCTGAGGAAATTAAGACAGAGGAGTGACACAATGTGCCTCCAAAAAGTTAAGGTTGAAGTCAGGATTAGAACCCACATTTCCTTACTCTCATTCCCTAGTTCTTACCAAATATCATTTTGCAGACTGCCTCTGCATGGGATTTGTTGTTGTTTTGCTGTGTGTTAGCTGTGACTTTTCTCCAAAAGGTTTCTTCCAACAATGAAGTTATTTCCTGTTTTCCAGGAGAAAAGGAGAGTAATGTCAATCATGGTGGAAACACTGGTCAGTAAATACATATATACATATTATCTTATAGTATATTTAGGACAGTCTTAACTGAACCAAAAGAGTTTTAAAACCCATATAAAACATTTGTGTAGATAAGTCACTATTTTCTTGTTTGTAGGAATATTATGGTTTCTGGTCCTTATATATATATATTTAAAAATGTTTTATTTCATGCTGCAAATGAAATTCAAAGTTGTATGAAGACTTTCTCATGTCAAACTGTGTTTGCAATGATTTGTTATTATGGGTCAGTGTCCACTTTATGTACTCTAAAATAAGGATGCTCTTTTGTTACTTCTGAAGAAAAAACACTTTTTCTTCCAATAGATTCTGGATTAGTTGCTGGAGTTACGTCACCTGTGATTTCTGTGCTTGTGCTGTTAATTATTGTAACAGTAGCTGGTTACACAGCTTACAAGAAGAAGCAACTCTGTTTTAAAGCTAATGGTAAGATTTACACTAGTTTTTTTGTTCTCTTTTTGGAACTGTGGCAGATCTTGACTGAAACAGCACTTTCTTATTTCTTGTAATGTAAATTAAAACCATCTTGTACATTCTTTTTGCACATTATATACTTTGGTGGTTGTTTTTGTACCACAGAAAACATTAGCTGAAAATGTGCGTAGTGGATGGGCATGGAGGGAATAAGTGACCGATATATATCTGTTTCAGTCTCTGAGTTTGGATACTAAAATATAGTGCACCTGTTTTAAAGAATTCATTTTACTCCACTCAAATAGTTGCAAGACCTATAATGTTTCAAGTAGTAATTGCAGCTTCATTGTTCAGCTTTAGTTTTTGTATTGCATTTGCACAACCTCAGTGCTATGTGCTTCCCAGAGTGGAAGACACTATCTCTGCCCTGAAGAGTGCAGAGTCCTGAATATAAACTTATATTTAAAATATTTTTATTCCTAGACACAAATTTAATGAAACTGAAATTAAGGTTGAAAATTCATGGATGTGATAGACAGTCAGATGCTGCCCGATAAGAAGTGCATATGTCATAATGAATTAAATATTTAGGTGGGATTTTCAAAGTTGCTTACAGCTGGCCTAACTTGGCTTCCATTGAAGTCAATGGGAGTTTTACTACTGACTTCCATGAGAGCAGATTTTGCTTTTGAAAATCTCAATCTTAGCCCCCGCCCTGAGGCGCCCCACCCCCACGGCAGCCCCCCCCCGCCCTGATGCACCCCCCCGTGGCAGCTCCCCACTCTCCACCCTGAGGTGCCACCTCCGCCCCAGCTCACCCCTGCTCCACCTCCACCCCGAGCACGCCGTCGTTGCTTCACATCTCCCGCCTCCCAGGCTTGTGGCGCTTGGGGGGCGGCTGAAGATCCGGCCATCATGGTCACTGCTGAAGAAATGCTGCCCCCCAAGCGGTCGCCTAAATGGTTGGACTGGCCCTGGGGGTAGGATTATAGCATCAGTGCATCCCATGAGCAGCCTCTGCCATCGGAGAGCCTATAGAGCCCACAGAAGGAGCAGTGAGACAGGACAAAGGTTATCTGTCCTTCTGTAGGGGCAGGGAGGAGCTGTATTAAAGGATATTGTATAGATCTGAATAAGCATCCATTCCAGAATATTTAAATTTTCTTTATAATCTTCCATTTTAGGTGGGACAACTGTGTAAGCTGGCAAGAGAGGAACTGCCCAGTGATAATGAATATTTTCTGCACAACACTGGACTACTTATTGTTAAGATGTACTTAAGTAATATATGAATGGGTAATATAGTACAATCTGATACATATTATACATTTGAATGTATATTTTGGTTCAGATGCTAACTCCGTGATAATTTCTCAATTATGTGCTATATTTTTCTAAGGGTAAAGGTTTGTGTCTGAGCATTGGGTTCACAGAATATTTCGTGTTATTTCTATGCCTATTTGTTTTTTTAAAAACCAGGTTAATACTTTAGGTGATGAGAAAAAACAAACTTTCACCTATGTGTTGTACTGGTGCTCTCTTGTATATTTGTATTTTTTGTAAAGTTTGAGGCAAATACTTGAAAAGTTTAAAGATTTTACTTTCCTTTATTTTATGCTTTACATCTGAATTCTGCTGAGTAGAAAAATCTGTAGTTGAAGAAAGCATTTTCATCATTCATTTTTCAAAAAATGACAAGGGAGATGTACTGTGTACTGCAAAACTATCGATAGAAAGGAAGCCCCAAATCAATCATATATGAGGGGCACACATTGATTTTAAGTGTGTTAAGTTCTACAAATCTTGCTTGAACCCTGCTTCTTTTCTATGAAATTTCTTAATATAGAAAGGGCTACTTCCAGAATCCATTAGTCAGTGCGTGCCTTCGCATTGTCTTTAATGGACTGAATCAACCCCATCCATAGGTACCGGTTTTCAGGTAACTTGAAGACCCTGTAATAGAAACTAAATTGCGGTAGTTCTTTAAATCAGTCATCATAATCACCGCATTACTGGCCTTTTTACAAAAACAATTAGAATTTTCTTGTGGAGGAAGGAATCAATTTGATTACAGCTGTAGAATGCAAGGAGAATGCTTGTGGGTAGAAATCATGATGCTTTGAATTCTAAGCCCCATCTTGAGTCACATATAACCAATCTGTTAAATTTTATCTTTTTGATATGTATGTTGTACTTATGATTTTAACCATGTAGTCTCTATTCATCTTTAAACTCAGCATTTTCACCTTTATTTTACAAATGAACTACCATATATACTCGTTCATTAGCCCGTTCGTTTATAAGCCAACACCCCGCCCCCAGATGGTTAGGTAAAAATAGCAAAAACTGTATGACCCTTTCATAAGCTGACCCTATATTTCAGGGGGTGGCAAACTTTGGCTCCTGGTCCGTTAGGATAAGCTGCTAGTGGGCCTGGATGTTTTGTTTACTTGGAGCATCTGCAGGCACGGAGCCCCTCAGCTCCAATGTCCGTGGTTTGCCGTTCCCAGCCAATGGAAGCTGAGGGAAGCGCCACTTCCCACAGCTCCCATTGGCTGGGAACGACAAACTGTGGACACTGGAAGCTGAGGGTCTCCATGCCTGCAGACGCTCCAAGTAAACAAAACATCCAGGCCCACTAGCAGCCAGTGGCTTACCCTAACAGGCTGGGAGCCAAAGTTTTCCAACCCCTGCTATATTGTAAAAGCTGGCATCACAAGAAACACTCAAAAATTTTGCTATAATTATTTTAATGTTATCTAACGAAAAACATGTTGTTGTTATAATAATAACTGAACAAATATGTATTGACCTTCAAAATTACAGTCAATATTTAAAAGCCGTAAATGGATATTTAAAATAAGTAACTTAGAACAATATGAGACTTTAAAAAGTCTTAAAATCCTTCAAAGTCTGAATCAGTCTCTGATTCACCAAACAGTTCATTAAACTTAGCTTCAGTCACAGCTACACTTGCATTGTCATCATAGATGTCGGCAGTGTCGTCTTCAGACTCAGATCCCTTCTCATCATCAGCCTCTGTTGTGTCATCATCAAATACAGCATCATTTTCTGACCCGTCGAGTACATTGCTGATACAGCATTTCCTAAATGATTTTTCTATCATTTCCGAGCGAATGGACAACCACGCATCCTTGATCCACTGGGAGAGCAGATTGATTTCGGGCTTCATAAGATTCCCGCCTTTTGTCAACTTCACCATGCCTGAGCACATCCATTCAGACCACATTTTGCATAGCCTGTCTTTAAAGGATTTGTTCAGGCAGACATCAAGTGGTTGTAGAACAGAAGTCAAGCCTCCAGGTATTACAGCCAAAGTAGTTTTCATATTTTTGGCCACATTTTTCACTTCATCCGTCTTGTGTGCCCTGAACATGTCGCAAACGAGCAGAGCAGGTTTCTTGAAAAGTGCTCCTGGTCTCTTATTCCACACTGTTTCCAGCCATTCAATAGTCCCACTTTCATCCATCCATCCCTTTTCGTGTGCACATATGATGATACTAGCAGGAAATTTCATGTTTTTAGGAAAGGTTTTTCTTTTAAAAATAACAGGAGGGAGCTTTGATCCATTTGCCAAACACGATAAAACCACTGTAAAATGATTTTTTTCATGGCTTTAATTAAAACTGTTTTTTCACCAACAGTGGTTACTGTTCTGTTGCTCGGGATATCAAATGTCACTGGTGTTTTGTCCATATTTCCTATTTGTGACCGTTCAAATGCATATTCCTTTTGATATTTATAATAAACCTTTGGAAAGATTTGATTTTTTTCTTCAAGATCTCTCGGCAGCTTTTGCGCTATCTTTGTTCACTGACGAAGACAGAGACCATGATGGTTCATGAACCGAGTACACCAACCCACTGATGCGACAAACATTGATGGCTTTACTGACTTGTATTTGTTGCCTTTCGACATTTGCAGAGCACACAGACGAATTCCAGTTCTAGTGACAATGTACCCATTTTGTCGACATTCAACAACCCAATTATTGAGATTTTTCTCTAGCTCAGGAAATGAAGCGCACTTCGTTGGACATTTTTTCTTACTTCTTGGCATGTCTTTTAGTGTTTTATTTTTTCGCCATTCTCTTACTTGCTTCTCATTGATACAGAATTCACAAGCAGCGGCGCAATTATTGTTTGCTTCTGCATATTCAACAACTTCAAGTTTGAACGCCGTCTGATAAGCAGACCTTTTTCTTTTGATTTCACCGTTGTTCATTTTAAATACCAGTATGAAAATAGATTATTATTGTAGTTATAGATTTTGTAGGACTTTATATAGGAATGTCACATGCTTTATCATTGTCAAATTATTATTATTCTTTGTTTATTTCAAAGCAGGCCTGTAGATAGCCTGTTATCCCCACAGACATGCCAATTTCAATGTTATTAGAGATTCCATCGATTCTGCACGTTATATTTTCATATTGGCTCGAGACTTATGAGGTGCAATGGTAGAAATGCATGACAAGATCAAATTATACAGTAGTGGACTGACACCAGTGCTATAGTACTATCATTATTGTATTTTTCTGATTGGCTTGTAAGGCATAGCATTTTGTGAAATGCATGGGTCAAATGTCATGCAGATCTGCAGCAGTGCTCTTTTAGTATTCCTTTCAAACCAATCTAGTCCACTAAACAAAGCCTTTTCAACTTTAAAAGGCTTCAGTATTGACATCAATGAATGGGTCGGCAAACTTTTGGCTCCTGGCCTGTCAGGGTAAGCAGCTGGTGGGATGTTTTGTTTACTTGGAGCATCTGCAGGCATGAAGCCCCTCAGCTCTCCATGCCTGCAGACACTCCAGGTAAACAAAATGACAATGTATTAGATATTCAATGATTCCATAGAGTTTAAAATCATCAAATTGGTGTACACTCATTTATAAGCTGACCCCCACTCTTCGATGTGTCACTTTTTTACCAAAAATGTTCAGCTTATGAACGAGTATATACGGTATGTTGTGCTTTCAGTTACACATTAATGGTGGTAAGCCTGAAGATGTGCAATCTATGCTCGTTTAGTAAGAGAAAGGAACAATTAATGAAGAAATGAGCATGAAATTTTGTTTCTAAAGGTGATGAAAAGGTCATTTGACAAGAAAGAGCTTTTTCCACAAAAACACACACACACACACACACACACACACACACACACGGGTGACCAAATGTCCCGATATTAGGGGCTTTGTCTTACATATGCAACTATACCCCTGTGCCCCCATCCCCCAAATTGTCCTGATTCTTTACACTTGCTCTCTGGTCACCCTAACACACACACGCACACTCTCTCTCTTCCCTGCCCTTCTCCAAAAAAACCCCTAAAAGATAGTTTATATCCATTGCAATCCTCTCAGTAAATGAGGAAAGGAATTATTACGGGAAGGACATTTTAATCATGTCAGTAGGTGTTTTGAGCCTGTAATTTTGCGTATTCCCTTAATTCACTTCATATCTGAAGATGTTTTGACAACACACAAAGCAAATAACCTCTTTATAACTCTTTCACCTTTACATCACAGGTGACGTAAATTCTCTTTACCTTGATTTTAAGGAGATAAGATATTCCTTGAAACGTGTCAGACTACCATGTTGATGGTTAAAGCTACTTGATACATGCTATGTTAGAGCACAGACACAGACTTGACCTATTGAAGTATTAAGGGATTTCTGAAACAGGTGGTGCCACAGGTGAGCATTCAAATAATATATAACTCAGTGCATCTAGAAGGAAATTCTTATATCTTTCTCAGTTGTTTAATGTTAAAAAGATGTTTCTTTCTGTTCCATCCAGTGTAAACTTTCAATAAATACTTCTGTTTTATCTAAGATGAACTGGTGTTGGTTGTTATATTCTAGGAAACAATGATGGCTGATGCTTCTGAACAAAATAGATCTGTCATGTTAAAGGAGGCAGGGAACTATTCATGACACTTCATCTTTAAAGATATTTGGGAGTGTCAATGTATATTTCCTACAGTTTGAACTTTAGCGTTCAAAAGTGGCGACCTGCATGGACCCTTCTAAGCTTAATTCCTAGCTTAGATCTGATAGCGCTGCCACCAGCCAAAATATAGAGTTTGGCACACTTTCTGTTGCCCCAAAACCCTCCCTGGGGAACCCAAGACCCAAACCCCTTGGGTCTTAAAACCAGGAGAAATAAACCATCCCCCTCCTTTCCCCCTCCCAGACTTTCCCCTCCCTGGGCTACCCTGAGAGACTACACTGATCCAAACTCCTTGGATCTTAAAACAGAGAGGAATTAACCTTCCCTCCCCTTTCTTTCCCCCCACCAATCCCTGGTGAGTTCAGAGCCAATCCCCTTGGGTCTTAAACAAGGAAAAAAATCAATCAGGTTCTTAAAAAAGAAAGCTTTTAATTAAAGAAAGAAAAAGTAAAAATTATCTCTGTAAAATCAGGATGGAAAATGTTTACAGGGTATTCAGATTCATACAGTCTAGAGGGACTCCCTCCCCCCTAGCCTGAGATTCAAAGTTATGGCAAACAGAGGTAAAAATCCTTCCAGCAAAATACACATTCACAAGTTAAGAAAACAAACCATAAGACTAATCTGCCTTTTCTAGTTAGTACTTACTATTTTGAACATGAGAGACTGTTTCAGAAAGATAGGAGAAAGACCTGGTTGCACGTCTGGTCCCTCTTAGCCCCAAGAGTGAACAACGAACAAAAAACCCAGCACAAACAAAGACTTCCGTCCACCACGATTTGAAAGTATCTTGTCCCCCCATTGGTCCTCTGGTCAGGTTTCAGCCAGGTTCACTGAGCTTCTTAACCCTTTACAGGCAAGAGAGACATTAACCCTTAACCATCTGTTTATGACAGGGAGAAAGAGAGAGCTGTAGTCTTTCTTAAAGAGTAGTGCCTCTGTATATCCTTAATGCACACAAGGACTAAACCAGGGGTCGGCAACCTATGGCACGCATGCCAAAGGTGGCACGCAAGCCGATTTTTGATGGCATACAGGGCGGGCTGAGCCGCTCAGCCCACTGGCGCTCTGGGGTTCCCGCTGCTGGACCCTTGCCAGCTGGGGTCCCACTCAGCACCCGCTGCTGGCTTGGGGGAAGGAACCCCAGGCTGGCAGTGGGCTGAGACCCCAGCTGGCAGGAGCCAGCAGCCAAAACCCCAGAGCAGCGGCAGTGGGCTGAGTCACTCAGTCACTGCTCTGGGGTTCTGGCTGCTGGCCCCTTGCCAGCCGGGGTCCCCGCTGCAGCCCCACTCACCTTGCTTCCGGTTGGAGTTCCACCGCAGGCCCTTCGCCAGACAGGATCCAGGCTTCTGGCCCTGCTCAGCCCTACCAGCCTCCAGCTCCACTCACCTCAGCTGCAGATCTGAGGTTCCAGCGGTTAACAAGTGATCACTCAGAAGCCTGTGTGCAGCTTAAAGTATCAAAATACGTGCCAGAGATTGGAAAAGCCAGCAAGGAAAAGCAAGGGCAAGGATCACACTAAACTGATAAGATCTACATTTTAATTTAATTTTAAATAAAGCTTCTGAAACATTTTGAAAACCTTGTTTACTTTACATAGAACAGTAGTTTGGTTATATATTATAGACTTACAGAGAGACCGCCTAAAAAATGTAAAAATGTATTATCGGCATGCGAAGTCTTAAATAAGAGTGTATACATGAAGACTCGGCACATCACTGCTGAAAGGTTGCCGATCTCTGGACTAAACAGTGTTATGGGGTGAACTACTGTTACACCCTACTTTTCATTTATTTACAATTTAAAAAACCAACAAGATAAACACTTTCCTATTGAGTGGAAACGCCCCATGTTTATTTTCTCAACTAAAAGGTGGATTTTATTTTTGCAAGTTTAGGCATAATTGACTCAGCCACTTGAGTTGGCTAAGCAAGAAAAACAATGTTTAAAAAGGTTCTCAGTGGTCTAATTGCATTCACATAGTGGATGGGTTTTTTTGTTTGTTTGTTTTGGCTGCTATTGCTATTGTTTGCTATTGGTTGGTGATGTTTTGTTTGTTTTTGGGTTTTGGCAGCTTTTAATGTATGAGAGTAGGAAAAGAAGACAGTCAAGTGGTCAGATCACAGGACCCAGAGCCAAGAATACAGCCTAGCACTCCTGCCTCTGCCACTGACTTACCGCGTGACTTTTGGGTAAGCTTCTTTGCTTCACTTTTCCTATATGTGTAATGGGGACGATCAAAACTACCTTGCAGAGATATCGTGGGGCATAATTGAATGTTCTTTATGCACTTTGAGATCCTTGGCTAAAACATGCTACGTACATTCGCAACGTTACTGCGGCCAAATATTAGCTTGCATTTGGCTGTAGGGGATATTATAGCTTCAGAGAACTCCAAAACCACAATTACACAGGAGTAAAACAGGAGTAATGCAGTGGTGAACCTCTGTCTTCTTGGTTACCACAAACTGGATTAGATTCCATGTGAGCCACCATGCTCTTGAAGGTTTTTTTTTTTTAAATCAAAACTCTATCACCTTCTCCTAAGATGCAGCCTCCCCCCAAAAAAACTCTTATAAGAGGTGCTTGTTGTGTACCCTTTCCTGGCTTTTCTTTTTTGAGCATCCATGTGTGTGTGTCAGCCCATATGTGCAGATTCATGGGCAGAAGTACCTTCCCTGAAGAGCAAGCTGAGGAACGTACGCAAAAATGGCTTTTGTTCAGTCTTCGTACTGCCTGAATTCTTAGCCAGTGTCGCCCCAAATAAGCTATAGCAGCCCCAGGGATGACGACTATGCTGCCTACAACCCTTCCCAAGTCACTCCACAGTCCAGAATAGCCACAGCAAAGGTCTCTGGCTATACTTGCTGCAGGTCACTCACCACCAGTTTTGCTCTGCTAAGGTGCTGAGCAACAGCATCACCCCTCAAAGGAAGTTTATGTGAGCTTGACAAATCTGGAAATTATTATTTGTATTGCAGCAGCACCAAGCAGCCTGGCCCAAGACATATTGTGCTAGGGGCTGTACAGATACAGAACAAAGAGCTGGTCCCTAACCCAAACCACTTTCTTTTAAGTCCCTGAATATGACTTCCAGCTCTGGAAACGGCCGTTTGTCTTTTTTCTTGCCAGCTTATCTCTACAAACAATACCACTCTCGCCTCCCCTCCCCCAAACAACAATGTCGACCCTGGGGAGGAGATTTTATGGCTTCTCCTCCTCCCCCGTAACCCTTCGGCCCCTGGGTAGGAGACAGAGTGGGGCTGAGATTGTAAAGGTCTCAGTGAAACACACCAGCCAAATGCTCTGGAGGCAGGTGAAATGGCCACAGAATGGGCCCCCCAGCAGCGTGTGTGTGTGAGGGGTCCCCGGCGCACCGGCACGCGGGGCAGGAGGCGCGCAGCCAAGGAGGGCTAGCAGGAGGGGGGAGCACCGCTGGAGCGGGCGCAGTCCGGCTGGCCCCGGGGCTGGCGCGCCAGAGGTTACCTGAGTGCGGCCGGGCGGCGCTGGGGGCGGAGGCAGCCCCGCTGCCCAGCAAATGGCTGTGCAAGGGCAGCTGGAGGACTCGCACGGGGGGGCAGCGCGCCCCCCCCCCCCCCATAAAAGCATCTGCTCTGGGCCGCCTGCTGCGCCCGGGGCTTTGTCAGCGCGCGGGTCACCAGCGCTGGGCTGGGAGGCGGTGGCGGCGGCGCCAGACGCGACCCCAGGCTGGCAGGGGGAGTGGCCTATTGCACATGCAATCGGCCAGGGCTGCTCTCATGCACGCTAGAGCCTCCGGACGGTCAGGCTTTGTCCCCTGCTAAGGACAGTGCTGCTGCGGGGGCTGAAGGGAGCGTGACTTTGTAATTCCCTTCCTGGGTCTCCAGCCGCAGGAAGGAGGCTAATTACCAGCTGGGGATTTGTCAACTCAGCCCACGCCTGTTGGGAGCCCGGGAGACGGGCTGGAGTTGTTGTTGCCAGTGTCTGAACTCTACCCACCAACGAGAGCCTACCCTTCTGGCTGAAAGGATGGCTGGTGAGTAGGCTTGCTTTCTCTCCCTCCCTGAGGATCTTGTTAGTTAACTAGGCTTCACTTGAGTTTTAAGCCCATTGTCTTGAATAGAGTACACCAGGTGTGGTAGAGCTTTGTAGGAGTAGGATTGATTTGTTTTCCCCCTTTGGTTTTAGGATACATACGCGTTTCCCAGTGTTTTTCTTGATAAAGACTGTCATTTAGTGTATGCAGTATTTGTTCACAATAGAGTAATGCTATGTTGTAATTAGTAGGCCTGGATTAGGGTTTAAACCATCTGGCTGCTAGGAGCTAAACTCATTTATCTATTACATATGCAAATATAAAGTCCTTTACCTGGGTTATCGTTGGAGATTTCAAAGGTTCGCAGGGTTATGTTTGGTATAAAAGCATACTTACTGACTTTCTTGATCTGGGTGAAGAAAAGCTCTCTGTTTTATGCTGCTAATAGTGACACAGGTATTATTTATGAATAGCCTTCATTTTAATAAAAGCCAAATGGTAGTTTATTGTAATACAGGACATGGTTGGGTTTGATTTTGCTCCTGCTTATTCCCACGATCATTGCCTAATTTGTACTAGGGCTTTGCCAGAGCTGAGCCGCAGCACCTCTAGGTTTAGCAGTTCATCACTTATCACCTCTGGGCTTGCTGCATAATTTATGAATGTAAAAAGATTGCTTGAGACCCAGCACCTCTTTCATTACAAATTTAAGCGCTGTCCAGGATTACTGTGGTATAGAAGTTGTGACGGAAAAGGTTCCTCACATGGTTTAAACCTGTTTCCTCTGACCAATGAAGGAGTATCACTGAGAGTTTTGAAGAGAATTCCACTCTGTTCTGGGCCACAAAGATAGTGGCAGTGGTGTGGAACTTTGTGTATTGGGAATGATACATGGAAGGAATTGTGTGGAAGGAATCCATAAATTAGAAAATAAACCATTTTAGGCATCCTTATTTGTCAAGATGGAGAGTTATACTGATGTCTTATTGAATTGATTTTGGTTTGGGTAGCATGCTGAACTGTGATTTGTTGGAAATCTAATGATGCATTGCATGGGCTTCTCTTACTTATCTCTCCAAAGTCAGAATTTCCAGCAGCTCTGTGGCCAAATTTAATAACTGATTGTTTGTTTGTTTTTTATAAACTGAGATGTTAAAATCCTGGGATAAATATGGAGTGCAGTAGAATTATGGTTAAGCAAGTGTCAAAACCATTTTCTCATGTTATTTATTTGGCTTTCACCATGATCATTGATCATATTAAAGTCATGAGTTCTAGGCTGATAGTTATGTGATTAGACCATACCTCATATCTCAGTTGAAAATAAATACAGTACAATAGAAGTTGAGATGCAATTACTACTGACTTCAAAAACTGCACGCAGTATTCAAGGTGTATGCGCACCATGGACTTGTATAGTAGAATTATGATATTTACTGTCTTTTATTGGTTCCTTTCCTTATGGTTTCTAACATTTGTTAGCTTTTTTTTTTTAGACTGCTGCTGCATATTGAATGGATGTTTTCAGAGAGCTACCCACAATGACTCTAAGATCTTTTTCTTGAGTGATAATAGCTAATTTAAACCCCATCTTTTTGTATGTATGGTTAGGATTATTTTTTCCAACGTGCATTACTTTGCACTGATCAATGTGGTGGGCATCTTTGGTATCCCCCCCTCCCCCCCCGCGCCATGGATGTTTAAGTTTAATTAATTATGGTTGGTATAGCGAGTGTTTCAACTATGCTCATCTCTTGGACTAGATTCTGTATTCCACTTATTCCTAAATCAGGAATAGCCTCTCTTCTTATGAGTTCCAGGACAAGCTGCTCTATGAAGCAGTCATTTAATGTGTTTAAAAATGTTACTTCTGCACCCCTTCCTGAAGTGACACATACCCAGTAAATATTAGGATAGTTGAAATCCCCCATTACTATTGTGCTTTCTGCCTTTGTAGCCATTTTAATCCCTCTGAGTATTTCGCAGTCACCATTGCTATCCTGGTGAGGTGGTTGGTAGTATATTTATACTGCTAGACTCTTATTGTTGAAGCATGGAATTTCTATCCCTATAGAGATTCTATAGTACAGTTTGATTTAAAATTTGTGCCTTATTTGACTCTAGCTTTCTTTCACATGTAGTGCCACTCCCGCACCAGTGCAATCTATTATTCCTATATATTTTGTACCCTAGTATTACCATGTCCCATTGATTATCCTCATTTCCATGATGCATTAAGTGAGGATATTGCTATAATAGGCTAGTTCACCCATGTTAGTATTTAGACTTCTAGCCTGTTTTTAGTAAGCACTTGTACATTTTTGTCAATATTTAGTTGCTTGCCCTCATGTGTTCTTTTTAAATGTGATTCTTTCATGTTTGACTTTCTGACTAGCTCCTACCTGTGCTTTACCAACTACTTTGCTATCCCTTTATTAGGACATAGATTTTCTCCTTTAATAAATTCATCCCTAATGGATATATCCATCTGAACCATATGCTCTTCCACACCTGTTACTTTCCCTCAGCCCTTAGTTTAAAAAGTTCTCTACGGTGTGGTTCCATTTTGGTTTAGGTGGATCCCATCCTTTCTGTATTGGCATCTCCCTTCCAAAAATGTTCCTCAGTTCCTAATAAACATAAAACCCTCCTACTTGCAACATTGTTTCAGCCACACATTGAGACCCTGCAGTTCTGCCTGTCTTCCCGGCCCTGTATGTAGAGCTGGAAGCAGTTCAGAGAATGCTATCATGGAGGTCCTGGACATTAATCTCCTATGTAGCAGCCTCTCTCCTACCTTTCTCTGTCACTGGTACCTTCATGTACCACCAGTTCCTTCCCAGCACTGCACATACGTCTGTCTTAGGCCTTGCTACACTTGCAAGTTAGAGCACATTAAATCAGCCTTGGGTGCCCTAACTCCTGAGGTGTCGACACTGGCAAGGCATGTAGAGAACCCGGACTCCGTGGCTGGAGCGCCCATGGTAATCCACCTCGACGAGAAGCATAAAACTTGTTGTGCTCCAGCTGGAGTGCCGCGGTGCCAGTGTGGACACCCTGGTCTGCTTGGCCTCCAGAAGTGTCCCACAATGCCTGTTCTAGCCACTTTGGTCATCACTTTGAACTCTACTGCCCTTTCCTCGGGTGACCAACCGTCAGACCCGCCCTTTAAATTCTCTGGGAATTTTGAAATTCTCCTTCCTGTTTGCTCAGCAAGGCATGTAGTGATCTCAGAGCATCTTTCCAGGTGACCATGTCTCCACATGCCAGATGATCCCCAGTATGGAGAAATGGCGAGGTGCTGGACCTCATCAGTGTTTGGGGGAAGGAAGCTGTCCACTCCCAGCTGTGCTCCAGCCTTAGGAATTGTGATACCTGTGGGCAGATATCAAGGGCCATGATAGAAAGAGGCCATGACTGGGACACATTGCAGTGCAGGATTAAAGGGAAGGAGCTGTGGAATGCCTACCACAAAGCACAAGAGGCAAACTGCTGCTCCAGTGCTGCCCCCAGGACCTCCCGTTTCTACAAAGAGCTGGAAGCGATACTTGGGGGTGACCCCACCTCCACTCCGAAGAGCACCATGGACACTTCAGAGGCTGTAGCAGCCCAGCGTTCAACAAGGCAGGAGGAGGAAAGCGGGAGCGAGGGTGCTGAGGTGGATGGGGGCCCAGAGCCAGAGAACGGCCCGGTATTCCTAGATGCATGCAGCCAAGAGCTGTTTTCAAGCCAGGAGGAAGGTAGCCAGTTGCAACGGATGGTGTTCTGGAAGAACAAACAGCAGAGGAGGTGTCCGGTAACTGACTTTTATTTTGGGAAAGTAGTTGTTCGGTGCGGGCTCTTGGGGCAAGGAGGGTTGCAGAAAGAAGGGTTAGGGCTGCGTGCATGCCTTGATGTAGAATAGGGCGTCAGTGTGCTCTCTCACATTGCAGTAATCAGCCCCAGTGATCTCATCAAAGGTCTTGTGCAGAAGCTGCGCAATCCGCTTGCGCAGGTTCTGTGGCAGAGCTACTGTGCTCCTTGTCCCAGTAAGGCTAACATGTCTGCGCCACTGTGCTGTGAAGGGTGGGGGGGACCATTGCTGCACACAGGCAAGCGGCATAAGGGCCAGGGCGGAAGCCGCATTGTTGTAGAATACCCCTGCTTGCTTCCCAGATCACCCTCAGCAGTGAGATATCTTCCAGGACGAACTCATTCTGTGGAAAATGCGGAGAGGGTGTTCAGTGTAGGGGCCCCCTGCAGCTGTTGGCTGTTCCCAAGGCACAGAAACCCAGAGGACAGTGTGGCCTTGAAACAATCAGTCCTTCTTGCCCCTATGCTTACTCACCATTTTGGGGTTCCTGTGGGTTATGTGCACTTGCTTTGGGACAGACACTTTCTGCTATTGTGTACACTCTACCTGTGTTTAAGTTCGGCCGAATCATTGCTCTGTCTAGTGTGAACAATGATGCGTCTGTTAAGTGTTGCATTTGGGCTTTACAGATGCAACCTTGAGATCCCAGCCATCCATGTTATCAATGGCCGAAAGACTGCAAAGAATCAGGAAGCGTCCACGAAGAAGCAAGGAGGACCTGCTGCATGAAGTCAGTCCCTTACTGAAAATGAAAAAGTACAGGAGTGGCAAGAGACTGAAAGGAGGGTCCACCAGCAGAATGTGGATTGCTGGCACCAAAGCACGCAGTGGCTCCTAAGCATTTTGGAGCGCCAAGTGGACTCGATGCAAGCACTCATAGCACTGCAGGTGGAGCAGTTCTGCGCCCTCCCCCTCCGCAACCCTTGTTCCAAAACTCTTTCCCTTGTGCTCCCCATGTCACTGCCCCCAACATCCAATTTCTTATCACCACCAGCTGCCTCCAACACCTGTATCTTTACCACCTAGCCCTGCAAACTACGACTCTTACCCACTGCACTCAACCCCCATCACCATGCATTTTAGCCAGCCTTAAGTGCAGCACTCATTGCATGGCACTCCAGATAGGAAGCTGAATATGATAACAGAACATACGTAAATCTTTGATTGTCCCATTCCCCACTCCGTGCCCTTCCCTCCTCCCACACAGCACAGATGTGTCTTGCCCTTTCAGCTTCCCCAGCAGTTGTTTCTTTTCAATAAATGGAAAGCAACAGGCACTGCAAGTCAGTGCATCATACATAGCAAACACAGATGCCTAGTAGCACTGGAACTGCTGCACTTCCCTCCTGTGCAGGGCACCAAACATTACTGGTGGCATTCAGCATCAAATTGCTACCTCAAGGCATCCCTAATCCATACAGTCCCGCATTGGGCCCCGCTAATAGCTCTGGTCTCTGGCTGTTCAAATTCAGTGTCCAGGTGTTGAACCTCTATGGTACTTGCCTGAGTGAAGCTTTAACCCTCCTCTTCGCAAATGTTATGGGGGAAACAGCGCGTGACTGTAACCGGGGGGATGTTGTCATCGGCCAGGTCCAGCTTCTCATACAGACAGCGCCAGCGGCCCTTTAAATGGGCAAAAGCACACTCAGGAGTTATTATGCACCAACTCAGCCTGTTGTTGAACTGCTCCTTGCTGCAAGCTTCCCTATGTAGGATTTCATGAGCCATGGCATTAAAGGGTAAGTGGGGTCTCCAAGGGTCATAATGGGCATTTTGACTTCCCTTATGGTGATCTTCTGATCTAGGAAGAAGGTCCTGGGTTGTAGCTTCCTGAACAGGCCTGTGTTCCGAAAGATGCATTCATCATGCACCTTTCCGGACCAGCCTCCCTTAATGTCCATGAAATGCCAGCTGTGATCCACAGGCGCCTGGAGAACCATTGAGAAATACCCCTTCCGATTTATGTACTCGGAGGCTAGGTGGTCTGGTGCCAGAATTGGAATATGCGACCCATCTGCAGTTAGGGAAACCCATTTGTGCAAAGCCAGCCACAATGTCACACACGTTGCCCGGAGTCATGATTCTTCTGAGCAGGATATAATTAATGGCCCTGCAAACATGCATCAACACGATTCCAGCGGTTGGCTTTCTCACTCCAAACTGGTTAGCGACCGATCGGTAGCTGTCTGGAGTTGCCAGCTTCCAGATTGCTCTAGCCATGTGCTTCTCCATCGGCAGGGCAGCTCTCAATATCGTGTCGTTGCGCTGCAGGATGGGGGCGAGCTTGGCACTCAGTCCCATGGAAGTGGCTTTCCTCGTCCAAAAGTTCTGCAGTCACTGCTCATCATCCCAGACTTGCATGACAGTTTGATCCCACCACTCAGTGCTTGTTTCCTGAGCCCAAAAGTGGTGTTCCACTGTGGCAAGCATGTCCATAAATGTCACAAGCAATCTCGTGTCATGCATTATGTGAGTCGACATCATTATTGGACTTCTCACCGTCACTTTGTAGCTTAAGGAGGAACTTGACTGCAATTCGTTATGTGCTGGAGAGACCTATCAGCATATTCCTTGCAAGTTCAGGAGCCATTCCTGCAGACCGAAAGGGAAGACAGAGCGTGCAGTACAGAAAACGTTGAAAGAGGGCTCCAAATGTGGACAGAAGCACAGGGATTGCTGGGATGCGAAATGATGCATCATAGAGCATTGGGACAGGACCCAGGATGGCCCACACCCTCTGCCCCCTTCCCACAAGCCACAGCGTCAGAATGAGAAGAGGTGCTCTGTGGGATAGCTGCCCATAATGCACTGCTCCCAATGCCATTGCAAGTGCCACAAATGTGGCCACGCCACTGCGCTTGCAGCTGACAGTGTGAACACACGGCAGCGTTTTCCCTGCTGCAGTCTCTGAGGGCCAGCTTAACTCCTGGTGCTCTACATCTGCAAATGTAGCCATGCCCTTAGATGACTCATGAGATCTGCAAGCTTTGCACCCAGCAGGCAATTTACAAGTTTTCCCGATCATCACAGACCCAGCTATAGGTTTCTAATAACCAGATCCCCCATTATTATTACCTGGTTCTTCCTAGTAACTGGGGTTGCTTCCCCAGGAGGGGTAACCTCAGTGTGAGCGAATATCATCTGGAAGCAGGGTCCCAATTATGGGATTGTCTCTCCATTCCAGCTTGATGTTCTTCTTTCCTGAGACTTTCATCCTTTATTGTATCCCTGAAAGTCTCCACTATGTACATCTGTGTACCTTAGCTCTTCCAGTTCAGACACTCTGGATTCAAGACCCTGTAATGTCTCCCTGAAGGCCATGAATTGCTTGTGCTATATGCACACTTGTACTACCTGCCCATAAGGAGGTAACCATACATGCTGCATTCAGTACAGTAAATGGGATAGCACCCACTCTGCTACTTGATTTCTGCCTGCGTTATTTTTACTATTGTAGGAGTCTTCCCCCCCACCCCTTTGGATATTGGTCTAGGTTTAGAGTATGCTTGTTAGGTGCATCTGTCTCTCACACACCTTCTCTAAACTCCCTCGCTAAAGTCCTCTGTTTGTTAGTTCCTAGCTGGGATTTTAAATCCCTGTTCTCCCTGAGTTAGCCCTGCCTCCTTGTTTAGGGATCAGTAGATAGCAGGCTAGAGCCTCCTTAGAAAGCTTTCTGCCAAGCCTGAAAGGCTGCTTGGCTTGGCCCACAGCCCACCCCCCCAACAGAGCAACTATAATCTGTTATAACTCCAAAGGTCACATAATAGTCATTCCTTCGCAAACCTCCTGTTTCCTGCTCCTGCTCGCTAACTCCTTCTATTAAGGACTCCAAATTGCCACCTGTCAGTTGACTACTAGGCCTGGCCTCTTTGGTGACTGCAGCCTTGTCATGTCCAGCTCTCTGATGCTCTGCTTTGACACCTGACAAAGACATTTGTGCAGCTGTGTATTTAACCTGCTGTAAAAGAAATAGTAAAGCACTGCTGCTGAGATTCTAAAGCTATGGTTCAGCAGACACTTCTATGCCAAATCCTTTGGCTATATCTAAAGTTATATTCATCTAGGCCAGTGAAACAGAGCAGTGATACTGATTGAATGAAATGATTTGTAACATTATTTGTCCTTGCAATAGTCCAGTGCATCCTCACAGCAACACACTTTTTGGGAGAGGGTGAAGAGGGGAGTGAAGAGTCCTGGGGGAAGGCAACATTTTGGCATAGCCATATAATTTGCATAGTTGTACCATTTTATCTGGGATCCTGAAATGGCCATAATGCCTTCCTCTGCAGTTGGAGCAAGCACTTTTAGATAACTTCTAAATTCTTAGCTCCCATATAGTGAAACGTTCTGGAAGATGAAAGGTGTTCTAAAGAGTTAGGTATGAGTATCCCAGGATGAGATCATGAGTAATTATTTGTATTGCAGTAGCATTTAGGAACCCCAGTTATAGGTCAGGGCCTGACTGTGCTAGGCACTGTACAAACATCAAGGTTCCTGCCCTACTGCCTATGTATAAGACAAGAGACCAGCAGGTAGGTATAGCAAACAAGTGATGAAGTGCAAAGTAACAAGGAGACAATACTGGTCAGCATGAAAAGCAGTAGTACAGTGCACAAGGTGTTTAAATACTGTCCAGTTTTTGTAGGCATCGCAGCAGAGTTTCTCAGGCCTATTCATTATTGCTTCCATTGTGAACTACACCCCCGAGGAAGCAGTGCCACCACTTTATGTTGGTTTTATCTGAGAAGGGATGATGTAGGAGGCTGAGTGGTTGCTGATCCCCAGAAGAGGTTGTAACAGAAGTTACAAAGAAACTAAATAACCTCTAGATTGCAATGAATGGGCTAAATGGATAGAATGCTACTAAGAACATTGATCTAGGGAAATTCAGGATGAGTAATTTGACATGAGCGTCTTCCTTACTTGCTTTCTGGTTATGACCTGGTGCAAGAGGGGCACCAGCCTAGGAAGACCATGAAGAGCTGGAGAACTTCTGAATGGGTCAGGACATCTGCAGAGAGATAATAGCAGAGCTTGGCCCTGTGATATTGTGGAAGTACACTTGGATGTGAGCGGTAGTATACAGGTACAATTTATTAGCACGCATTTGGTGTAGGCTAGTTGACAATTTGACCTGGTGTGCTAGAAGTGTCTGTACAGCAATAAATGAGGACTGGCAGAGGAGTGTGTTTGCTATTAAAATATCCAAAAAATAACATGTGGATTTGAATGCAGCTAGGCCTTCCCCAGCTTTGTGGTGGTATTGATGGAACTCCCTTGTCCTTTCTCTGCCCACCACAGGCAGCACAGAAATACGTTAGCCGAAAATGCAGCTACTCTAGAAGCCAGCACTTGGATATGTACCTTGCCTGGCTGAAGGAAGTGCATGATTCATGAAATTCTAAGCAGAATCTGGCAGTTCATTCCCGCCATGCTATCTCAAGTTCATGCCTGCTAATTTTTGACCATAATAAAGAGCACTACCTTGATTGCCCTGTTGCTCCAGATTCTGAACAGGGCCCTGCACTGGCTTACGGTCTCATGAAGAGTTTATTTTTTTTTTTTGTTTTTTGCTTAGTTTGGTTTTGTGGGAGACCAAGCCTTGTTTGCAAGATTGGTGATTCACGACGTTTTGCAAACATCCAACAGTCTTGCCTGACCTCTCAGTAACTTTAGTTTCTTTTTACTGTCATTTCCATGTCATCTATCGACAGCATTCCACGTCATTCATGAGTTGTCTAAATGGACAGGAAACTCTGGGTATTGTTTCGCTGCTTTTTTTGAGGTTATGTCGTATTTTATTAAAACCAATGACAAGTTGGCCTGCTACTATTCGAGCTTGCTTTTGCTCTCTGATTTGACCTTGCACTACAGTTGTTTTATCTGAAAGCAAATGCACTTCTATATTGTAATCTGTATTTTATCTGTCGATGGGTTACATTCTGCCGTGACTGTCTTTATCTTATTTGACCTACTTCAGTATTTATTTAGATGCAGCAGCTTAAGCTTATTTAGTTGACTGTTTTGTGAATGCACAGATTATTTAACCTATTATCATTACGCGACATCTAGCACTTCCGTACGTGAGTGATCTTACATGCATCAGCCCTGCGTTCCACACCTGAGGCCAAACTGTGTTCCTACATCTGACATCCTAGAGGCATGAGGGACCTGGTCCATATGATAATGGAACTGACTTCCTTTGCGCCAGAATTTACCAGATAAGATCTTGAATGGGTATCCGCAGACGCGGGCCTTATTTTCAAGATATATGATCCGTTTGACAAGCGACTTCAGGGTTATCATAAAAAGTCTTCTTCTAGCGATACCATTCTAAATTGGGAATTCGCTGTTCTATCACTGTGGTGAAAAGCGTACTCACTTGTCATATTTCAAGAATTTTTGTTCCTTTATTTTAACTTGTTACCCCATTGGCCTTTCCTGATTGTGAATGTTCTGTGTGATTTTTTCGTCGAAAGCTATGTTTCTTGTTTGCATCACCAATTCTCAAGGTTCCATTTTCTCAGTATTTACTTTTCTTCGTTACATAATTAATTAGCACAGATGTTTATCCTTAATATCTTTTATTTTTTTTAAAAGCTCTTATTTTGGAAGGTCATGTTAGGATGTTATGTTTAATGTAGTTCAGACGTCGTCACTTCATTGCATGCACCCCTTCTCACACAATTACTACGCCCCCGGGGGGGGACAGAAGCCCGGCCTCGCAAGATTCCCTGCCCCAGGAGGTGGAACGGGTCAAGCTGAAGTCAGCGCATCGCCCCAGGAGGCGGGGCTGCGCTGGCCATCGCTGGGTGAAGCCTTGGGCTTTGACATTGGCTTGCGCGTGGGCTTTGGTTTCAGCCTGGGGTTTTCCCTTAACTCTTTAAAAGGGGCCAGGGCCCCTTGGTACCATGAAAGTGATCAATCCTTTGTGTGCGGCCACAATTGGAATCACTGATGTAATTGTTCCCTTGTACTCTTACAGTTTGTTTGGTATGCAGGAATGAAATGTCTGGGTTGAAACTTTGCCCATCCAATTGACTGGTAACTCATCTGTTTTTCGAGTATTGTGTAACATATTCCGTCTGGACTTAGCATTTGAAAAAGCCATAAGAAAGTGATATGTTTTCGCTTTATGGTTTTTTTTACTTACTTTAAACTCCATCTTTCTGGTTGTTCTATGTTACGACAATAATTTCGTTTGGTTTGTTCTCCAGTGTTTTGTTTTAGTATCTTTTGAGTCATTAGTGCTGTTGGCTATTTCATGTACTCTGGATGTCCTCTTAATCGTATCTTTCTTTGAAGCTCTCTGTACTGTTGCTAGCGGCCGTTTGGTATTACTGTTGTTCTTGTTTTTTTTATAAACGCTGACTATATGGAGTCATCTTTCTTAGTGATTTTTCAATGTTACGAGGTCTATCATAGATTGGGTGAGAACTCCAGATCTTTTGTCCCCCCTGTCGCAGGTATCAACCTCGTAATTCCCAGCCGGGCTTGTCAAGACAGCCTTAAACCTCTAAGGATGAGTTCACACTCTAGGTAATCCTGTCAGTGCTTCACACCTTTACTGAATGTCTTTTCACTACATATCCTGTGAGTCCCCCACTGCCACTTGAGACCATTGCTTCTTGTTCTATCATCTGCCACATCTGAGAACCATGTAGCTCCATCCTCTTTGGAACGCCCCTTTCTGGTAGTTGAAGGCTGCTCTCAAGTCCCTCCTCACTCCTCTCTTCTGCAGACTAAATAAGCCCAGTTCCCTCAGCCTCTCCTTGTAAGACATATTCCCCAGCCCCTTGATCATTTTTGTTGCCCTCCACTGGACCCTCTCCAATTTGTCCACATCCTTTCTATAGTGGGGGACCCTATATGCCAGATGTGGCCTCACCAGTGCCAAATAGAGGGGAATAATCACTTCCCTCAGTCTGCTGGCACACTGTTGACTCATATCCAGCTTCTCATCCACTGTAATCCCCAGGTCCTTTTTGGCAGAACTGCCTCTTAGCCAGTAGGTCCTCATCCTGTAGTGGTGCATGAGATTCTTCTGTCCCAAGTGTAGGACACTGAACTTGTCCTTGTTGAACCTCATCAGATTTCTTTTGGTCCAATCCTCCAATTTGTCAAGGTTACTCTGGACCCTATCCTACCCTCCAGCATATCTACTTCTCCTCCCAGCTTAGTGTCATCTGTAAACTTGCTAAGGGTGGAATCAGTCCCACATTCCAGATCTTTAATGAAGATGTTGAACAAAACCGGCTCCAGGACTGACCTCTGGGGCACTCTGCTTGATACCGGCTGCCAACTAAACATCGAGCCATTGGTCATCACCCATTGAGCCTGATGACCTAGCTAGCTTTCTATCCACCTTATAGTCCATTCATCCAATCCATACTTCTTTAACTTGCTGGCAAGAATACTGTGGGAGACCGTATCAAAAGCTTTGCTAAAGTCAAGATATATTACATCCACTGCTTTCCCGATATCCACAGAGCCAGTTATCTCATCATAGAAGGCAATCAGGTTGTTCAGGCATGACTTGCCCTTGATGAAACCATGTTGACTGTTCCTGATTACCACCTTCTCCTCCAAGTGCTTCAAAATGGATCCCTTGAGGACCTGCTCCAGGCCTTTTTCCAGGCACTGAAGTGAGGCTGACCTATCTGTAGTTCCCCAGATTCTCCTTCTTCCTTTTTTTAAAGACGGGCTCTATATTTGCCTTTTTCCAATCGTTTGGGATCTCCCCTAATTGCCACAAGTTTTCATAGATATTGGCCAATGGCTTTGCAATCACATCAGCCAACTCTGTCAGCACCCTCAGATACATTAGATCTGGACCCAGGAACTTGTGCATGTCCATCTTTTCTAAATAGTTCTTAAACTGCTCTTTCACCATTGAAGGCTGCTCCCCTCCCCACCCCCCAATACTGTGCATACTAGGCGCTGACCTTGTCTGTGAAGACTGAGGCAAAAAAGCATTTGAGTATGTCAGCTTTTTCCACATCTGTCACTAGGTTGCCTTCCCCCATTCAGTAAGGGTCTCATGCTTTCCCTGACCACCTTCTTGTTTCTAGCATACCTGTAGAAACCCCTCTTGTTACCCTTCAGATGCCTTGCCAGCTGCAATTCTAATTGTGCTTTAGCCTTCCTGATTACACCCCTGCATGCTCGAGCAATATTTTTATATTCTTCCTTAGTCATCTGTCTAAGTTTCCACTTTTTGTATGCTTCCTTTGTGTTTAAGCTCACTGAAGATTTCTCTGTTAAACCAAGCTGGTCGTCTGCCATGTTTGCTATTCTTTCTGCACATCGGGATGATTTGTTCCTGCACCCTCAAGAAAGCTTCTTTAAAATATAGCCAGCTCTTCTGGACTCCCCCGCCTGCCCTCAGATTAGCCTCCCAGGGGTTCCTGCCATCAATTCCCTGAGGGAATCAGTCTGCTTTTCTGAAATCCAGGGTCCGTAGTACTTTCATCTACGCAGCAATCTATTTGAACAGTTCTAATCTGGATCTCACATTGGGTACAATTTTACTTAAGTTTAAAAGTATCTTTTTGATTGAATATTGATTAAATGAAAATGCTGGTTTTGATTTGGAGGTTTTTTGTTTTTTAAATAAACTATGGATACTCCTAAAGAGACTAAAGGATGTGATCTTTTATTATTTCTAATCTTACTGTCATTTGGAGCACAAGATTTTACCTTAATATCAGTAGGTCCACAGGAATCCACATTTAATAGTCCCTTGTTCTTCGCTTGCTTCCTTCAGGAATTTGATGAGCAAGGACATCTCTGATAGTACTTTCCAAACTGATTTTAGTTAGCTGCAGTAGTGATTCACTTATGTTATACCACTGTTTACTTTTGTTCTGTCCTACTAATAATATGATATTGGAGGATGGGTAGCTTCAAATTAATTCAGTACAAATACAGATAAAGCAGAGATTTTTGACTTGTGTTAATGCTAGTTTTTGCTTCTGGTCTGAGTCTCTTGAGCTAGAGGGAGCTAGTTTTAAACCAAATCAGTCAACAAACTTCATAATATACATTGTGGCCCAGCCTGTACCTTGTCAGGTAAAAGTGGGAAGGCTGTGGAAAAAGAAATTGTGAGGATTAGGGTATCCTGTCTTGGACAGTTGTAAAAAAAACAAAACAAAACCAAAAATCAGAACAATTTCCTGACTGTTAGGAAATTTTTAAAACATTTCTAAATAAAAAGCTTATGCCATGAAGGTAAGTGTCTGCGGTACCTTGACAGTGTGTGGTGAAGGGTTACACCCCTTCACTTTGCTACCTTACAGTTGAGGGAGCCATGATCCTATTTCTTGTACTCCCCCCGTTCTGCAAAATACTAAGCGGCCTCTACTCTCATTAATATCCAGACTTAAGTTAATAAAAGTCAAATGATCTCAAGCTTTGCAGGACCAGGCCTCCTGAGCATAATGGCTGTGTCATTCTGATGTTGCTTAGAGGTGATTGGGCAAGGTTTGGGCCAGGTCTCCATGTGCTGCTCATACAAATCAGCCAACAGAGCTGAGCTGGCACTGGGGGGAATGTATGCTACTCCCTTGAAGAATTCCAACAAAAACAGCTAGAATGCTTCCAGTGATTCAGGTTTGGATGTTAAAAGGAGATGATGACACTTAGTAGGGTTAGACTCAGTCTAATGATTTACACAGGCAGCAGCCATGTCCTAAGGCACAAAGGGAGGTGGGAGTCTTTCTTGTGAATCTGTTTCCTCTGCTCTCAACTGACCTAAATGTTCTAGGTTTTAAAGATTATTTTAAATTTGTAATCTGGTTGTGTAAAGTCAAAGCGATCAACTTGCTCCAGTCACATTGAAATAGGGTAGATGCTGATACTATATACAAGTTGGATAGAGGCTGGTGCTTTCTCAGGCAATCATAATGAACTTTACATGCATGTTTTTCTCTCTTCCGTTTTGGATTGCTGCAGTTCTCTGCTGTGGTACATCTGTGCCAGACAAACTTGCCCCTGAACTTTGCCACATATAATGCTTACTCTCATTGTTTATTTTGTTTTCTGAGGGTGGTTTTAGTATTTTTTTTTTCCTAGTCTGTAAAGCGGTTAGCTTTGGAATACATTTTTAATGGTTTTATCTAGGCCATGTCAACGCTAGTGAGCTTACAGTGGCACAGCTGCACTGTTGTAAGATCGCTCGTGTAGCCGCTCTATGCCACCAGGAGAGAGCTCTGTCAACATAAACGAGTGGTGGTAGCTATGTTGGTGGGAGAGTGTCTCTTGCCGACAGCACTGACCACACTGGTACTTCTGTTGGTGTAATTTATGTCACTCAGAAGGGTGTTTTTTCACATTCCTGAGTGACATAAATTATACCGACAAAAGTGCTAGTATAGAAATAGTCTTATACAGAGTATTATAGAGTCCTTTCTCAACTCCTGCTTGTTTAGCAATTTTCAGTACACCAATCAGTTCTAGTTTTAAAGCATTACATCTTTAGATTATCTTGCTGATATTGGGTAGAAATAATAAATTAATTTTAATTAAAAATTAAACACACATTTTGATATCAAAACCTTTGATATTAGTTTGTATGTACTGTGTTCCTCTAGAACAGTTTGCTTCACCAGCGATGTTGGTTTTGCCCAGAACTGTTAATATAGTACCATGCTTCAGAGAAATTCCACTTGAGGCCATCTCCTTGAGAAAATGTTTTGCTATTGCTGGTATAGTTTACTTCTGCATAATTGCCTGTACTTTAAATGGTGGAGTTGAGTTACTAATGCTTCCAAAACAAATATTGACTGAAGATATCCAACAATTTGTAGGAGTCAGTGAAATCCATCCAACAACGATCTCCTGGTCAATTGTGTTGCCTAGTGAGCCCAGACGTGTTGGTTGATGGGTGGCTTGCTCTCAGAGAGATGCCATTCACCTATTGGCTGTGTGATTTTAGTTTTCCCCTGGGCAGCCCCAGTAATAGCATTCTTGTTAGAAAGCAAAAATATATTGTTATGCAACCGTGTTTATTAATAGGTTAACACCAACAGGCAGAGACCCTGGAATAATGATGCAGATGTGAGCCCAGTAAATAAAATAACCAACTGTTACTGCAAGAATACGCAGAGACAGCTTGACTCCTCCTATTGGTGCTGTGACAGTTTCATTTCCCCCAGGGGCAAGAAGCACAGGCATGCCCCTGAACATCATCTGAGAGTTACTTCGTGATATGGGATCTTTGCCATTTGAGAGGAGTTACTCCTAGGAGCTATATGCAGGTATGCCAAGGTACACCTACTTACCCAGCCTGCTTAGTAACTCTGTTACGTTATTCTTCTCTGTATCCTTTTTGAATATTGGTTTGATTCAGAGAGGTCACAAAAAGATAGATGGATTTAGCAATTTCTTATCCTCCTGCCTTAACAATATGCAGCAGTGTGTTTTTTCTGTGATAATGACATGAATGAGAAAACTTGCCTAATCAGTTGGATTATATTGTATACAATATTATTTGAAGGAAAAATCTTTAGATTTATTACAAGGAAGCTGACATGATTTGGCAGTAGGGTGTGCAACACCACCTGGGAAATGATTTGTTTCTAAATCAATGTAAGGTTAGTTCACAAACCCCGTAGCAGATACTAGCCTAAAGTAGGGGTTAACAAAAAACAAGAATTGGACACGTTCTGCAAATGTGTGCCTAGTATTCTCTATTCAATTTTCTGTCTTTTGGCAAGGTTTGGGAAGGGAAGGAGCTTATCATAGAGAGCACAAACTCTTACAAGCTATAGCCTGTTTGTTAGCTGGAGGAGAAGTTGGATAGTGGGATGCTGCCAAGAACGCATATTTTACATAAATAGAATAACCATTCAAAATATTTGTTCACAGTAGCAGATCAGGCATTTGTGACCCTTGGTACGGATGATGTTTATTGCCAAGGAGCTCTGGTTCTTGGACAGTCCTTGAGGAATCATATGACATCTAGAAAGCTGGCTATACTAATTACACCACAGGTCTCCAGTGCGATGAGGTAAGAATTCAAAAATTCTCAGCTGTAGAAAATGTGAAAAATAATTGGTTGCAAACTGGACTTCTGTTGAATTTCTTGCCATAACATAATTACAAATAAACCTACTATGTTTTTTGTTTTTTTTAATGCATTCCTTAGCTTCTTGCTGTTCAGAGAAACTAAACCTGAGGTTTTCAACAGTGACTAGTGATTTTTGTGTTTCTCAATCTTTTATTTCCACTACACAGAAAAAGTGTGGGGGGAGGGCAGCCATACCCTCCTGAAAATTAGGCTTCTTTAAGATGCCCCAGTTTGGGCACCTAAAATTGCTAATCACTTGAAAATATTGCCCTAAGTCTTTGATGGTGGAACACTTAAATCGTTGTTGTTTTTGTTTTGTTTAACAAACACCTTACCATTTAGTCTGATTCCATAGCCATTCTATGTGCAGAACTCTCATTCGATCACTTCACATCTAGTAAATTAGTTGGGTCAGACCTAGACAGCAATATGCTGGGAGACTCAGTTGACTGCAGGACACGATGCCGGTAAATCAGTAGATGGTAATCTTAGCTCTTACCACTGAACCAGTGCAGCAGTATACTGCTGAAGGGGCCATCTTGTGAATGGGATGTAAAACAGAACACCACAGACTTCAATTGTTACATCTGCTTATATTGGGTCTGAGTTTGGCTTTGTGTGCAGTTTGAGAACTGTGCACATTGCTGTCATAAGTAGATAGGTAAGGGTTAATTTCCCTTTACCTGTAAAGGGTGAACAAAGGGGGAACCAAACACCTGACCAGAGGACCAATCAGAGACCTGGATTTTTTTTTAAAGTCTGGGAGGGAACTGGAAACTCGGGGTCCTTTTTTGTTTTCCTCGGCTGTGAGTAAACAAGCTTTTCTTCTAACTCCATCTTCTTTCAAATATTCTACTATCAAGTGTGAGTACAAAGGAAACAAAGTAATAGGCTGTTATGTGCTTTGGTTTGTAATTACATGTGTGTGGATTTTGCTGGACTGGTTTAATTGGGCTATCTTTTAAATCAGACTGTTTATTCCTATTTTCTTATAAGCCATATCCCTGTATTGAGTTTCTTAATGCAGAGTTTTAGTTATATGTAAGTCCTTTCTTTTTTATATAAAGTTTTCTCT
>NC_133769.1:243401071-243491810 GCF_003597395.2 Chelonoidis abingdonii | reverse complement strand
CCACTCTTGTGGGTCGGTTTCATCATTATCCACCACGGTCCTCTATCTCCGGGCCTCCTCCCACCTGAGATTATTCAGGCACCCACTTGAGTCCTGATGTGCTCCGCAGGCCAATTGAAGGAGGCCGCGAATTCTCCCCATCCACGCTTCATCTGAGGAGGAGAACGAGGCAAGCCCGGACACTGATGGTCTGGTGCTTCTTTTGAGTAACGCAGTCACTGGAACTTGAACACTTCGCTAATGAGGCCTCCTCTTGTACCCCCGCTTTCTCTTCTTCCGGGAGGGTGTGTGCCTTTTCATGTCTGCCATCAGACCATGTTCCCCACATTTTCCTACCCGGCTTCTGATGCATTGGAGCCACTCTTGGCTTGATTCTTTCCATTACCTACCTATTTATGCCAAGGTGTGCCAGAGAAGACCCTGATGGGTCCCTGTTCCTGGGCCTGGCTCTCTGGAAGACACGCTGGCACATCTGAGTCACGGTCCTGTGCATAGAAAGCACTGTTCCCTCGCGTGAGATGACACACCAGTGTGAGATGATGGCCAAAGTGAGCGCTGAAACACCCTGGGTAGGTCTCATTTTCTAATACCTCTCCTGTGAGGCCACCGGAGAGCGTACCGGGTCCATAGCAGTATCGGACGAGATTCGGACCTGTACTGGCAGCTGGCACAGAATGTTAACCGGCATCTGGAGGCTTCGACGTCTGTCGAGCGTGCTGCAAGCGAGCTCGCACGGTGCTGGAATGTCCGGAGCGGATCGTGCCAAGAGTCAATCAGCGTGTCGGACACGGACGCTAAGCGGTGCCATGAGTGCGACCAACGGTACCAAGATGGAGAGCGGTGCCGACGGATCGCGGGAGGCGTGATGAGAGCGCTGGGACCGCGATCGGTGCTCTCAATTGTGCACACAGAGGGCGGCCTCCGCAGGCGGCCTGCTATTGATTGTATATTGACGTCCCGACCGGTGCTGGGGTTGAGGCAGCGCGGACTCCGTCGCTCGAGGCGAGCCCGCTCGCCGCTAGAAAGCCTCCCATGGGGGATTGTGAGCTCAACCATGGCGTGCCCGGAGAGCTTCAGGCACCGGACTTGACGGCCCCCTGTGGACTGGAATCGCAATGCCTGAAGCTGTCGGTGATGGCGCAGAGCGCCTGGTCAGCCGCGCGTCAGCTTATGGCAAGTGCTCAACTGCAGTGCAGTGTGCACGGCACTGCAGAAGTGTTATGCTTTTTTAACTGCGGCAGAGAGGGAACGATTCTGAGCGACGACGGAGCCCGCAGGCGACGTCGGTGCCGAGGGGAGCCTTCGGTACCCGGCTCGATTGCCATAAGAGACCTTCTGCTTGATGCAGACTGTCAGCCTCGGTGGAGGAGGAGGAGTACAGAACTGCCTACCATCAAGAGCTGTTTCAGACGAAAGCTCCGCTTCCTCTTCGTACTGGCTTAAGAGCCTTACAGATCTGCCTTACAAGAAAGTGGGATTCCCGGAGGCACTTAAGCAGAGTCGATGGGAATCTCCGTAGCGTACTGGCCTGTGGCGCAGGTTAGAGCACAGTTTGAAGCCGTGAATGCGCATGGGGTCTGGTACCTTGGTGTGGGAAGGCTATCCCACGAACCCCTCAATAATAGACTAACAAGATACGTAAAATTAAACTATAAACTATAGATTTTAACTCTATACACTGAGAATTATTAGAAGAACTACAAGTGCTAGGAGGTGGAATAGCTAAGGTCATGCTTCTTGTTAACGAGCTGACATGGCGGTAGAAGGATGCAGGGCCATTGGGTATATATCAGCGCCATAGTGGCGACCACCCAGGGGTGCCAGCTGCCCACCGAGTGTTACTAGGGAAAATCTTTCGACAAGCAGTAGCACACGGCAGCGCACACACCTAATTGATTCGATATGAGCAAGCCTCGAAGATGAACATATTTAAGTCCTCTTAAGATCTCAGGCAAACAGTGACATAATGATTACAAATGATTACCAATGTTTAACGGCACAAGTCCCTCAAGTTATTCTAGACGCAACAGGCGATAACACTTACCCCCCGGTATACGAGGCCGTCTGTAACATTTCTCTGAATAGATTCTTTTTTGTGTAGGAAGTGAACAAAGAGACCCAACACAGATAGGTCCTGTGGGATGCTGCAGAGCCATCGTTTGGAATAATTAATTAATGCTGCTGAACGCTGATGTGTCTGAAGATCCGCATTGCATGATCTGGACAGCTTGAGTGAAGCATAGTTTGTTTTTTATTTTTAGGATTTATTTGGAATTGATTTGCCTGGTATTTTGTTCTGGATTCTCCTTCTTCTAGCTTGACAGGAGAAGACTGCTCCATTTATACTAC
The DNA here is from genome assembly GCF_003597395.2 of Chelonoidis abingdonii. Taxonomy (NCBI): domain Eukaryota; kingdom Metazoa; phylum Chordata; order Testudines; family Testudinidae; genus Chelonoidis; species Chelonoidis abingdonii. The sequence continues at coordinate 243,489,461 of NC_133769.1, read as the reverse complement.
ACATTGAGAACCGATCCTCTGCTGTATTGCAAATTCTTATTGTCTCCTTCAAAATTATGGCCAGAGAAGTATATCATTAACTGAGAATTCTGCCCTAATTTTTAATGCGTTAAAGAAGCCCGATGATGGGATGTGCTCTTATATAAAATCAGATAATAAATGTGAATAAATACATTTATCTTAGCCCAAAAGAAAGCCTCAATAACAACTACTATGCCTCGAATATCTCCTTTTTTTGTAAATATAAAACAAGCAGCGGGATCACAGTCTAAAAATGTTTTTCGACAACAAATGTTCAACTATTAACTTTAATTTTCTAATTAAACAATGAACTGGCTCACTCTACACTGCAATATGACTGCTTATGTTGTAGAGGATGCGTAAATGCAATCACACATTAATTGTATGGACAAGTATTAAACAGGTGATTTATTTCCGCACATATCTTTTGAATCTTTGCACTTACTCTGATGGGTACCAGTTGATTTTCTAGGCAGATATCTACCACTTCTTTACATCACTCCAGCATCACAACATGATTACCACTTTCTACTGCACCACAAGTTGTCTGCACCATAAAACACATTCTATACTGAGTGAGAAGTCCACACAGTGCAAGTGTTTGTGAAGGTTCACGCCAGCTCTGCCTTTCCAGCAGAGCAAGTGCATGTATCAGCACTGTCAATTGCACCCTTCAATCACTTCATCAAACAATTGCAGAGACACCCTACAAGCAAGACAACATACTTAGAACAAATGAAATCTAGAACATTTTCTCCAGTTACCATAGTATAAAAATCATGACCAAATAACTGGCCCGCCACTGACACTCATTTTGATTTAACGACCCCACTAGAGGTTAAACCAAGATGCCATGGTCCCTGTAGTACAATGATACGTTTTCTGGTTTTTTTTTGCCTGGATGTAACTATAGTGGGCAACAAATTCAACTCTCCATTCTCTAAGGCCAGGATCTCAAGAAGTGATTGTTCTGGTATGGGCGAGTTAGTTCGTGACTGACTCTCCATTTTCGTGCACTCCTATTACAGCAATTTGCAAGTGGACAGTTGAGCTGTCTCTCAACTTGCATAAACAATGCCAGAACCATCACCATCTGGCACTTTCTGCAGCTGCCATGGTCCCTCCCCAGGTGTTACAGGCCTTCTGTAACAGGTATTGCATACTCCTGTGGCCTGTCAGATAAATTCATCCTCAGTATACATTTAAATATTGAAATATAGATATATTCTATTTTTCAAAGCCTCTCACAAAAGAATTTCAGTGGGTGTTCTCTCGTAATCACTTCGAACCTTCCTAGACAATACTAAATGATGATAATCAACATTACAAGCCTAGAACAGAAAAATCTACGTTACTTATGTGTTTATGTTATCACTTACAATATCCTACGTGATTGTCCAAGAGAGAGACCAGCTACACTACTGCTTAGCTTATAATTTAATGGACTATGACTCTCACAGATCACCATTACGTCACCAAATATAATGGGAAAGGGAGAGTTAAGATTTGGTTTGGTTAGGGTTTGTTTTTAACTGGGTAAATTTCAAGAGTCTTACATGACTGGCCTCCCAGTCATTATGTGCTTTTGAAAAATATTCTTTCTCATCCAATAAATGGAAACAAATTGACTTTGTTGAAAATTTTCAACCAATAAACTTATTGATTAAAAAGCTAAAATCATACAAATTCAATCCAGCTCTAAATTTCACACATTACCAATATCTTCGGGCTGGCTACACTTGGAATGTGCAGCGCGGTAGTATACAAGCTGTGGTCGTACAGCTGTGTTAGGGCCACGTGCAGTTCCACATTTGCACGACCTCGGCCTGCAGTGGTCCACATTTGCAGCATTTGTCAGCGCTGTTGTGAGGTGTGGCATTGTGGGCAGCTATACACAGAGGCCTCTCCCTTTTGGCGCTCGTGGTTTGGGAAGGCGAAGTGGTGCGGTTCATTCCGCTTCCTTCCACACCCGTGCTGCATCATTCCGCTTTCAGCCGTTTGAGTTGCCATTGTTAGTCTGCCACAGTGATTCAGTAGAAATGGAGCCCGCGCTGCTGAGTACTTGCTGATGTAAATGTGCCAGCACCATACGCTGGCAGTTAGCATTCTTTCTCCAAAGTGATGCAGTGAGGAATGCTCAGATGAGTTGAAATGTGATAGATGAGCTGATGCTGACAATGCTTTCTGGCATAAGACGTGGCTCGCACCGTGGAACGCGCTTGTGGGCTCGTGGAACAAGCACTGAAGTGGTGGGATCACCTCGTCATGCAATCTGGGATTGACATCAGTTGGCTGACATGAACTTATAGATAGAAAGCCACTTTCATGGGACCTGTTGCTTGAGCTCGCCCCAACCCTGCAGCGCTCGACAGCGAACTGCAGACCTGCCTGTCACTGGAGAAGCGTGCTATGCACGTCTGGAAGCTGGCAACTCCAGACACTACCGACGGCTCGGCAAACCAGTTTGGAGTGGAAGTCAACCTTCTGGATAGTGGTGATGCAAGTTCTGTCAGGCCATAATCGTATCCTGCTAAGAAGAACCTGTTGACTGCTGGAAGTGAGGACATTTGTGGCTTTGCACAAATGGGTTTCCTAACTGTGAGGGGCAAAAGATGGACGCATTTCTATTTGGACTCCACCCCCTGGCTCCGAGTACGTTAATCGGAAGGATATTTCTGCTATGGTTTTCCAGTGCTTGTGGTCATCCGTGGCATTCTCATGACATTACCAGTTATGCCTGAAAGTCGATGAATGCACGCATCTTTCGAACACAGTTGCACTGTCAGGAAGCTGCAGCGGGACTTTTTCCCCAGACGGAAGATCACATGTGGGGACCGTCGAAACGGCCCCATTGTGCCTTGGAGCCCGTACCCATTTATGCTTGGGCTCAATGAAACGCGTCATACAGAAAGCTTGACGGAGCAAGGACCAGTTCAACTACGGCTGAGCACGGTGCATAATGAACTGGTGGAGTGTGCTTTTGTGCGTTTAAAGTGAGGGATGCGGAAGTCTCTACGGGAAGCTAGATCGTGTTGAGGAAACAGCATCCCGCGATTATAAACCACGTGCTGTATCCTCCATATATTTTGTGAAGGGACAGAGTTGAAACCTTTCCAGTGACCGATGGAGCTCTCCGATGGTTCACGCCTGAGCTGATTTGCACAGCAGAGAGCCGGGTATAGAGAGCCCAGCACAGTGCTTCAAGATTGATGGATGCCTTAAGGAGAAATTGAGGTCGAAAAGCCACATGTAAGTTGGTGCCTTCCACAGCCAGTTAAGTGCAGCTGGTTTGCACTGATTTGCCAGTGCCTATATTTCACTTGTGGTACAGGTATGTACACTTTCTGTACATAATAAAAATGTTTAAAAACAAAATCCTCTTATTAAAATAAAGACATACAACAGCAGGGCTGGCTGGATGAGCAGTAAAGTCAGAGGTTTTGAATATGTCCTTCTTGAGGCTCGCCTGCTCTGCCTTCAAGATTATATGCTTCGGCATGTGATGGGGTTGAGTGCATAGGGTAAGTTGGTATGTTATCAGGCTGTTAGTGAACGTATGGGTGTTGGGCGCCTGTGGTGGTAAGCCAGATGCCTGAGAGAGGGTGTTTTGAAGGACCAGTGGGCCATGGGTTGAGCTTTGGGTGGGTGAGGAAGGCACGGTATTGCTTGCTGCATGCTAAGCATTGACTGCATGAGTCATGAAGTGCGTTCCAGGATGCTTAGAGCCATCTCGTGCTTCTCTTGTAGCAATTCCTTTCTTTGGCAGCCTTTCCTTTCTTCATGCTTTCCTTTTCACTCCAGTCCTTGACCTTTTATTATCTGATGGAATCAGATTCATACTGCTTTCACAGTCCTCCTTATTCTCCTTGTTTTTCTTTTAGTTGTCTAGTTTTCAGAAAGCTGCGCGATGACAGTATCCAGGCCCCTCCTTCACTAGCCTCTTAATTCTTAAAAAACCAGAGCTAACTTTTTAATACAGAGCCTGTATTGTTTTTAGATATTATATCATTACCAATGTTCAGCAAGCCCGAGAGCCGCAGCTGCCAGAGAGATGTGGCGAGGTCTCCCACACGCGGCTGCACCTGGGAAGAGCGGGAGGCTGCTTGACTCATGGAATCCATGGTGGTTCCTGTTAGACTTAGTGAAAGCAAAGAGCAGCTACAAGGGAAATTACCACTGAACCGTACACCACACACGCCCATCGCCAGTATCCTCACAGCCTATCTGCACACGGCGGCTCCATTGGAGGAGGTGCGCGCTCTGACTCTGGAAGTCCAGGGGTTTACTGTGCTTGTGGAAAGCAAAGACAGCTACAGGGAAATACACTAACAGTACCCTGCATTTTCACAGAGATTTAAACCTCCCGATCAAATCTGCTGCTCTGGTCAGCCTGGAGGAAGCGGGAGCTCTTCAACAGGCTATGTGGATTTCTCCCCTGCCTACGCACTTGCACTGGATGAGCAATGGTCCCCACCCCTCACGGCACCAATGGCGCGACGCATTAGCCTGACTGGGACAAGGACCACGGTTGGCTCTCCTATAACTTGCTGAAAGCGCATTGCACATGCTCTGGCTGAAACTTTGAAGAGATTACGAAGGCAGATACCGCGACGTGATAGACCAAATCAATGGGCTATTCCACATCTAGGCCTGCTTGCAGGCAGCCATAGCCCCCTGCTCCCAAAACATTTCCATCTTACTTAATAAAGCTTCTTCCTGGGACAGGCTCCTCTGCTAGTCTCACTACCAGTCCCCGGGCTGCGCACTGGCTAGCTTCTTCTGGCAGGAAAATAGCTCCTGGCTGCATGACTTCTTGGGAGTCTCCAAACACCTCAGTAGCCTCCTCTGGTTCCTACTACACCCTCCCCTCCTCTCCAGGCTCTGAACTGTCACCGTGCTTCTCGGATAGCAGGGGGTTTCATCCAAGTATCGCATCCAGCTCCTTGTAAAAACAGCTGGTCTCCCGTGGGGCAGCACTGAGCAGGTGTTTCCCTGACGTGCTTTGCGTAAGGCATCCGCAGCTCCTTTACCTTAACCCTGCACTGCACCGCGTTCCGGTCATAGCCCTGTATTGCATTGACGTTATTTGGCCGTAGGTATCATAATTTCTCACGGCTGGAGCGCAGCTGTTGCTGTACAGCTTCCTCACCCAACACTGATGAGATCCTGCAGCTCGGCACTACCCTTTCATTGACTGTTAATTAGTGCTCTCTGGGGCGCCTGGATAGCAGTCCCTGATGATATTGATGATTGCACTCCGCCTCGCCTAGCAAACAGGAAGAGATTTTTAAATTCCCGGGCATTTAAAGGGCGGTTCACCTGACCCAGGGCAGTGGAGTGCGAAATCGATGACCAGAGAGGCTGAAAGGTATGCGCGGATACCTCCTAATACCCTGGAGCCAATTAGCCGCTGCGTGAGTGTCCACACCTGATGAGCAGCGCTGCATCACCAGCGGTGGATTACGCTACACCATAGCAGACCAGGTGTACAGCCAGCGCTGCCAGGGAGTTTGCAGCGCTGGCTGAGCTTATGAAGTGTGGACCCACCGAGTACGTGGCACAGCTGTAACCCCCTCACCAGCGCGTGCAACTTGCAAGTGTAGCCAAGGCTTAAATGCAAAAAGTGCTTTCAACCGATACGCGTGCTTCCTCCTGCGGACTCGCCTCTCCCCCCCCCCACCGTGCTGTTCTTCCTCAAGGCAAACCATTAGCGCTGTTCTCAGCTCCCTGCCTTGCAAGTTCTAAAGACTGGAAGATACACAACCTACCTTCATCATTTAAAAGTTTTGACCTTCCCCCACCCCTTCACTAAATGAAATTATGCACCCTAAATAGCCTTCAGACCAATACGTCAGCTGCTCAACCGGACTCCCTCCTCCCCTCTCCTCAAGCAAACAGGTGAACATTCCAAAGCCCTCCCTGCTCTCCGCTCGTCGCGCTGGAGCAAAGAGCAGATGTGTTTTGTTTTTACATAAGTTGCTCCGGAGCTCAATTAAGTCGCACCATTTTCCGGATTTGTTTGTGAAGGAATTTCTGGGATACCTCTTAATACCCTGGGAGGCCAATAACGCGCTGTATGGTGTCCACACGCTATGTGAGCAGCGCTGCATCACCTACGGCTTGAGAATCGCTACACCCCAATCCAGACCAGGTGTACACCAGCGCTGCAGCCGGGAGTTGCAGCGACTGCTGGTGCTTTGTACGTGTGTACAAACAGAGTGAGTTGCACGCGCTGTAACCCCTTCACGACACTGCAACTCCAGTTTGTAGCTAAGCCTTTAGAATCCCTCTTATTCAGGGATATATATGTTTCACATTTTGACCTGTGCTAAAAACTCTGAAGCATGACTTGCGACAGTGCATCTAACCTGCAGCAAAAAAAAAGAACAAAATGCCCCATGCTTTACAATCACCACCACAACACATTCAGAATCACAAATTGTGTACCGTCTGTCCCACATCTGCTAGCGTTCCAAATCTGGTGCTTACTATGATCCCCCAAGCCTTTGTCCAGTTTGATCGTCTTATCTCGCTCCACCAGCATAGGATTCTGGCTCATCAGCCCCAAGTTTGCCCCAACTTATCCCTGGGACCCCACAATACCCAGAGCCCTGGTCTCCCAATTCTCATCATCCCCCGCTTCCCCCCCCATTTCCTTGGTGTTACCGAGCGATCCTTACTATTGCTCCTTGAATACAACACGCGGATAATCTATTCCCCTGAGGCTAAGCTTAACTACGTGAATGCACACACAAAAGATTCACCCCTCCCTTTGTCTCCTATCACGTTATACTAGAGAAACAAACCTCAACACAGAGACATAGAGTTGATTCTCCCTCTTTCCCTATAACTTTCTTCCCGTAGCTTGTTCCGCCCTGGACAATAGGAAGTTAAACCACAGAGCATGGGCTCCCCTCCCTTAGCTTTACACAGAGGTAGACAGAGCATCCGGGCACAGAAATTCCTCTCTCTGCATTTGCCACTAGGAAAAGAAACTCCCACAAGTTTTATGGTGACATTCATCAGCAAAGTCCTCAGCAGCTCGGGCTCCATTTCTAACAGAAACCGCGCTGCAGACTCACAATGGCACGAAACTGCTGGAGCAATGCACCACGGGGCATTGGGACAGGAAGCGGAATGACCCGCACCCTTCCGTCCCCTTCCCACAACCCACAGCGCAAAAATGGGACGAGGCGCTCTGTGGGATAGCTGCCCACAATGCACCACTCACAACAGCGCTGCAAATGCTGCAAATGTGGACACACTGCAGCGCTGGTCGCTGCAAATGTGGACACACTGCAGCGCTGGCCCTACACAGCTGTACGACCACAGCTGTAACTACCAGCGCTGCACATTTCCAAGTGTAGCCAAGCCCTAAGATATTGATAATGTGAATTTTAGAGCTGGATTGATTTTATTTTATTTTTTTTAATCTAATTAAGTTTTTTTGGTTGAAAATTTTTCAACAAATGTCAATTTTTTTCCCATTTATTGATGAGAATAATATTTTTCAAAAGCACCTAAATGACTTGGGAGCCTAAATGTCAGTTATAGGACTTCTTGAAATTTACCCCACGTTAAAAAAACAAAACCCCTAACCAAACCAAATCTTAACTCTCCCCTTTCCCCATTATATTTTGGTGACTAATGGCTGATTCTGAGAGCCAGTTAGTCCTTAAATTATAAGCTGCAGAGTGTAGGGCTTGTGTCTTCCTCTCTTTGGACAACACGTAGGATATTGTAAGTGATACCATAACACATAAGTTACCTTAAGATTATTTTTTCCTGTTCTAGGCTTGTAAATGTTGATTATCATCAATTTCAGTATTGTCTAGGAAGGTTCTGAGTGATTACGAAGACACACCCCACTGAAATTCTTTTGAGAGGGCTTGAAACAATAGTAATATATCTATATTTCACATATTTTAAATGTGTATAACTGAGGATAAATTTACTCTGACAGGCACAGGGAGGTGCAAATACCTGTACCAGAAAGGCCTGCTACACCCTGGGGAGGGACCATGCACTGCAGAAGTGGCCAGTGGTGATGGTTCTGCATGTTTATGCAATGAGAGGACAGCTCTACTGTCCACTTGGCAAATGCTGTAATAGGAGTGCACTGAAAATGTGAGAGTCCTAGTCACACCACCTCCCCAGCCAGAACCAATCACTTCTTGAGATGCACTGGCCCTTAGTAGAATGGAGGTTGTAATTTGTGCCCCTATAGTTACCTCCAGGGCAGACTTCTTGTCTACAGGGACCATGCATCTTGGTTTAACCTCTAGTTGGGGGTCGTTAAATCAGAACTGAGTGTCATTGTGGGGCCAGTTATCTTTGTGTCTGATTTTTTGTACTATGTTTAACTGAAGAAATGTTTCTAAATTTCATTGTTCCTGTATGTTTCTTGCTTTGTCAGGGCTGTCCTCTGCAATGTGTTTGATGAAGTGATTGAAGTGGGTGCAATTGACAGTGCTGACTCCATGCACTTGGCTCTGCTGGAAAGGCCAGAGCTGGGTGTAACCTTCACCAAACTTCACTGTTGGACTCTCACTCAGTATAGCAAATGTGTCTTTATGGATGCAGACACTTTGGTGAGTAGAAAGTGGTAATCATGTTGTTAGGATGCTGAGTGATGTTAAAGATAGCTGGGTAGATTCTGCTAGACAAATCCAGACTGGTACCCATCAGAGTAAGGTGGCCCAAAGATCAAAAGAATTTGTGCGGAAATAAAATCACCTGTTTAACTAGCTGTCCGGTACAAATTATGGCCGTGATTGCATTTACCATCCTCTACACATAAGCAGTTCATTTTGCAGGATTAGTTGAGCCAGTTCATTGTTTATATTAGAAATTAAAGTTAAGTAGTTGAACATTTGTCTCTGGGTCTGAAAAACATTTTTATGAGCTGTGATCCCGTACTGTGTGTTTTATTTACCAAAAAAGGGAGATATTCAGGGGAAGTAGGTTTTTTATTGAATCTTTCCTTTTTGTGCTAAATAAATGTATTTATTCACTATTTTATTTATCTGATTTATATAAAGAGCACCTATCCCATCCAATCGGCTTCTCTTAACCATTAAAAATTCAGGGCAGATTCTCAGTTAATGTATTATAGCTTCTCTCCATCAATTTTGAAGGAGCAATACAGAATTTCATCAGCAGAGGATCTGGTCCTCAATGTTGTAGTATAAATGGAGCAGTCTTTCCTGTTCCCTTCAAAGCTTAAAAGAAGGAAACCAGCAAACAAATATACCAGGCAAACAATTCCAAAAATAAATCCTAACAATATTAAAAAAACAAACTAGTGCTTCACTCAGCTGTCCCCAGAGTCAGTGCCAAATCGGATCTTTCAGACACACAGCTTTCAGCAGCCATTATTACACTTATTCAAACAGATGGGCTCTGCAGCATGCCCCAAAGGACCCTATCTGTGTCTGTGTCTCTTTGTCACTCTCACACACAAAATATAGATATCTATAAAAATGTACCAGCAAGGCCTGCGTATACCCTGGGGTGTAAAAGTGTTCTTCTCCTTGTTGCGCTAGAATACTTTGAGGGACTTGCCGTTTAAACATGGTAATCATGTTGTAATTTCATTATGGTCACTGTTTTGCCTTAGATCTTAAGAAGAGCTATAAATATTGTTCTTCTTCGAGTGCTTGCTCATATCGATTCCAATTAGGTGTGTGCGCGCCGTGTGCATGCTTGTCGAAAGATTTTTACCCTAGTAACACTCGGTGGGTCAGCTGGGCACCCCCTGGAGTGGCGCCACTATGGCGCTGGATATATACCCAATGGCCCTGCAGTTCCTTCTTACCGCCCATGTCAGTCGTTGGAACAAGAGAGCATGGCTTAGCTGATCTCCACCTCCCTAGCTACTTGTAGTTCTTTTATTAATTCTCGTGTATATAGTTATAAATTCTATAGTTATAGTTAATTTTATTCATTCTTTGTTAGTCTATGTAGTTGAGAGGGGTTCGGGGATTAGCCCCTTCCCCACACCCGGTACCAGACCCCATGCCCGATTCACCGGGCTTCAAACTGTGCTCGACCTGCCACAGGCCAGTGCTAACGGGAGTTCCCCACGACTCTTGCCTTAAGTGCCTCGGGGAATCCCACTTCTTGGATAAGTGCCAGATCTGTAAGGCCTTTAAGCCCAGGACGAAGAAGGAGCGGGACTTTCGTCTGAAACAGCTCCTGATGGAGGCAGTTCTTACTCCTCCTCCCTCGGCACCGAGCGCTGGACAGTCTGCATCAAGCAGAAGTGTCTCTTTGGCACCGGATCGAGCCGGTACCGCTAAGGCCCCTCGGCACCGACCGTCGCCGGCACCGTCGTCTGCTCAGCATCGTTCCCTCTCTCCGCAGTTAAAAAGCATAACACTCTTGCAGCTTCCGTGCCACCTGCACCGCAGTTGGAGCACTTGCCTAAGCCTGACCGCCTGGCACCGACGCCTGCCGCATCACCGACAGCTTCGGCATCGTCGATTCCAGTCCCACAGGGGCCGTCAAGTCCGGTGCCTGAAAGCTCTCCGGCGCACGCCATGGTTGAGCTCACAATTCCCTCCATGCTGGAGAGCTTTTCTACGGCGAGGGAGCTGATCGCGCCGACGGAGTCCGCGCTGCCTCAACCCCCAGCACCGCCGGTGACGGTCATTCAATCAATAGGCAGGCCTGCCCTGCTGAGGCCCCCCTCTGTTGGCACCATTGAGAGGCACCGATCGCGGTCCCACCAGCGCTCTCAGTCCCGTCGCCGATCCCGGTTCCGGCACCGCTCTCCATCTTGGTACTGGTCGCACTCATGGCACCGCTTAGCGTCCCGTTCGCCGACCTGATACTCTTGGCACCGATCCAGCTCCGGTACCATTCCCAGCACCGCGCCTCTTGCAGCCGCTCCAGACGTCGAGCCTCCAGATGCCGGTCAACCTTCTGGTGCCGCTCCAGTAGCAGGTCCCGATCTCGTTCCCGGTACTGGTATGGCAACCGGTACCGCTCTCCGGTGCCTCACAGGGAGAGGTCATTTAGAAATGGAGACCCTTCCCAGGGTTTTTCAGCGCCTCCTTGGCCATCTCGTCACACATCTGTGTCATCTCACGCGGACAGTGCTTCCTATGCACAGGACCGTGACTCAGATGTGCCCAGCCGTGTCTTCCAGGAGACCCAGGCCCAGGAACAGGGACCCCATCAGTGGTCATTCTGGACACCTTGGGCATACCATCAAGCCCAAGGTGCGCCTCCAATGCCATCCCGCTCTGCACCATTGGAACACTGGGTGCTGGAGGCAACAGTCAGCCATCCCCTTCCCGCGGGTACAGAGGAGGCTCTCATTCAGCCGGCAGTGTCTCAAGTTCCATCTGAGACTGACGTTACTCAAGAACAGGAGCCCACTCAGGACCCTCTTGTCCCTGGGCTTTCCTCTTCCTCCTCTCCAGATGAAGCGGTGGTGGGGACATTCTCCTCGGGCCCTCCTCCAATTGGCCTGCGGGCACATCAGGACCTGCTGAGGTGGGTGGCCCTGAATATGAATCTTCAGGTGGAGGAGGTCCCGGAGATAGAGGACCCGGTGGTGGATAACCTGTCAGCTGACACCCCCACAAGAGTGGCCGTGCCGTTTATCCGTACAGTACAAGCAAACGCCCATACCGTCTGGCAGTCTCCAGCATCTATCATGCCCATGGCCAGGGGAGTTGAGCAGAAGTACATGGTACCCTCTAAGGGGTATGAGTACCTGTACGTGCACCCTGCTCCCTTGTTGTGCAGTCAGTCAATGAAAGGGAATGCCATGGCCAGCAAGCTCCTGCTCCAAAATCAAAGGAGACTAGGTGCATGGACTGGGAGCCTCCAACCCAGGGTGACAAATAATTGTACCAGCTGAGCAGGGTTTGCTGATAACACCTGGACAGCGGTTGAGAAATTCAAGGAGTTCATTCCCCAAGACTCCCGCACAGAGTTTGTTGCCCTTTTGGAGGAAGGGAAGAAGGTGGCAAGAACTTCTCTCCAGGCCTCCCTGGATGCAGCTGATTCCGCAGCCAGGACCCTGGCTTCAGGTGTCCCCATGAGGCAGATACCATGGCTTCAGGTGTCAGGCCTTCCACCTGAGTTACAAACCACCATACAGGACCTGCCCTTTGATGATCAAGACCTATTCTCTGAAAAGACTGACCCCAGGCTGCAGAGCCTTAAGGACAACAGGGTCATCATGGGCTCCCTCGGGATGCACACCCCAGTGACTCAGCGCAGGTCCTTCCGTCCCCAGTCTCACTGCCCTTATCCCCCACCTAGACCAAGACAGGGCTTTGGCAGAGGGCACAGCTGAGACAATCGTAGATGGCGGTCTGGACCCCAAGGGGGCCAGAATCAGGGTCCCTCCAAACCGCCTATGGGGCCAAAGCCAAACTTTTGAAGGTATGCCCGAGGACAGCATACCAGTTCCTTTCCAGGATCCTTTCCCTCCTTTTTCCAACCACCTCTCCTTTTTTCCTCCCTGCATGGTCCCAGCTAACTTCAGATCGTTGGGTCCTACGCATGGCGGAACTTGGGTACCACCTCCAGTTTATTTTGCCCCCCCCCTTCTACTCCCCACCGTCGTCCCTCTTCAGGGACCCCTCTCACAAGCAATTCCTCTTACAAGAGGTGCGAATGCTTCTTACCATGGGAGCCATAGAGGAAGTACCAGAAGACGAAAGGGGGAAGGGATTCTACTCCCGCTATTTCCTAATCCCCAAGGCGAGGGGAGGTCTCAGACCTATCCTAGACCTGCGAGAACTCAACACATTCATGATAAAGTTGAAGTTCCACATGGTATCCCTGGAGACCACCATCCCATCCTTGGATCCCGGAGACTGGTATACCGCCCTCGACATGAAGGACGCGTATTTTCACATCGCCATCTATCCTCCACACAGGCGGTACCTCCAGTTTGTAGCCAACCATCAGCTTTTCCAGTTTACGGTCCTACCATTTGGCCTCTCTACAGCACCGAGAGTATTCACAAAGTGCGTGGCTGTAGTCGTCACCTCCCTCCGCCGCCACTGGATACACGTCTTTCCATATCTGGACAATTGGCTCATCTGAGAGACCTCTGAGACACAAGTCACCCATCATGTAGGCATCGTCTAGGCCTGATGATCAATACAGAGAAATCCACTCTGGTTCCCACACAGAGGATAGACTTCATTGGAGCCATCCTGGACTCCAGTCTCGCCAGAGCCTGCTTACCATTGACTTGGTTTCAGGTGATGGTAGCAATTATCCAAAGCTTACAGAACTTCCCAACAACTTCGGCTCGCACTTGTCTCGGTCTCTTGAGTCACATGGCTGCCTGCACGTTCGTGACCAAACACACCAGGTTACACCTCCGTCCCCTCCAATCTTGGCTCAACTTGGTATACCACCCGGGCAGACACGCCATAGACACGATAGTCACCATTCCCTCGAGCATCCTAGGCTCCCTCGACTGGTGGCTGATGCCTTCCCTGGTGTGTGCAGGGATGCTGTTCCATCCACCCCAGCCTTCTATGTCCCTGATGATGGACGCGTCATCTCTCGACTGGGGTGCTCACCTCGGACATCTTCGCACTCAAGGCCTTTGGTCATCTCAGGAGCTGGCCTTGTGCATCAATGTCCGAGAGCTGAGAGCAGTCCGCCTTGTGTATCAGGCGTTTCAACAGCACTTACAAGGCCGTTGTGTCTCAGTGTCCACAGACAACACAATGGCCATGTATTACATAAACAAGCAGGGAGGGGCATGGTCCTCCCCCCTTTGTCAGGAGGCCGTCCAACTCTGGGTCTTTCGTATAGACCACTCGATAGACCTGGTAGCGTCCTTTCTCCCAGAGGTGCGGAACACTCTGGCAGATTGACTTAGCAGATCCTTCCTGTCTCACGAGTGGTCGATTTTGTCTGGACATTATTTATTCTGTTTTCCGGAAGTGGAGATTTCCCCGCATAGACCTCTTCGCTTCCCACAAGAACAGGAAATGCCAGATGTTCTTCTCCTTTCAAGGCCTCTCCCAGGGCTTGATCTTGGACGCTTTCCTGATGCCGTGGACGAGCCAACTGCTTTACGCCTTCCCACCGTTCCCGCTGGTTCACAGAGTCCTGCTAAAGCTCCGCAGGGACGGAGCTCGCTTGATCATGATTGCTCCAGTGTGGCCCAGGCAGCACTGGTACACCATGTTGCTCGACATCTCGATAGACAAGCCAATTACCCTGCCTCTTCACCAAGACCTCATAACTCAGGACCACTGCAGACTTCACCACCCATACTTGCAGTCCCTTCACCTCATGGCATGGCTGTTGCATGGTTAAGCCAGTCAGAGTTACGTTGCTCTGCCTCAATACAACAAGTATTCCTGGGTAGCAGGAAACCTTCCACTCGGTCAACGTATCTGGCCAAGTGGAAGTGTTTCTCCTGCTCGTGCGAAACGCAGAATGTCACTCCACCGAAGTCTCAATCCCCACCGTCTTTGGACTACCTCTGGTATCTCAAACAGCAGGGCCTAGTGGTATCATCACTGAGGGTGCACTTGGCGACCATCTCTACCTTCCATCCAGGGGAGAGTGGCCATTCTGTGTTCTCGCACCCTATGGTTTCTAGGTTCCTCAAGGGCTTGGAGCGCCTATACCCCCAAGTACGACGCCCCACTCCAACCTGGGACCTCAACCTGGTTCTAATCAGATTCATGTCTGCCCCATTCGAGCCGTTAGCAACCTGCTCACTACTGTACCTGCCCTGGAAGACAGCTTTCCTCGTAGCCATTACATCGGCCAGACGAGTCTCCGAGCTTCGGGCTCTCACGGTGGACCCACCGTATACTGTGTTTCACAAGGACAAGGTGCAGTTGCGACTACACCCGGCGTTCCTTCCTAAAGTGGTTTCAGCCTTTCATGTCAACCAGGATATCTTCCTTCCAGTCTTCTTCCCGACGCCACATTCATCATGATGGGAGCAACAACTGCACTCCCTAGATGTCCGTAGAGTGCTCACATTTTATATCGAGCGGACAAAACCCTTTCGTAAAACGCCCCAACTCTTCGTTGCGGTGGCAGACCGAACGAAGGGCCTACCTGTCTCCTCCCAAAGGATCTCATCTTGGGTGATGGCGTGCATCCGTACTTGTTATGACTTAGCTCATGTTCCCTCGAGCCACCTCACCGCTCATTCTACTAGCGCTCAGGCTTCATCTGCCGCCTTCCGGGCTCATGTACCCATCCAGGAGATGTGTTGTGCAGCTACCTGGTCCTTGGTCCACACCTTTGCCTCTCATTACGCTCTGGTTCAACAGTCCAGAGATGATGCAGCCTTTGGCTCAGCAGTTTTACATTCTGCAACATCTCACTCTGACCTCATTGCCTAGGTAAGGCTTGGGAATCACCTAATTGGAATGGATATGAGCAAGCACTCGAAAAAGAAAAGACGGTTACTCACCTTTGTAACTGTTATTCTTCGAGATGTTATGCTATATCCATTCCAAACCCGCCATCCTTCCCCTCTGTCGAAGTAGCTGGCAAGAAGGAACTGAAGGGCCGTTGGGTCGGCAAGGGTATATATCCAGCGCCATAGCAGCGCCACTCCAGAGGGCGCCCAGCCGACCCACCAAGTGTTGCTAGGGTAAAAATCTTCCGATGAGCGTGCACACAGCTCGCACACACCTAATTGGAATGGATATGAGCAACACATCTCGAAGAACAACAGTTACAAAGGTGAGTAACCGTCTTCTATCTTATCAGCTAACAAATGAAAGTTCTGATACCCAGCCTCCTTTATACTGTCACTGTTTGATGTGCTCTAAATATTTAGAGCTTCCATGACAAGGATAGTAATTTAATCCATCGGTTTTGAGTTAGCTGTCCAGATGTTAAAAGCAACACAGTGTTCATAAACTGTTACTTTAAAATTTTAAATTTGAGTCTTTTTTTTTTTTCCCCAAGGTGTTATGTAACATTGATGAACTGTTCGAACGGGAAGAGCTTTCAGCAGCTCCTGATTCTGGCTGGCCAGATTGCTTTAATAGTGGCGTATTTGTCTTTCGACCTTCTGTAGAAACTTACAACCGTCTGCTGCAGTTTGCTACTGAACATGGCAGCTTTGATGGTAAGTCTTTGAGAGAACATAGTGCCAGAAATTACCCTTACCCTCAACAAGCCAATTCTCCATAACTGTAAAGGGCTGAGTATGCTACTTAGCAGAGCAGAGGAAATGACAATATGCAAGGTTTAATCTTTCAAAAAAACCTAGGGGGCAGATCTTCAGCTGATGTAAATTGTCATAGCTTAAGTTTACACTAGTTGAGGATCTAACTCTATAACTCTTGATCAGATAAGATGGATGGGGTTACCTGAATATCTCTGCCTCACTACACATTATTTCATTTAAAGCTTGTGTTAAAAAAATATTCTTTCCTTTGTCTCTATCGTGGAAACAGACAAATTGCTAAGTATGAATACAAAATAATACAAGCATGTAGGGACAAAATCAGAAAGGCTAAGGCACACAATGAGTTACACCGAGCAAGGGACATCAAAGGCATTAAGAAGAGAGTTTATAAATACGTTAGGAACAAGAGAAAGATGAAGGAAGGTGTAGGTTTTCTGTTCATTGGGGAAGAAGAGCTAATAACAGATGACATCAAGATATCTGACGTTTGTCTGTTTTACTTCAGTCTTCTCTAAAAAGATAAATTGTTACTAGATACTTAACACAGTTAATATTAACAACAAGGGGGAAGGAACACAAGCCAAAACTGGCATGGGGGGAACAAGCTGAAGAATATTTAGATAGGTTAGATGTATTCAAGTCAGCAGGGCCTGATAAAATTCACCCTGAAGTGCTTCCGTCAATTCCTTAAGTAATCTTGGAACCATTGGTAATTATCTCTGAGAACTCAGAGGATGGGTTAAGCACCATTGGACTGGAGAAGGGCAAACATAGTACCTATCTTTAAAAAGGGGTACAAAGAGAATCCAGGAATTATAGATCAGTCTGCCTAACTTGGATACCTGAAAAAACACTGGAACAAATTATTCCACAATCAATTTGTAAGCACCTAAAGATTCATAGGGCTACAAGGAATAGCCAGCATGGATTTGTCTGCATGGATTATGCCAAATCAATCTAATTTCCTTTTTTGACATTGTTAATGGCATTGTGGGTAAGAGGAAAGCTGTAGACCTGATCTAGCTTGATTTCTTTGTTAGGCTTTTGAGGCTGTCCCACACGTTATTCGCAAAAGTAAACTAGGAACATGTGGTCTAGATGATATGGTCTATAAGAAGGGTGGAAAACTGGTTGAAAGACTGTAGTCAGAGTAATTATCAGTGGTTGCAGTTAAACTGGGAGTAGGTATCCAGTAGAGTCCCACAGGGGTACTAGTCAATATTTTCAGTAATGATTTGGATTATGGAATGGAGAGCATACTTACAAAATTTGCAGATGACACCAAACTGGGAAGGGTTGGAAACCTGGAGGACAAAATTAGAATTCAAATTAACCTTGACAAATTGGAGAACAGGTCTGAAATCAACCAGATGAAGTTCAATAAAGACAAGTGCAAAGCGCTATGCTTGGAGAGGCATAATCAAATGCACATTGGTTCTGAATCAGCAGTGTCATGCAATAGTGAAAAAGGCTCATATCTTTATGGGATGTATTAACAGCAGTGTCCTATATAAAACATGGGAGGTAATTGTCCAGTTCTACTCTGTACTGATGAGGCCTCAGCTGGCGTACTCTGTCCAGTTCAGGAGGCCACGTGTTAAGAAAGATGTGAACAATTTGAAGAGAGTCCAGAGGAGAACGAAACAAATGATAAAATGTTCAGAAAACCTGGCCAGTGAGGTAAAGATTAATAAAAAAGGAATGGACATATTTAGTCTTGAGAAAAGAAAACTGAGGGTGGATCTGATAAGTCTTCAAATATGCCAAGGGCTGTTACAAAGACTATGGTGAGCAAATGCTGAAAGTAGGAGAAGCAGCAATTAGCTTCATCCTCACAGGGGAGATATATGTTAGATATTAAGGAAAACTTTCAAGGATAGATAAGCTCTGGAATAGACTTCCGGGGAGGCTGTGGAATCCCCATCACTGGCAGTTTTTAAGAATAGGCTTGACAAACACCTGTCAGGGTGGGCTAGGGTTATTTTGTCTTGCCTACATGCACAGGGGTGGACTAGGTAACCTCTCAAGATCCCTTCCAGCCCAACTTTTCTTTGATTCTGTGATTCTATGAACTCTTAATTTCTGTTTCCTGCCATTCTTTATTTGATTTAATAAGTGTATTATTTATTTCTCATGCTGTCAAATGTATGCGGTATAATTATATTTTGTATTTATATTAACTTTCAGTATATTAGCCAGTATTAGCCTAATTCTGCAAACAGTTACACACTGGCATCATGCTGTTGCTTTTGTTACCTCCTCTTCCCACCCACCATAAGCTCGGTTGTCTCTTTTGTCTACTTGCCTCTGCTTACCGGCAATTTTTACCCGATTTGAAGATTTTGCAGTTTCTTCTCATACACAAACTAGTTTTTGAAAGCAAGACAACACTGAATATTCATATAACTTCCTCCTTGGAGTCTAAAGGATTACGCTAAAATACTGTGGGAGACACAGGTTTACCTCATGATTGTGGTCTAGATAGTACTTTTTGTAGTGCAGCTGCAGGAACAGTACAGGGAAGGGATATTGGCTCTTGCTTAGATCAGCTGGTGGAGCCCAGTCTCAAGGCATGTGTTCAGGGAGGAGCAAGAAATGAGTGCATAGCACCCACTTACCCTGCACGCCCAGGCTCAGGGTCCAGGAAGACTGTACAGGATTGTAAACCTGTGTGGGTATGTAGCTCAAATCACTCAAGTTTTAGACCAAAGAGCATTGAATTTTCTCTTGGCTTTTAAGTCTTCAGACAAATTGTAGTTTACATGAACATTTTGTTGATGCTGCTTATAGTTTTATTTATTCTCTAGGTGGTGATCAAGGCTTGTTAAATAGTTTCTTCAGTAACTGGGCAACAACAGATATTAGCAAACATTTACCATTTATCTACAACTTAAGCAGTAGTGCTATCTACACATACGTTCCTGCTTTCAAACAGTAAGTAGTATTACCAGTGAATGATTACAATTCTATACCGCCCTTTAATATATTTTCCCATTTATAAGAGAAAAGGATAGTGACCCATTCTGAAACTTGATTATAAGTTAGTCTAACACAATAGTCCACAATGTGAAGTCATGTGACAAGGAGTTGGAATACAGTAATGCAGAGCCTCTAGCATCTGCTTTGATACAGAATACCAAGATTTCTCAACACTTAGTATTATTAAATAGCTCTTGCAATAGAGAACAAAGGTAAAAGTTGGAACACTATTACAGGTTTTTGAATTGATATGTCTTTGCTGATATGTCACTTCAGTGACACTTTCCTTATATTCTACAGACCACAGATTACATAATGGCACAGTTCTGATATTCTTACTGTAAAAGTAGCCCCATTGCTTTTCATTAGTTTCTCACAGTGTGAGGGTATTGAAATCTGTCCATAAGACTCTTCCTTGAAGCAAAATTGGTGCTAGCAATTATTATATGATTTCAAATGCTCTTTTTTCTCTTTAATGAACTTTTGTATTATACTGTTATAAGCATAACTATAATTTTTTTTCAAAAATGGGTCGTGAATTCAATGATCCATTAGTGTGAATTATGATGAACTTCTTGTGAAGCTTTAAGTGGATAACAAATACTGGAACCACAATAATCAATAATTTTGCTGCTTTGATATTCAGAAAGTGATTTTTTTTTATTAGTTTGGAGGGGAATGTGCAAGAAGAGATGATATGAAATTTAATCTTTCAGTTTCCTTCGTGAACTATTTCCATTGGAATGAGCAGTAGGAAACAGTAGAAGACTGCATTGTCACTTTCCTTTCTTTCAAGCAAAGCAATTCAGATTAATAAGATAAAGTAATTTAATTCAATAGGTTTCAATTATTCTGCATAACTCAGATCACATCTGGTGATATTTCATTGACCTCTTATTAATGTATTATCATGAGTAGTTGCAAGATGTGTCACCTGCCGTAGCACCAAGAATACACATTTCTTCTGAAATGCCAATCAGAATGTATTCATTCCTATACCACAACTTTGTATTTCTCTCCTCCACAGTTTTGGCAGGGATTCAAAGGTAGTTCATTTTGTGGGGTCAGCAAAGCCCTGGCACTACAAGTACAACTCTCAAACAAGAACAGTTACGCAGGATGGCTCCACCTCAGGATCTCAGCATCAGTACTCATTTCTTGTACTCTGGTGGAAGATATACTATGCTAGCATATTGCCTTTGTTAGAAACACTTCCAGAGATGGAAGACATGGAATCCCAAGGACAAAAGGTAAAGTAGTATCTTGGAAAAGAGACTAACGGGAATATGCCAAAATGGAAACACCAACAAAAATTCCATAAATAAAAATAAATTACCATCTTTTTTGCATGGGGAGATGAGTGAGATGGAAAAACATGATGGCTTTTGAATGGCAATAAATCTGCAGTGACTTTTGTTGTTTTTTATTAAATGCAGATGTTGTCTAGAGATGGATGTGATAACTATACCTCCGTGCAAAGTATTAGCTGCTTATTATTAGTGCTCCAAAGATTTTTCCTTTATATCAAAAGTAAAGACAGTGGACGAATAATGTTTGTAAACTGACACTTAAACCTTCCCAAAACCTCTCTCCAAAAGCCTGGCAGCCATATTTTGGCTGGTGTAAATCAGCATTTCTCCACTGTCTTTGATTGAGCTAAGCTGATTTACATCAGCTGAAGACCTGGCTTCGGAATACAGTAACATTACCTTTTCAGAACTGCATTGTAACTCTTTGTATGAGGGTCATAGCTCCTCAACTTACTGAATAAAGTTGCCCTGAAAAAGGTCTGCATATTTATGTTGAGGAAAGAGTTTGCTATAGCTTTACAGCTGAAAGCATGCTGTAAAGCTATAGCAGTTTGGCACCTCAATTTTAATTTAAAAGTAAAACTTTAAAAAAAAATATTCTCATCAAGAAATATGCTCTTAATTTGCATATTTAAAATGGCTAGCGTAGACTAGTTGCTGATAAGTAGATTAGATTGTGGTTTCAGAAGAGAGAAAGCAGCAAGTAGAAGTAGTGGGGGCAGAGAATACTTTGATTTTGATTGATACACATATTAATTGCATCTCCTTGGTACATGTAAATGGATTTTCACAACTGTGTTTAGAATTGGATGATGATCATCATAAAAACTTCAACAGGCCTGTAAAATCAGTTGGAGTGTTGCTTCTGATGTGAAGAACATTGGTTTGTAAAACCTTTCTTATGCCTAGCAAATTGGGAAGGAGAAGAGAGGAAGGGGAACTGCAGGTTATGGATATTTGCAATTTTTGTTTGCCTAATTTTTGTCCCTCCAATACTTGGTACAATAAAGAAACAGTAGAACTAAGCTAGTACGGAAATTGAATAATTTCTTCTCAGTGGATGGGGGTTGGCTTTAAGGTTTGTATTAAGGGCTTGATCCATTGCCTACTGAAGTCTATGGGAGTCTTTCCATTGACTTTAACGGGTGTTGCATTGGCTACAAAGTTTGGGTAGGAGATTTGCACTGAAACCTATGCGCCAGTCTGGGGATAAAAGAAACATCTTCAGATTCTGTTGCTCTTTATTCCTTAACTTCTATAGGGCCTGTGGCAATCAACAAGAAAATACCACAGTAGAACCTTGTGTCATGAAGAAAGTGATTTAACAAATTATAAAAAATATTTACACATGTACCGTAAAACAGTTAGTTGCAAAATGTTTATAGTGATGTGATTTTGTTTTTTCTAGCACATTTTCAATGGAGATGAAATTAAACTGAAAAATGAGAATCCTCTTGTTATCAATTCTCTGCAAATCCCTGTGTTTCCAGAACAGACATCTGAAATGGACATCACTACTTGCCCACCTGAAGAGTTTGATACTAAAACTGTAAATACAACTTTTTTATTTCTTGTGAATATCTATGTGTATTTTACATATTGGGCACTACCAGTGATGGACATGTTTATGATGACACATATATAAACCTCTAAACAGAATTTAATTTAGGCATTTGATCTTGATGATAACATCCTCTTCAATTTAGTTCTAGTGCTTGAATTTTCACACTGGATTCCAAAATAAATTCAAGTCTCACCATGAAAATGTATTGTCTTTAATCTTCAGTCAAGAATGGTTCTGATGTATCTGGAGGTTAAAAAAATTTGTATTGAACAGTGCCAAGAGAATATTTATTGACAGGTTAGTGGGTGCTAAATAAATCCTGGGGAAATTCTACTGCCAAATAAGCTTATTGAATTACAGTATTCTTATTATTGTATACATTTAAAGCTGGAATTTTTTATCATTAATATCTACAGAGATTTCTGTTTAAAACTTGTGTATTCCTCAGATGGCATTCCTCTGATATAGATGTACCGTTCACTTTTGCAAGACAGTTTGAGTTCCTCTTTGAATACTTGTTTTACACTTGTGTATATCAATTTACTTAATTGGAATTGCTTATATGCTCACTGGAGTGAGGTCACTTGGGTGCACGTTATTCTATTCATCCTGGGACCTTAAAGCCTTGTCCATAATAGCACTTTCACACCATGCAGGGCTACTAGCTATAACATTTTTTGTTTTATAATACTTGCTATATTATGGTAGATTGGGCGAAAGTAAATCGAATTGTAGCTTCACTGTCACCTGCTGTTTGTTTTTACTGATTACACTTTCAGTACAGTGGTCAAATGAAATATATTTTTCCTAATTTTTAATGGCTAAATCTGTGTCAATGCTTCATAATGATACTATGTTTGTGTGTTGTAAACATATCACTATTTTAGTGTTTCTTGATCATTACTGTAGAAAAGTGTGTTTTTTTTGTTTGTTTTTTAGAGAGAAACTGCAAATGAGCTATTTGCAAGAATCGCTTTTTAAAAACTGAATTTATTTAAAAGATTTTAATTTTTGTTGGACCTTTCTGATGATGTTGGAATGTTGTTAGACCCAGACTATTAGCATATACACTACTGGGTGGTAATTCTAAAACATGTTGCTTAACAACGTGGTTCTTTGAGTTTTTAAAAATATATTTAAATTGCTAGTTGTATACAAGCTACTCATTTAATTTTTCATTAAAATAAAATATGAATGCTTCAAAAGATCATGTAAATTAAGATTAAGGGCCTCCCACTTAAAATGGCCTAACTCCATTGACCTCATGGAGTTATTTCTGTTTTTTTCTGGTGTAAGTGAGAAGACACTCGAGCTTACGGTCCCTGTGCTCTGATTGCCAGAAGAGGTGAATGTGTATTTCTGATAACTTATGAATACAGTTTCTGTACTTCATCTGTATTATGGATCAACTTGATCTACTCTCGTTCTGTGGATAGGAATTGCTCATCTGGCCTTAGAGCAAACTGAACTTTTAGCATCTCTTCTCCATCCCCCACTCGTCCAGCTGAAATTATTTTCTACTGTACAAATTCTGTTAGTGTAAAAACTGTGTGAAGAAAAAACAACAATTAATACCACTTTACATTTCAGCCACCTGTACCTCAAGTTGAACAACACAATTCTGAAGTCAGTTTCCCTGAGCCAGACCAGCCATTAGAACGGCTTACCTTTCATCCTGCCCCTCAGCAAACCCTGAAACTGGTATATGCAGCTCTTTCTGTTCCACCCTTGTTGCAAGTCATTGTGCATGTATTTCATTCTTTGCTAGCACAATTTTGGGGGAGAGCAGCTAATTATGATTTAATTTAACAAATAAGTATGTCTTAGCTAATCAGGCAGATATAGAAATGATCTCTCTGTATAATTTCTTAGCCATTTCCAGTCCTTGTATATGAAGCTGTCTTTTTAATATTTGTATTTTTTCCATCTGAATGTATATTTCCCCTTGCCCCACCCCAAGTGGTAAATTTTGTGAAATTAGTCTTGGGTATCTTGTAACAAATAGTTGTTTCAATAATAATTGGTGCTTAAAGCTCAAATATACTATCTGCTGAAATTATTTAAGATAAAACATATAATAGGTTAAATCTTGGTTCTGTGGAAGTCAATGGGAGTTTTGCTACTGACTTGGACAGTGCCAGGATTTCACCCATAATATTGACCCTTCTGTCATTAATAATATCCAAAGCTTAGCTTTAATCCATGTAATAAAGGTAAGTAAATGGGTTAGCATGTATTAGTAGGGATTATATGTTTACTTAAGAAATAAGTCCCAGATTTTGTCACACGTGCATATCTCCAGGGAGTAAGTATACTCTCTAAAATGTTTTGTTTCTTCGTTGTTGGGCCTCAAGTAAGTGAACTGGGAGCTGAGCAGAAAGATACAGAGTTTTATTTTGAAGCTGCCTTATTATGAATTTCTTGCAAGAGTTCAAAGGGTTATGTGGACCCTTCTGAATGAGTTAACAATCAGTTCTCCTTTGCTCATAACATCAGAGGAACTGCTTCCCGGTTTGCCATCCTGAGCAGTGTATTCAGATGGAGCAAACTCAACTCCTACTTTATCAGCTGCCATAGTATTTAGATGGTTGGTATTAAATCCACAATATTTTAAATTTGGTAGGTATTATATGAAAAGACTTAAAATATTAGACAGAGTTTTAGGTTTTCAAAATTTCTGATGAAACATTTATCTGTAATATACTTTACAAACATGACCAATAGTATAACAGTCAGACAAGTAAGACAAAATCAGTGCCAGATAAGTTTCCTGTGACTTTTTTTTTTTTAAATCTGATTTAGGAACTCATTAACACATGGATCTCTGCTGAAATCTTCCTGTGATTCTTCAGTTTCTATCAGTAGTCGCATGTCAGACATACACCATTAATACTATAGTAATATTGCTGTCTGCCCCACGTGGTTTGGAGAGGCACTACATTAAATAGCTTCATGCGTGTTGTTGTTTTTTTTCCCCCTAATTATTACTTAGGGGTTATGTCACGCTATAAGGAAAATTTAAGATTGAAGTAATTTAGCAGGAGGCACTCCCAAGCTGAATGAACTGTTCTGTCCTTTTCTGCTTGTAAGACTGTCTATATTTTTTACTTGAATTCTCACTTTATCCTTTGAATGACTTGATTTATGGTATACTGTAGAGTAAAGTAAAACCCCTATCTCTGTTAATCTGTGCATTGTGCATCACCTCTACATATAGGTTTTATTTAAGCAGATGTTAGGAATTTTTACATTCTACCCTTTGCTATATATTCATCTGATCCTTGGTTTTTATTACTGACTTATTTGTCAGGTCAATTGATAAATTTTCCTCCCTACATTATACTTTCTTTTACATAAATGATGCTTAATTGATGTGTCCAGAAAGGAAGATTTCTTAGATCTTCATCTGGAGTCGACTAGAATAGTTTGTTACAGATAGCATATATCAAAGATAAAATGTATGAAAATTGGCGGTTGCATTCTGGATATCATACTTGCATGAGTAAGGGCTATTTGTATGAGTAGTGGAATACAGGTCAGTCTGGAATATTACTTTTGTTTATATCATGCACGTGGAACAGGGTGGGTCTCTCATAGGTATTACAGAAATGAAATTCCTTTCACAGTATATTAATTTCCCTTTAATTGATTAAATTATGATCAGTACTTGTTCATTATCTTTTATTCACTTAATAACCTTTGCTAATTGAGTCTCCAAACCAGAATTGGCAAATTTGAAATATCCCTCAGAGGCGCCAACTATCTGTGCATTGAATAGTCGTTTCAGGATGGTTAGTGAGACTGGTGTCTGACATATGCCTGAGTTCTAGCCTGAGTTCTTACTGCCTTATCCATTAACTCTTTGGAGACCAGACAAAACTTTGATACCAGTCTGGCACTGGGATCTGCTAGTGTAGATACCTCTGTCCATGTGGAGTCCTGCTAAAGTTTATTCAGACTCTACACAGGTGCAGAGTGTTATTCATATGTATCCTCATTAAAAAAAAAAACAACCTCATTTTTGTTGGCATTTCTGAATTTGCCAGATTGTGAGTTAAGACCAGGAAATATGTTTGACTCTTTCAAAGATACTTTGCCAAGTGATACAGCTGGGAAAATGCTCCCACATCATGGAAATCATAATGAACAATCTCTTCAAGGTCATTTTGGTTTGGATGATTAAAATTTAGAAACTGATTTTAAGCCCATCACTAAAATGAGGCTAATGAAGTGACTGCTTTGCTGCACTGTCCTGTCTCCTTTCCTAGGATGAGACTACCCATCTTATTTCTGACCTGTCCACTCAGCTGGAACTGGAAGAGCCAAATGCAGAAGAAGAACGGAAGAAGTGGGAGGAAGGCCGTATGGACTACATGGGGAAGGATGCTTTTGAACATATTAAAAAGAAATTAGATACATTTTTAAAGTAGACTTAATTGTAATGCAATATATTGACCAGGCATTGTTTGCATTTGTGGTGCATATGCAACCCCTGGGATGTTTTGTTATCTTGCTTTTGATATTGAAGTTAAAATGGACCACCTCTATTTTAAGAAAAAAATTGCAAACATAGCACCACTAATTTTTTAACTCTGGTGTGTGCCTCATATTGATTGTTGACCTATAGTGCCTCATGAAATAGTAGTGCAGAAATTGTGACTCTCCACTTGACATCCCTGCATTAAGGAAAAATTCCTATAGTATTCTGCAGTAATATCAGTTCTAATATTTTGGATAACATTAAACTTCCAGAGGCTCCTTAGATTAATATAGAGGATTTCCATCTTTAGAAAATGCTGCAAAACCTTTTTTTATGAAAGCTTTTCCATTGGAACCAAAGTGACATTCACGTCACCAACCATTATACATAAGCTGACAAAGGGGAAAAGCCAAAGGAGGAAACCCTAGCTTCACTGAAATCAAAACTCCCATTGACTTCAATGGGGCTAGGCCTTCACCTGGATTCTCCAAGAAATCCACTTGCTCTTCTACTTTAGGTGGAAGGTGCTCAGGTACAAAGTTAATGGGCAACAGTACAACTCTAAAATAGGTGGTAATGGTGTTACTAGGTTTTTTTGGATCATTGCAATAAACTGCTACAGGATTTTTATGTGTTACCTTAATCTGTACATTCAGGGTTTCTCATGTTTTATTATGTATTTTATTAGCTAAATGGTTGTGAGAGAAAAAAACGCTGCATAGGCCTTCATAACTAACAGTTGTTCTGCCTCATTCTGGTGCTTTAAATGAATTTGTTCACCAATGCTCCAAACTGCATTTCACAAAGGCACTAAATCCATTAGATGGTACTTATCTATATTGCAGGCAGTTTGGGTGCATCTGAGACAGATAACTGATACTTATTTAATAAAACAGCTGTTTATTAGATATAAACTAAGAGCTATTTCCGGAAACCAATAGTTACTGTCAGTGGGACTGTGCTGTATTAACTATACTTGTGAGGGTACTGCTTTGCAGATTTGGGCGTTTAGATTTAACTTTAATCACGTTGTTAAATAAAAATAAATACATTTCAGAAAACTGAGAAACTTGACAGATTTTTCTAATTTGGTAACTCTTGCATTTCAGCTTGAAACTTCAGCTCTGGTAATACCAGAGAGAGAAATTAGAGTTATATAACAGTTGATGCAGGACTTCTTTAAACATTTTGGGTCCTATTGTGTCACCAGTTTTCAAGTTGCAGAACTATCTAATGAAATCATGTGGGAACTCTGCTTAAAAAAAAAAATCAATGGCATAATATATCGCTCCTTGGTAAGAGGAATGTACACATAATTCTACTGAGGGGGGAAAAAAAAGGTAGTTCCCCCCTCTCCACCCTCCCCCCCACAAAAGCACAAATTAATCCACTAGGAAAGCAGCAAGAGATCCAAAAAAGTGAAAGGAAGAACACATTCTAAACCTTTTATTTTTTTTAAATGTGTCTGTTAGGAATTATTTTCACTTTCATGAGTCTGTCTACCTCCACTTTTACCCAGCTTGTCTCATATTTACTCTTACTGAAGTGATTTGGATGTTTAAGACAATTCTCAGTTTTATCAGGAATATTGCCAATGTGAGCTAAACAGTTTGAAGATTGTTTAAATCAGGGGTCGGCAACCTCTGGCACACGGCTCACCAGGATAAGCACCCTTGCTGGCTGGGCCAGTTTGTTTACCTGCCGCGTCAGCAGGTTCGGCCGATTGCGGCTCCTACTTGCCGTGGTTCACTGCTCCAGGCCAATGGGTGCTGCGGGAAGCGGCGTGGGTCGAGGGATGTGCTGGCTATGGCTTTCTGCCGTCCCCATTGGCCTGCAGCAGCGAACCGTGGCCAGGTAAACAAACTGGCCTGGCCCTCCAGGGTGCTTATCCTGGCGAGCCATGTGCCAGAGGTTGCCGACCCCTGGTTTAAATTGAAAGACTTTTTTTTTTTTTTTTTTTAATGTGAACTCATGTTTTGTGCAGTTACTACTGCATTTTATTGGGCATGTTCATTAGGTTACAGGGGAAATTAGTGACTTAAAGGGAAAATCAGTCATTCTAAAATATTTTTAGAGTAGGTTTATTAATGTTAAGTATTAAAGTGAAAGGAGGGATCAGGGAGTTAGGATGTGAATTTGCACCCTGTGATGGTCATGCAGTATTTTCCCAAGAAAACTAGATTAATAGGCATGTCTGATGTACCACAATACCATGTACTTAATGAGAAATTCATCTTTAATATTTAGAATGAAACTTTGTCGTGTTTTCTGGCTGGAGTGTAGAAAAGATTTGGTCCAGTTGTTGATGTTTTTTACCCCAACCTGTTGGAACATTGGGGAGGATGAGCTCAGGAAGGATAGTGCACAAGGAAGAAATTTGAGTCACTGGTGCTTGGCCTCTTTAGACTAGTTGTGTTCTTTTGAAACATGTAAGACATGATTTTCAAAAGTGCTTCTACGTGCTTAAATAGGACAGGAATAGCTGAATAGTTGCTTTTGAAAATCACACCCACATTGTCCTAATGCACCTGGCAGTGGCAAATTCTGCTCATGTTAGGTTAATGGTTCAAAGCAATTTCTGTGGTTACATACCAGCTACAGAGGAGGGATGAGGTGGTGATGATCTGGGAACCAAATATTCAATGGCAGACTGCAACTATTGAAAGAGGCCAGACACAAATCCATGAGGTGAGAGTTGAGCAATATCTTTTTAGAGCAAGTTTTACTGTGGGAATGTAGTGTGAATTTATCTTGTAGCTGTGGTCTGAATCTCCACCAAGTCTTGTGAATTTTAACCTTTCTATAACATTGATGTTAGGCTCTGCTTATTATATTAACAACTTCATGATATTTTGTATAGTCACTTGTTACCAATGTTGCTGAAGTTCTACACTGCCATCTAAACAAGGATCAGGGCTCATAGCCGTAAGTACAGAATCAAACAGTGAAACTTACCACAGAGCAGAAGGCTCACCCAAGTCTCTACATACCACTTAAGTTCCTAATGTGTTGAAGTGATGAACAGGTCTTTGCACTAAGGTGAATGTCACACAGAGAAATCAGAAAGAGAAAAAAGCTTGAAATAATCATGTTCATCACATGGCTGGTGCAGGATTACAGTTCAAATTTCCATTGTGGCTGGGGAGTATCATTCTTTAGTGACTAGTTACTTTTAAATATGTTTATTAAATTGGTACTCTGGTGTCAGCGGTATCTGGTGAACAGTATTTGCAAACATAAGCCATGTTTGTCTGCGGAGTGATAGCTAGTAGGAATAAAGGTTTTTCAATCACTATTCATGGACTAATTGCGTTTCCACTCATTGTTTTGACTTACATTTTCATTTTATAGAAAAAAATGTTTCCCTTTTATTTGTTTTTTTCCCCACGGTGACATGACTGAATACATTCTTTGCACATGAGAATGTTGTTTAGTTTCAAGTTGTCATCTCATTTTGTTTCAAGGAAAACTCAAGAGAGTGATTATTTGTTAGAGCTGAGTACACTGTGAATTTTCAAAGTGTGTGTTGAAATATAGTTCAGTGTCTATCTTAGTGGGAATCTACCACTTTATTGATTCATCTCAGTGGGGTGTCTGCTTTGATGTGGGAGATTCAAGTAGGATTTTTCTGCAAGAGGCATTGGTGTAGTCACAGAGTAAACTTCGAGAGTGGATTTTCCCCTGAACAACAGATCTTTTCTCAATGTCATTTAGGAAGGGCTGTATATACCTACCACTTGTCTCTGCTGGACATATTGTAATAATGACAAGGATATAGAGGTAAATGATTGGCATAAAGAGCTCCTACTGTCCAATCTACTACATCAAGAATGGATGAGCAATTAATGGAGTTTTGAAAGGCTATATTAAAATAATGCTCTCAAGGGGCTACTAGAAGAGCGTCCCTCTTTCACTTAAAGGGGACATCTTTATTTAATTAAAACCCGCTCATCTGTCTCTCACCTCACATGTTTAAGATCAAAAGAATTAATCCCAGCTAGAATCAGAGTAATTCTCACTTGCAGTGTAACTGTCAATTGGGTGGCTTAGTAGTTAGGATCTGATGTAGGTGGGCCGCAAGTAGAGAAAACTTAGGTCCCAGTACCATAGTAATAGGAGTGTGTAGCGCTATCTTTGTAATAGCTCTTGCATCCATTTCCTAACATCATGCCCGAGGCCTTTCAGTTTGAATATTCTTGGAAAGTAGGAAGACTGTTTAACCTAAGGCCAGGACAGTCCCTCCTGTATTTTGCTGTGAATTTTACGTCTGTTTTGGTTTGAAAAGCTGGAGCCTAAAAATATCTAGTTCTTATTTCCACTGGTATTCTGTTAAGTAATAGGGGCTTGTACTATTAACAGTGGTTGGTCTTATTTACAGGCCTCAGGTAGGGCCACTGTTAAGGAGTAGCTACCAAGGCAATTGCCCGGGGCCCCACTCCACAGGAGACCCTGTGTGGCAGGGCTTGGGCTTGGGCTTCAGCCATGTGCAATGGGGCTCAGGCTTTGGCTTCAGAAACATTGCAGAAATCCAGTATGTGAGCAAGTAAGGGATGTGGGTGAGGGGCCCACTCCTTAGTTTCTGCCTGGGCCCTAGCAAATCTAACACCATCCCTGGCCTCAGGAAAGATGTGTTGGTTCAGTAGGAAAATGTCTGCAACTATTTTTTAACATCTGTTTATCTTGTCAGTTCCTCTACTGAGCTGAAATTATAATTTATCCCATCTCGAAATCTTGTGATTTTTTTTTTTTGCAAATACAATCGACGAGAAGATGGTTAGCAAATAGAAAAATCTTCATTGATTTTAACGTCTGTTCTTGCCTTGGTGTGGAAGTATTTCACCTCAGTTTGATCAAATAAATACATAAAACATTTTGCTTGGCTCTATTTTTTTTTTCTTGTGTGGTATATCTGGGGTATTTTAAATTGTCATTTTAAAAATATCCCTCCCAAACTAGTCATTTTCTTATGTCTTCTGAATTTTCAGTGCATTATAAATTCAGACTGCTTCATGTGAACTTTTTCCCCACCTGACTGACCAATAAGTGGGTAATTTTCTTAGAGGTTTTAATTGAAAATGGGGGCAAGCATTTCATCACATCATTTCTGATCCACTCCAACATAAACTTCTAATTGGGTTGCATAATAACATGGCGATAAATTTAGCCACTTTTTGTGCCAAGTTATTAATAAAAATGTTGGACAAGACAGATCCCAATACTGATCCCTCAGGAACTCCACTAGTAATCTCCCTCCTGCCTTACAGTTCACTTTTCAGTATGACCTGTTGTAGTCCCCTTTAACCAGTTCCTTATCCACCTTTCAGTTCTCATATTAATCTCCATCTTCTCCAGTCTAATAATTTCCCATGTGGAGCTGCATCGATTGCCTTAGTTAAATCCAGGTAGATTAGATTGCTTGCATTTCTTTTGTCTAAAAAATCAGTTAAAATTAGACTAAAATTTTCATGCTTTCTCTTCCTGAAAGAGACTTTTGCTCATATGTTTGTTTAAAAAAAAAAAAAAGACTGGATAATATGGATGGGAAATACTGTGTAGTAAATAATTATAAAAAATTATGTATGGATGCCTTGTTTGTACTGCCACTGCTCCAAATTTCAGTTTTGCGCCTCATGTATATAGCAATATAGGTCGCACCATAATAATGCCTATTCCAGTTTTTCAAAATGAAGTCATGATTTAAAGTAAGCTGCAGTACCAAGGTAAGTTTTTAAAAAATCCTGCTGGTTTTGAATGTCCATATTGCTCCACTAATCTTAAATGTATTAGCATTACAAACTTGAAAAGACATGTTGGTCTGATTAGCAATGATATGCACAAAGCAGAACAAGCCCTAAATGACCTTATACATGATGGTGACCTTGAACTAATGGGTTTCCACACTTGGCTAGAAGTTGCATTTAAAGCAGTGTTTCTCAAACCGGGGTCGCCGCTTGTGTAGGGAAAGCCTCTGGTTTGTTTACCTGCCCTATCCGCAGGTCTGGCCAATCTCGGCTCCCACTGGTTAGAAGCGGCAGCCAGTAAGTCACTCAGCCCATGCTGCTTCCAGCAGCTCCCATTGGCCTGGAGCAGCGAACCGTGCCCAGTGGAAGCCGCGATTAGCCGGATTTGCAGATGGGTCAGGTAAACGAACCAGCTGGGCCTGCCAGGGGCTTTCTCTACACAAGTGGGGACCCCAGCTTGAGAAACACTGATTTAAAGCTTTGCTTGCATTACAAGGAGTGTTAGTTTTAATTGCATCAATCACATACTGCTGCTTAGACAGTTTGCTAAAATAGTATAGATTTCACATAAATACTCTCACTTCTGCTTCATATATCAATTTGGCAAAGGTGTCACCCTGATATATTTATCAAAAGAACAAGTGGGGGAACTGTTAACCAATATGTGTTGTGTATATTGCATGCCATATTAATATGCATTACACAACATATTAACATATACATACGAATGTTGTGTTCAGTTATGCTAATTTGCATTAGTTTCACTCTTACTTGCTTATGTCAAGAAATGTATATCCCACAACACCCTGCAAGCTAAGCATAATGGCTGGCATTCACAGATATAAACCTTGTCAAAATCAAGACACAAATGTTTTACCCTGGTACAAGTCCAAGTAGTTTGTAATGTGATGGTCAAAAACAAGAGCTAATGGGATGCACAAAAAAAACCAAGCTAAAAAGCTAACTGGTGAATTTCAGTCTTAGCTGATGTATAAAGTGCCTTTAAGTTGTAAACAAGTTATAAATACAGTGTTTATAAAGCTAGTCTTGGCGGCATATTTTGGGGATGCTCCTATGTAAGATGAACTGATGCAAAAAACAGTTTCCCAGAAGGATTGGTAACATAGTGAGTTTTACTGTACTGTACCCTTATTAACTTTTAGCAATAAAACAGACTGGTTATTTGATCTCGCAAACATTTTTTCATAAGCAACAAGTGTAATTAATTGATTGGCTATATTATTAATCAACAATGCCAGCAGAAAGATACTCCACCTCTTGGAAGGGTGAAGAGTTGGGCAAACGCATAATGTTTTTATACAACCTTTTTGCAGAGGTGCTTCAATCCTTTGGCAGCCATTTCAACAGCTAAAGCTGTGAGAGCCAGGTGAATTTTGCAGCCACTGTTGGCTGAGTGTCACAGACACTGCTGGACCCAGGATTAGGTCCGCCTCTCCATCTTCTGATTACTGCAAGTTGCAGAGCTCAAAAACAACTATTGACCTGATTCCCAATAAAGGTGACAAGTTAAAACCAACTGACAAACAAATTTTCTGCTTCATTTCTGAGCTAAGCAAACAGGCTTGCGTTTTTATTTATTTATTTATTTATTTTAATCTTCTGCTCCCTCTGTGTGTAAATGGAATGTAGTGCAGCTGCTCCAGATTTGATCTCTGGTAAATAAAGAAAAATGTCAGTGCTCTTAATAAATCTATGATGAAATTGCTTGTAGATTTAAATGTTGTCAACAAGTAAGATCCATTTCTA
Organism: Chelonoidis abingdonii; assembly: GCF_003597395.2. Classification (NCBI taxonomy): domain Eukaryota; kingdom Metazoa; phylum Chordata; order Testudines; family Testudinidae; genus Chelonoidis; species Chelonoidis abingdonii. The sequence goes on along the minus strand of NC_133769.1, from coordinate 243,455,443 downwards.
TTTACACTGTGACAGGTCTCCCAGTAACCTCTCCTGTAAGTTAGTTGTCAAACTACTTCATGTAGAATAATACCTTAATTTGCATTGTGACCTTTATTAAGAGGAAAAGAGACATGGAAAAGAGATCTCAAGAAACACCCTTTCAGCTTTGTTTGGTGACTTGTATTGAGTCCTATATCATAATTACAATACTTACTATTTTGAATGAAATAAACAGGGTGCTGGAGGTGACCTATACCTGACAGTGGTGCAGATTAGGGACAGCCTGTGTGAAAAAGACCACAAGAAGAAGGTGGTAGAGGTATAGGGGAGGGTTTTGAGGAGCAGAGAGTTCCTCTTCTCCAGTTCTGTCCTAGCCCCCTCAATCTGGCTCCTGCCTCTTGCACTCAGCTGAAACTGCTCTTGCTAAAGTCTTTAATGATCTCTCTGTCCTTATCTAATCAGTACTCCTCCTCATACGTAACCTGGAAGCTGCCTTTAAAATAGTTGCTGGCTTTTCTTGTAATGCTGTCCTTTCTTCTCTTCTGAGATTTTGTCCTCTCCTGATTCTCCAACCTCGCTGATCACTCTTTCAGCCTGTTCTTTTGGAGGATCCTCCTAATCTACCCTCCAAATCTCCATCGAGGTTCCACAGGGTTTTGTCTTTTGTTCCTTTTTTTTCCACCTTTATACCTGACCCCTTCAAAATTTCACAGCAAATAAAATTTCTAGGTGGTTCACTCAGCACCCACAATTTTTTTTTCCTATGAGTGCTCCAGCCCCAGAGCAGCCATGGAGTTAGTGCCTATGGCACCAGGAATGAAAACACACATGAACAGATGGCTAAAATATTGTCAGCTGTGCAAAATTTTGGGGACAGGCGATCAGTGCAGGGAGTATATTAAGAGATCGAGGAGTGAGTACTGGAAGACCAGGCACAAGACCGCACCTCAGGCAATTTGCCAAGGACGTGCCCACATTATGACGACTTTGATTGGGCTCTGTACCTGTATGGAGCCAACAGGTCATTATGATGAGCTGATCAGCTGCAATTCAGCATGGGGACTGATGGGAGACAACAGCGGGCTCCCAGGAAGGAGCATCAAGTGACTTTTTAATAAAACCAGTCCCAGAGCAGAAACAGCAAATTTCTCAGAAGATCTGTTTGATTCCTATATGCCCTCCCCCTCCCCCACCAAGGAATAGCCCACTGCCAAGCCCACAGCAAGCCTGGTGGAGCCAGAAGCCACCTCAGCTTCATAGGCATGACTCAGATTTACAGTTTAATGGGAGGTATTTCTGTTATAAGCAGCAATGCAAATATTTTAAGTCCTGGTTACCAGTTTGTGGGCACTAATGCTGGATTGTTTCATTGTGCTGTGGCATCCCTGCCCCTTGTTCAAAATGGTGGGACTTGGAATTTCAACGATTCATAAACAACTGTAAAGTCACAAATGTTTGCTAGGGTTATTCAGACTTTCAGTCACAAGAAATTTGCCACTCTGTAATCACTCCTCCCGGGGGCAGGGGGGGGGGAGAGAGAGAGAGAGAGTGTGTGTGTAAATAAAAACAGGTCTCTATTTTAAATTGTATCCATTTCAGTTACATCTAGTCCAGGGGTTGGCAACCTCTGGCAGATGGCTCACCAAGGTAAGCACCCTGGTGGGCCGGGCCAGTTTGTTTACCTGCCACGTCCACAGGTTCAGCTGATCACAGCTCCCACTGGCCACTGTTCGCTGCTCCAGGCCAATAGGGGCGGCGGGAAGCCACGGCCAGCACATCCCTTGGCCCCCACCGCTTCCCCCAGCCTTCATTGGCCTGCATGCTAGAGGTTGCTGACCCATGATATAGTCCAGGGGTGGCACACCACTTCTGAAAGGTTGCCGGAATCTTCATTTAGTCACTCTAATTTAAGGTTTCACATGCCAGTAATACATTTTAATGTTTTTAGAAGGTCTCTATCTATAAGTCTATAATATATAACTAAACTATTGTATGAAAAGTAAATAAGGTTTTTAAAATGTTTAAAATTAAAATGCAGAGCTCCCCAGACCAGTAGCCAGGACCCAGGCAGTGTGAGTGTCACTGAAAATCAGCTCACGTGCCGCCTTTGGCACATGTGCCAGAGGTTGCCTACCCCTGATATTGTCCATGCAGTCTCCCAATCACAAACTCATTTCACCACAGCATAAGTGTGGTGTCATTTTTTTTCCCCAACTGGTGCCAGGAGCTCTGGGCAGGAGCAGAACTTAACAGAGAACTGTTTCAGCTACTCCTCTCCATCATGGCTGCAAGTATACTATCTCCTGCTCCCTCTCCCCCACCACAGCATGAGCACCCTGCTCTGTACCCTTAGTTCAGCAGTAGCTTCGACACCATGTCAGGGCAGCCCATGCATTCAGGACTTTTGAGCAGCTAGGGAGAGCAAATAAACCCCAGGATGCCTTCTTTCTTCAACCTCTCTCTGGTGAAAGCCTCCAGTCCTATCCCCCACCACCACGTGAGAGGAAAAGATGGAAAGGAGAACATGGACCCAGGAGACATGCAGTGCTAGGGGTATTATGTCAGGTAGTGAACATTTCCTTGTGTGTGTGATTTTGCCCAACACTATGTGAGTGTTGCACTGTTTTCAGACGTTTACAAATAAAGCATGCTCTGTTTTCAGGAAAGTTTATTATCATTGCATCATATCAAACAATTTTGATTTGAGATAATAAAGCTAAAAACATGTTCAGGAGCAAGTAACTGTTAGTTAGCCAACAGTACTCCTGTATTTACCAAGTACAGAAATTCACATCAATAAAGTCCATCTGTAAAGCCACGCTGTTCCCCTCATCCCACCCCAAATTCATTATTCATCATGTCATTCAGACTTGCATGGCAATCAAGCCCACACTCCCTCAAACACTGCTCCTGTCAGAGGGAAATGGCTCACCTCTGGCTTCAGAAAGGTTGTGAAGAGCACAGCAATCCAAGCGACTAGTGTCCCAGATTGCCTATGAATGTAGATTCCCAATTGGCAAAAAACTCAGGCACGTGACTTTTTCCTGTGCTGCCCACACTGATATTCCTAAATCTGCCTCTTTGGTGTACTGGTTCCTGCATAGCAATGGAGTAGTGCCCTTTGTACGGAGCTGCTCCTTGAGGTGGACAAATGAGGCCCAATAATGAATGGCCCCAGCACAGTTAGGAAACCCCATTCTCACAAAGCCAGCAGTTCTTCTTCGAGTGCTTGCTCATATCCATTCCAGTAGGTGTACGCGCTGTGCGTGCACGTTCGTCAGAGAACTTTTACCCTAGCAACTCCAGTGGGCCGGCAGGTCGCCCCCTAGAGTGGCGCTGCCATGGCGGGTGATATATACCCCTGCCGGCCCGCCCACTCCTCAGTTCCTTCTTACCGCCGTGTCGGTCGTTGGAACTGTGGAGCGCAGCATCCCGCATTCTTCCAAAAGGGTCGTCTCGGCCTTTCATGTCAAACCAGGACATATTCCTACTGTCTTCTTCCCAAAACCGCACTTGTCTCGCAAGGAGCAACAGTTACACTCCTTAGACGTGCGCAGAGCACTCGCCTTTATATAGAGCGAACCAAACCATTCCGTAAGTCACCCAGCTCTTTTGTCGCCGTCGCTGAACGAGTTAGAGGGTTACCAGTCTCCTCTCTAAGGATTCCTCATGGTGACTTCCTGTATACGGACTTACGACCTGGCCATCCCCCTCCGGCAGAGAGTAACGGCGCACTCTACCAGAGCCCAGGCTTCATCGAACAGCGTCCTCGCACGAGTGCCCATCCAGGAGATCTGCAGGGCAGCGACCTGGTCCTCCGTGCACACCTTTGCTACCCATTATGCCTTGGTCCAGCAGTCCAGCGGGAAGATGCGGCCTTCGGCTCTGCTGGGTTGCACACTGTGACCTCTCACTCCGACCCCACCGCCTAGGTAAGGCTTGGGAATCACCTACTGGAATGGATATGAGCAACACATCTCGAAGAACAACAGTTACAAAGGTGAGTAACCATGTTTTACTGCTGGACTCTTTAATGCCCACTCCTTTGGGGTAAACTACATGCCTGATTGCCTTAGATACCTCTGCCACCACTTCAGTCAGCTTTCCAACCTCACACTGTTTGATAATGGCCCTGTGTTTAAAAACAAATGTGAATTCAGTTTGGTAATACATGTTCACCTGAGTGATTATTCCCCCTCTGTTAAGACTTTTCTAACCTCTGCTTGAACTTGGCGCTCTGGCAGCCACACTGCAGCATGCAGACCCGAGTCAAACAAACCAGATCCCAGAGGGGCTGGTGCCCCTCCTGGACTCAGAGAGGCTGCATATTGCTGTGTGGCTGCCAGAGCCCAGCGGTGAAAATAACATCAAGCACTTACCGGTATCAGAGCCTGACTCTGGGCCCCAGAAAGGGGCGTGGTATTGGGGGGGGAGGCGGGGATGGAGCGGGTCAGCCTCCCGCAGCCAGCCCATCTGCTCTGCCTGGCCCATGCCACCCAGGGCATGGGGAGCCCCAGGCCCTTTTAAATTGCCAGCCCCAGGGCAGCTGCTCCTTCTCCCACTCCCGCAGAGAGAGAGAGAGAGAGTGTGTGTGTGTGAGAGAGAGAGAGAGAGAGACAGAGACAGAGAGAGAGAGAGAGAAAAAGGTGCAACGACATTAAAGCGCTGCCATGGCAGTGCTTTAATGTTAGCTGCGTATGGGCTGGGACCGGTGACCACTTTCTACCAGTCCGCTATAGCGGCCCACTTTCACCCCTGCCAGCGTCCCAGGTTCCATCAGCAGTTAGAAAAGTTTTAATGTAGCGATATACACTATACATGCTCAAGCTCAGGGATACAGAACACAAGCTGACTTGAGTTTCACTAATCCTGGGCTTTCCTTGCAGTATAGTCATAGCCACTCCCTGTGAAATTTGGTACCAGCCCTGTCAAAGCAGCTCCTGAGTCATGCCTTTCTGAAGACTGACATTCAACACTTGAAGTAGCTGAGATAACTAGTTCAATACAGAACATATGTGGTGCATCATTTTCAAGAGCTGTGCCATTTGCAGTTCGCATTTAATTCAGAGGGAGCTGCAGAATCTCAGCACTTTAGAATATCAAGCCCCTAGAGTGCATCTCTCTATGGGCTTAAGAGTCTAACGTTAGGTATCCAATATTTAAAAGTCTTGACCTTTGCTTTTTGTCATGGGCCTCATGGCCTGGCAGACAACCCGATTTGAGGACAAGGTACTGATGTGATTTAGTAGATGTATAATCACTGAAGTGAACATGTTTCAACATCGTACCAAACTGAACACGTTTGTTTTTAAATACAGGATAGTCTCTATAAACAAAGGGTTAAATCCTGAGATCCATTCTCTGGCACAAGCCTATGGCATGTGACACTTTATCTGAGTAACACTTGACCAGAAACTACCTCAGTGATTTAGTTGTATATAATCAATAATTTGCTTGAATTTAGAGCCAGTAGAAAAAGAAATTCCAGTTCATTTATTTGGGGCCAAAGCCTGAGTTTGCTGTTGAGGGCCAAATTGCAGTGGTGTAACTGAAACTGAATTTGGGCCAGACCTTATGTTCAGGCCTTAATGAGACAGACTCCAGGTCTACTGAACAGAGCATTGATAGGGTGAGTTAGAAGTGAGAGTAATGTCTGTTTCAAATAGTCCAGTGTAATTAGCCAAAGCCATTTAAGTGTTCTCTTTTTTCAGTTTACTAGCTGTTTGACTGCCTCCCTGTTCTTTCCTTGGTTAAAGAATTTTTTGGTCACTGTCACCCTCCTTGTCACACCAGCAAAATGGGAATGTCCCACAGCATGGTTGCAGCCAGGGCTTCCACATGTTGTTGTACCCAGAGAGCTGCTGAGGGACAGGAGTCAGGGTCCTGTGATGCTCCTGAACAGCTCTTTCTATTCTGCTTATTACTGTGTCAAACAGAGGTTCAGTGGCAGGAGACAGAGGTTTGATCTCAGCAGGGTCGCTGGAGAGATCAAAGAGCAAAGGAGGGTCATGATGGGTTACATCTTCCCCGAAGCAACTGCAGATCCCACTTATATAACAGCCTCCCGCCCCCTCTGGCTGGAATACTGGAGTTGTATAATGAGCCTTCCACAGTGCCGCACCTGCCAGGAGAGAAATCAACTTTAGTAACAAAGATGGACATGAACTAGACAGAGCTCTCCTAAAGGCAGTATTTTCCCTGCAAAAAGCTTTTATTCTATCCCTGTCATAGGAAACAAGTGGCAAGCCAAGGTGACCATGCAACTATTTATCTACTGGGAACTAACTGAATTCCAAAATAGCCCTTTCCAAAAGCATATGAACTGGTTATTTTTGTTCTTCTAAGGCAGTGATCTGTAGAACCATGTTTAAAAGCATTTCTTTTTACAGTAACTGGTAAAAACGGTTACCTACCGTTTTGTAACTGTTGTTCTTCGAGATGTGTTGTTCATGTCTATTACACATTAGGTGTGTGCATGCTGCCTGCACACACGTTGGAAACTTTTCCCTTAGCAGCTCCCATTGGATCAGCAGGGGAGTCCCCGCCAGAGCGGTGCCCCACTCTGGTGCATATACACCCCTGCCGATCCGACCCTCCCTCAGTTCCTTCTTGCCGGAGACTCCGACAGAGAGGAAGGAGGGTGGGAAGTGTAATGGACATGAACACTACATCTCGAAGAACAGCAGTTATGAAAAGGAGGGTCGGGTCAGCAGGGGTATATGTGCACCAGAGTGGGGCACTGCTCTGGTGAGAGCCCCCCCTGTCGGTCCGACGAGATCCGCTAAGGGAAAAAGTTTCCGACGTCTGTACACGTGGCACGCGTGCACACCTAATGTGTAATGGATGTGAACAATCACTCGAAGAACCTTCATTTACCCTGCTAGAGAGGCCAAACTTAATTCTATGAGGCAAAGACTAGATCTTCCTGTGTGTGTGGACTACGTCTCAGACTCATAGACTTTAAGGTGAGAAGGGACCATTATGATCATCTAGTCTGACCTCCTGCACAACGCAGGCCACAGAATCTCACCCACCCACTCCTGTAACAAACCCCTAACCTATGTCTGAGTTACTGAAGTCCTCAAATCATGGTTTAAAGACCCCAAGGTGCAGAAAATCCTCCAGCAAGTGATCTGTATCCCACGCTGCAGAGGAAGGTGAAAAACCTCCAGGGCCTCTGCCAATCTGCCCTGGAGGAAAATTCCTTCCCTACCCCAGATATGGCGATCAGTTAAACTCTGAGCATGTGGGCAAGATTCACCAGCCAGCACCCAGGAAAGATTACTCTGTAGTAACTCAGATCTCACCCCATCTAACATCCCATTACAGACCATTGGGCATATTTATCTCCTAATAATTAAAGATCAAATTCTCCAATTCTTAGACTGGGCCTTGGGCCACTGTACCCTATGTACCAACTGTTCTCACTCAATAGCTCCCACTGGGTTCAGCACCTGCGGTCAATCCCTTCAGGAATCTGGGACCAGTGGTAAATAGGGCGATTGTCCCAATATTTGGGTGGTTATCCCACGTCCCGACCAATCTTTGGTCGGGATGCAATTTGTCCCGATATTTCTAGTGCATTGCAGGTGCCAACTACTGCTCTATAAATTGATACGCAAGACCAATGCTCCTCTATGAGCTGGACTGCATTCCCTCTCTTTGCTTTGCAGAAAACTATCAGCTTAAATGACTCTCCCTAAGAATTGTCCAGTTGGCCCCAGATAGCCAGAGAGAGAGTGTTATTCCCAATGTAGTCACAAGGGCATTGAGAGTCTTGTATGGATGGAGCCACCTATTTAAAATGACTACTTGTGTATAGCTTTCAAGGAACATTCTCATCAGCATGAGGGCTCCCAGCTCATGGTAAGGAGGAAAATGAAGCTGCTCCAGGGCAAGACTGTGACGCGTTTCCTCAGGGACTCAAATGCTTCCCAGAGTTTGCAGGCTCATATGTGCCGCACAGTTTCTGCTAGTCCCCTTTGTAGGGTGTAGCAAGGGCTGCTGGAACAATATAGTGGAGGTGCTGAGAGCCATTGAACCAAACTGTAACCCCTTTATATAATGGAAACCACTTCACTTCACGCCAGGGGGTGCTGCAATTTCAGCACCTATGGGTATAGCATAATACCTCTTACAGCGATAGCAAGCTCTGGTGGTTGGTGCCTTAGTTGGAGGAGTCCTATCTCTTCCACCTGCCCCTGTGGAGCTGTGTGCGCCCTCAGGGGCGTTGGAAGGGTGCAGTGCTTGCAGTCTGAGTGCAGGGACTGGAAATGTACCTGGCCCTTATGTGGTCTGCCCAAGGGAAAATTCTTTATGCTCTCGCTCTGCACTTTGCGCTCACAGAAGGACCAGACAGAATCTGGTCCCAACTTATTTCCAGTCTGAGCACGTGGCCTAGTCGTATAAGCAAGGTAGTTTACTGGATATCAACTGGAGCCCAATAATAAAAATACAATAGAAACAGACACTTGTTTTCAACGCAGTGTGATGAACACTAGATTGCAGGGCCATGGCAGCATGTTGTACTGAGCTGTTGCATAGACCAGTGGCTCTCCAGCTGCTGACTGACAGTTTGAACAGAACTATATCAAACAAAGAGGAAAATAGCAGCATGACAGTAGGAGGCTGGCTAATAATGAAATATGACAAGGTGTTGAGTGAAACTGAATGCAGTTCAACAGGAGATTTGCCTCCCCCTGTGTCCCCTGGGAGATGATACAATTGATCTGAGCAAAGCGCTTTGAGTGACATTAATTGAGACAAGGTAGGTGAGGTAATATCGTTTATTAGATCAACTTCTGTTAGAGAGACAGACAAGCTTTCAAGCTACACACAGCTCTTCCTCAGGTCTGGGAAAGGTACTCCAAGATTACCTCACCCACCTTGTCTCTCTCTCAATCCTGGCAGTGACGTGGCTACAACTACACTGCAAATATTATTATTAATTTATCATTAATATTATTTTATTTTCTATAAACAATTGGGCCATGTTTTTTAAAATGGAAGCCCAAGGGCCACATAAAAAAATGTTCATGCGCCCACTTGGTAGCAGCCATCTGATGGTAACATATTTAGGCCATGAGCCCCTGTGATTTAAATAGTTCTAGGAGGAGGAGGAGGAGGAGGAGGAGATTGTGTCCAGCACACAACAGAGGTTAGACATTATGCCTAAATGACAGAAGGGTAGGTTCAACGCTCTGAGCCATTTCTGTAATGCATGCAGCACAAAAGCCTACATTTGCATTCTGTATATATGACATTTTCTTTTTGGTTCAGTGGAATCTGCTGAACTCTCTTGTTTTCTGTTGGCGCCCTGAGCTGTTCTTCTTGACCGGGAGGCTGGAGCTTTATCCCACAATCTGAGTGAGTCACATGTTGCTGCATCCAGGATGTCTTTTGCTAATCAAAAACTATTAGAAGAAAGGTGGTGGAAACAATATTGCATCTAAAAATCTAGCAAATATTCCAGCTGAACACCTTCCATGGATATATTTCTTAATTTAGTTCTAAATTTCAACTATAGCTTTTAGGCTGCATCTCAGAACTTGTTTAGTGTGATCACTTCTGGCTGAATTCCTCTGTAATTTTGGATTAAAATAATGTATTTGGAAACATGGTAGACACAGGTGTTTTCCCCTCTCAGCCATTAGCAGAAATTGTGTAAAAAAAGATGGATTGATAAAGGACACAGCCATTAATTGTAGCTGAAGTTTAAGATTAACAGTTACTCAGTATGCATTTTTTCTTGGCTATATGTAGATAACTGAATTGATACTGTAGTATATAGATCTCATATATACATATGTAATATAGACTATAATTTGTGTCATTGATGTGTTCAGAAAAATTAAATATTTTGGGCCATATTAGCTTAACTACCTGGCTGTCTATTGAGCTCACTTAGACTGGCTAGTTATGATTGATTCTCCATTGCCCTGCACCTTGTGTAGTTATTTACATCTGTGCAAGATGGGTGTAAAATGCTAAATAACTACACATGATGCAGGGCAACGCACAATCTGTCTCCCTGTTAGTTAGTGTTGAAGAGTGCACTGAGAATGTGGCAAACAACTGGAGTGTCGAAAAGAAAAAGAACTCGAAAAACAACATTGAAAGCCGAGTAGAACTGAGCACTGGAGAAGCCAGCACGGGTTCCAACCATCACAGACAGACAAAGAGGAACACATAATCAGAGTTAAAGCAACCCTGCCTGAATTTGAAGGAAGTGCGTTAATTTTGGGGTTACTTCTTAATGTAATATGTCCAAGGAAAAACTGTTTCTTGGATCTAAATAACTCTCAAACCCATTTGGTGATAATCAATTTAACAAGCAGAAAGGAAGTGTCTCTAATAAGCCCTATTGTGTCAGGACAGAAGAAAGGACTAACATAGACAAAAGACTCTCTCAGCCTAGATGAAGAGCCTAATTGATGAGTCCTCACTAGAAGACAAAGATACAATGGCTTCACATCCAGATAGCCCAATATACATATGTGAAAGGACAATAAGTAGAACATGAACGTGATGTATTTTAAAATGAGCAGAACAATAAAGAAAGATCAATTGGACTTCAAAGATTTCTCCTGCATTCTAAAAAAGGAATGGATGTGAGCAAAGCACAGATTTTTGTTTCAGATTAAATTAGATGGAATATTACAATTTTTGGTTTAACTATGTTTCACTTCACTGCCTGAATTTCAAAACTACCCACATTTTGAATATATCTGATCGGCATGTCTGTAATGGACATGCACATATAAATTATGCAGCTAGATAAGCAAATAATGTTTTCTTTCAAATTTGTGTGGAAAAAGATTGCTTGAGTAGCTATGGGATTCCTCCCAAAAATTATATCTTGCATTCTCTCTTATGTGACTAAGGTGGGAGCAGATATATATGTTCAGAATGTTTCATTTTTTATAGAACCATCTTGTGTTTCATTGGGATAACTAGGAAGGTACACAACTCTGTATGCAGTTAAGTAAACTGAATATACATAAGGTTATACAGGTAAAAGATGAGAGCAAGAGAGATTAACAATCCATTGTTACATTATTAGTACATTATAGGAAGCAAAGTTATTTTGGTGCATGAGATCAATTTGAAACCAAGTAGCAGACAGCAACACACGTAAGCCAGTCTAAACACAAAGCTTAGTAGGGCATCAATATACATGATCATCATTATTTTTAGATTACTATAGCAGCTATAGGCCCAAGTCAAACCCAGAGATTAATTGTACAGATACAGAGTAACAGACAACCCCTACCCTGGAGAGCTTTTAGTCTAGAGACAGACAATACAAAGGATGAGGGGGGAAAGCTGAGGTAAGTGAGATAAAAGTAGTAACTTACTCAGGGTCACAGAAGGTTAGTGGCAGAGCCCGCAATGGAAACACAGGTCTCCTAATTTCCAGTTTAGTGCCTTATCTGTTGCCAGACCAATCTGCCTCTCAGTAGGGTTAAATGATTAAAACCTGGGTGTGCTCACATATTCTCCTACAAAGGCGGATTCATTTTACGTTTGCACTTCAGCATTTTGGTTTGGGCCAAAGGCCCCATCGGTTTCTATACTGACTTCTCCCCTAAGGCCCATCCTTTCTTGAACTTGGCCCAGAATGGTCAGATTTGGGCCGTGATTTGTCCTATTTCTTATACTCTGTGTAGGAAGTGTAGGATTCTCTTTTGTGAGCTATACTACACTGACCCATTTTCTAACCACCACTCTCAAACTTGTGACATTCTATTTTGTTTCACAGGTGCTGTATGGGGATATTAGCCAGAATATAGTTAATTGCATTTTAATCTGTCTAGGTCTTGGAAACTGTGCGCAAGATCAGAAATTTCTAACCTTGGGGGAGTCCCAGAAAATGTGTGTGCAGGGACCTATTTGACTATAACATTTCTTTCTCAGAGATTGCAGGGATGGGAAGAGCGTTGGATTCATGTTGTTAGGAAAACTAGTGTGTAGAAGAAACGTCCATTGCTTTTATCCCACTGAATGTCCCTCCTAGGAGATGGAGATGTGAGGCCCCCAGTTGTCAGGATATCTGCCCAAATATCCTCATCTAAGGGACTTAGGAATTCAAATACCTACTTTCTTTTTATATGCAGACACTTGTCTGTTTCTGTATCTCATTCAGGGCTGTGGTGAGTCTGCTCACTAGTCCTTTAGTACTATTGTTAAAAGCTTCATCAGTTAAATTTCAAATTTGGAAGACAGTTAAAGCTTGGCCAGTCAGAACCCGCCTGAAAATGAAACATAGGGATTTAAATGGAGTACAAGTTGAAGATTGATGAAACACTCATGGGGGGGGGGGGAGAATTCTTTGTTTGCAGCACTTCGAGGCTTGGAACATCTCTATGCATTATAAAACACAATTCAAAGCAAAACAATATTGATGAAGAGGCCACTTTCTCCTCCCGCCTGGCATGTATTAGACTTTATCAATGTACCACTGCCCTCTAGTGGAAGATTTCATAACATACCTGCTTGACTATCAATTTTCTTGGAAGTTGCTCATTTAAGCCACCAGGCAGCTAAGATACAGAGCCAGGCTTCAACTCCAGCTGATGTTGTATGTTTGGAGAATGATTCATTCTGAAATCTAAACCAATCCAGCCCTCTCTTTAAAACACACTCTCCTATTCAGAGAAACTTTCAAAAAACTTTAGCTAATAAGCTTCCTTGCCACATTTGCTAATAGAAGATAACTGATCCTTTAAACTTGGGGTGGCTACATTTCAGACCCACTCTCTCTCTCTCCCCTCATCCCTATTTAATCCTACAATGATTCATTAATCAGTCATTTTCTCTAGCAATGTGCATTCATCTGAGAGATGGGAGATAGGGTTTAAGGTCCTGTTTTAACCCAGCCAGAGTGGGGATTTGAACCTGGTTCACCTACAGTTTGAGGGAGTGCTCTTACTGCCAAGAGAGATAAGAGACTTCCTCCAGCCCATCAATGGGAGATTTGTGCCCAAGACCCTTTAACCTAGGCCTTAAGTTCTGCCCCATTTCACTCCTGGATAGCGTAGATAGCTCCCCTCTCAGTTGATGGGTTCTACAAATCCCTTTTTTAAGCACCTAACCCTCCCCCATGCATTGTACAGGAAGCCTGAGAGCATAACTTAGGGCTTAGGGCCTAGATTCAGAAGTGTCCTTAGGCACCAAACGCAGTTGATCTGAGCCTATAGGCACCTGACTGATGGGCTGGAGGGAGACACCCATCTCTGCTTGAGATTCTCAGCTGTGACCAGAGGTGAAAGCAAGCCGGTACAGTCTGATACGGCATACCGGCAAGAGCCAGTACACCATGCCAGACCACACCGGCTTCTGTGGCTGGGATCAAAAGGGCTCTGGGCTCCCTGCAGCGGTGGGGAGCTCAGAGTCCTTTAAATCCCACCCGCAGCTCCGGTGGCCAGGCTGGGGCTGGGATTTAAAGGGCTTGGAGCTCCCCGCTGCTATGGGGAGCCTAGAGCCCTTTAAATCCCAGCTGGAGCTGTGGTGGGGATTTAAAGGGCCCGGAGCTCCATGGCAGCCGGAGCCCCGGGCCCTTTAATTTGCCCGTGAGCCCCAGGGGCTCCTAGCCACCTCTGCAGCTGGGAGCCCTGGCTTGATTTAAAGGCCCTAAGGCTCCCAGCCACAGCTGGTGCCCCAGGGCCTTTAAATCTTGAGAGGCCCTGCCTCTTCTGGTTGAGGCCATGCCCCCCTCAGGACTCCAGCAGTACCGGTAAGTCCTGTAAGTTACTTTCACCCCTTGCTGTGACTCCTCTTCTGAAGTTCTGTGTCTAGGCCAGGTCAGCCCTTTCTCACAAGAAAATAGAGACATGAACCTATCTCAGTGTAGCCAATAGCCGAGTGGTTAGGGCACTCACCTGCAATGTGGGAGACCTACATTCAAATCCCTTTTCTGCCTGGTTCAGAGCAGGGACCTGAAGCCAGGTCTCCCACCTCTCAGATGAGTATCCTAGCCCCTGGGCTGTGGAGTATTCGAGGGGGATGCATGTACACCCACCCCAGCATCAAAAATTCCCAACCTGCTCGCCCATGACTGTCATTTGTGTGAAACCCAATCTGGTAAGGATACTCTGAGAAAGGCCTGATCTGGAAGACTCACTAGGGTGAGAGGCAGGGAAACTTAGTCTGAGAATCCCTTTGGGCTACGGAGTGAGCAAGGGTTCAGAGCAGCTCGTTAGCTGTGGGGTAGCATCAGGACTTAGGCAGCTTTGTTCACAACAACTGGTGGAAACGGAGGCACCCAGGGGGACTTCATGTGCCTACACAGTTGGTGGCTGCTGAGCAATGGTTTTGAGAACACCAGTGATACCTAAATGAGGGATTTAGGTGCCTAAGAACCTTTGTGGATCTAGCCCTAGATTCCTACAAAAAGGAGCCTCAGAAGCTGGCAAGCTGAGCAGGGAGCTTGTCTAAGCTAGACAGGATCAAACTGCAGAGCAGAAGGGCATAGACACCTAAGCAGCTGACCTAGTGCACCAGGCTAACAGGCACCTCCCTACACTCAGGATATGTTGGCATGAACTCTCTCATGCAGTTAGGTACCAAGATCAGCATAGCCACTGTAGCTAGCCCACACCCTAGCAACCAAACTGTCCTCCTTTCTTGCACACTCAATGCTTCTCTCATGCTTTGCCCTATTTTCTCTTTGTCCATGGATGCCTGTTGTGTGGGTGCTGTGCTGCCCCACTCCACCAGTGGCCTGCATCTAGCCCTCCTGCAGCAGGGCCTGACAGGCATCAAGATTTCAGTGTGCTCAGAGCACAGCTACAGGGATTGGACTTCACTGATGATACAGATAATTCTCCTTAGCTTTGTGGCCTTCAGGGCTTTGGCTTGAGTGAGGGATCAGAGCAGCTTATTAGTTGTAACATGGTGTCAGGCCTTAGGGGGCTTTTGCAAATGCTGACTGGTGGAAATTTTAGGTGCCTGGGGGATTACACACCTCTGGGGATAGGTGGCAGCTAAGGAGCAGCTTTGAAAGTGTCAGTGGTATCTAAGTAGTGGGCTTGGGCACCTAAAGAGGCAGATGGGCACCTAAATACCTTTCAGGATCTGGCCCATAGGTTTCACAACAATGAACAAGCAACATCTTAATACCTTTAAAAAAAACCTGTTCCTAGTCACCCTCTGTGACTCAGTTTTCTATCTGTGCAATGGGAATAGCAGTTCCCTACCTCACAAAGGCGTAGTGAGGATAAATACCCTAAAGACTCTGAGGTGCTCAGATACTACAGTGATGGGGCTATACATGTACAGAATATGATAGATACAATAGTTGATATATTCTGCTCAAAATGTATTAAAGATTTATGAGAAAAGTTTAGAGGCATAGATCAACTTTTTGGCTTTACAAACAGTAACTAATTAAGCCTCACAATACCCCTGCGAAGAACTTAAAAATTATTACCTTCATTTCAGAGAGGAGGAAATCAAGGCAGAAATGTTAAGTGACTTGCTCAAGGTCTTAGAGATGGTGCTTAAATGAGGAGACCATCCCTTTCTCCTCCATCACCTTTAACTCAGACATCAGGAGTGAGAAACATGGATTTCCTATAACCACTCATTCATGGATTCTGACACTATACTGTATGCAGGTAGGGGAATCTGTGTCAGCGCAGGAATTAGAACTCAGGAATTCCTAGCTCCCCGTCCCTAGCTCCCAGATCTCCTTTTCTTAGGGGAACTTGACATCTTTAAGAATATATCAGGAAGGAAGTTTTTGTTTGTTTGTTTTAGGGTTTTGGAGTTAAGTCATAATTAAGAAATGCATTACAGCTGCTGTCAATTAGCCTAATTGAAGAAAGATGTTTTACAGTTGAGCCTTATAAAGGGAAAACCCAGTTAAACAGAGAAAACGGAACTCTTGAAAATAAGCAAACAACTTCTTAAGCTTAAAAAAATAGGCTGTATCCATGATCACTCTGTTGGTAGCTCTCCTGATGATTTTGCAGCTGGAGCAATAAAAGCACTGGCTGTAATGAGGCAGCACCTTCTATTACTGTAGGCCAAAGGCCAGATTTTTAAAGATACTTAGTCATCTAAAGATGCAGATAGACACTAGTGGGATTTTCAAAATCTCACATAAGGTCCTATTTGAGTCTTTAGGTGCCTAAATTTACCTTTAAAAATCCAACCCTCAGTAATAGCCACAAATCACACTACTTTGTATCAGCAGAAAGTGTGAGAGCTACCAACTCAGCCATACTAAAACTTTCAGAGGTGTGGTATTAGGATAACAGGTCACCCCAAATATTTTTACCTATTCTCTTCTATATAGGTTTTTGTACTGCATTCATCACTGAACACCTTCTAGAAGTGCAATATGCGGTGTGATTAGGATCTGTCTTCATGGGCAGCGTGTGACCTGCATAATAGGGAAGGCCAGCCCCCAGCTCTGCCCCTTCTGCCTGAGGCTCTGCCCCTTCCAATCACCACTCCCACCACAGCCACTGGCCCCTGCCCCAGACTAGCCCCCCTAGTTCAGGAGTGCCAGGAGGGTGGGCGGCCTTGGCTTCAGTCCCCCCGCCCCGGAGCGCCAGGGCCACCGCACAAGGGGACTGGAGGAGCCGCACTTCTGCATGTCGAGCGGGCGGGAAGCAGGAGGGGTGCTTGGGGGCAGAGTGTGGGAGGGGCCATGCCTGGCTTTTTGGGGAGGCACAGCCTCCCCCATGCTCTGGTACCCGCCACCCATATCTGTCATGTGTTTATCCTCTTGTCCTCTCCCCTGAGACCCAAGCATGTGCAGTAGAGCATATTGTTTTGGATTTTTATTTATATAAAATGTACACACACACTGCTATACATTTATTTACCGGTTGTTTCACAGATCTGAAGGCCAACTGGAACTATTTATAACCTTTCTGCCAGGCTGACTTGACAGCAGCCTGGGTGAAAGGGTGGGAGGTATGGGGACACCCCTACATGCTCTGCTGCTCATGTCAATGGCTGATTGCCATCCTCTCTGTGGGGTTCTTCTGCAGTCTTCATTGCAAGCTGCTCACCAATATATCTTCAGCCCCTCCCTCAACACAGCTCTCAGTAACCTCAGCTCTTCTATGATTTCAGCTGATAGTAGGGGAGCCTCAGTGCTGGTGCACCACTAGCTCAAAGTAGGTATCAGTGATTTCAACTCTGCAGCATGTAACAAGACTCCTAATGGAGCCAAAATTATCCCTATTATTACACAGTGGAGAGAAGACATCAACATGGTGTTTGGGGCACACACCACCAGGTACAAGTACCTATCCTCAACCTCTTTCCACTCACTGGGCATTGGAACCCATGTCCCTTGCCTAGCAAGTGCTACTTAGAAGAGGGTGAGTCCCTCCATCATAAAATGCCAAGTACAGTTCTACTATCCTTGAGTCACATAACCAGGATAATAACACTTTATTACTCCTGCCCCAACAACAAAAAGACTGGGGATCCCACAGCAGCCAAAGTGACCATTTGGGTAAGCAGTCCCATCATGCTAGGCATGGTGGGTGTGCCCATGCAAACGAGATCACCCCCTGAAGTCCTTTTCCACAACTCACCACCAGATGTCAGGGTAGAGCCCGTTCTGACTTTATTTACATCTTAATTATCACCTGTTGTGGGGGAAATATTTATACTCACTGTCCTTTTGGTGCCACCGTACTGCATGTAAATATAGCCCACAATAGTGAAACATAAACTCATGTTCTGAATGCTGAACTTTTCCCTGCAGTAAAGGCATCAGGTTTCGGCCATCGATCACCCTAACGTGAGAGAGAGAGAATGGAAGTCACCAAACTGGGGTGAGTACATTGTGCAGTCAGTATTCTCATTGCAAATGACAATTCTTAAACAAGCTACCATTTGAATCAGGAAATGCAAACATTTAAAATTACATATGATTCCACAGCTACAGAGACTTGAGCAACTGATTTTTCAGCTCAGTGGCAGTTCTGGAAAAACACCAAACCAATCAGACTTTTCAGGAAATTGAAAAATTCTATCTTTGGTCTGTTCCAGAACAAAGATTTGAACTTGGGTCTCCCAACTCTTGGGTGAGTACCCTAACTGCTGGGACTAAAAGTGACAGGATGGGTAGAGCTAAATAGGAGGAAAGATAAGGACATTTGTTTTTTAAACTGTATGACTGTTTTTAAAAAAAACAAACTGTATATCAGGATGTGCAATATCAGTCTTTTCATTTTAACTGAAATGGAGCAAATATGGTTTATGAAACAGCCTCTATACCTGTCCTGAGGCATTATCCCGGCAGCCAGGTGAGCCACTGTGGGGTAAATGTCCATAAGACTTGTAGGTTCATCAATAACTGTATCCGCAGGCAACACTCCTGGCCATCTAAATATCCCTGGCACACGGATCCCTCCTTCCCAGCCTCCCATGCCTTTTCCACCTGTTGTAAGAGAAATGGCACCACAAGTGATGAGTCACTAGGACAGGGACTCAAGTTATTGTGAATTTACAGATTAGAATCATAGAATATCAGGCCTGGAAGGGACCCAGGAGGCCATCCAGTCCAACCCACTGCTCAAAGCAGGAACAATCCCCAGATTTTTGCCCCAAATCACCCCCTCAAGGATTGAACTCAGAACCCTGGGAAATGTTTTTAGCAGGCCAATGCTCAAACCACTGAGCTATCCCTCCCCCCCATATTCAAACACTCTTTAAATGAAAATAAATCTCACTAAATCTAGGACAGCAAGGAAAGCCAAGGTTAAACGCAGTGCTAACTTTGCTCTTCCCAGCTGAATATTACTACCATCTTTATATTAGGCCATTTTCTCCTATGGCT
The DNA here is from genome assembly GCF_003597395.2 of Chelonoidis abingdonii. Classification (NCBI taxonomy): domain Eukaryota; kingdom Metazoa; phylum Chordata; order Testudines; family Testudinidae; genus Chelonoidis; species Chelonoidis abingdonii. The sequence goes on along the minus strand of NC_133769.1, from coordinate 243,436,653 downwards.
TCTAGGGCAATTCATGGTTCTGAGGCATGAGGGACAGTTCTATTCTTAAAACCTCCAAAATAAATAAAATTCAGATCTGCAACATTAGTGTGGAATTTTGTGATTTAAATGTAAAATTAATCACAGCAGAGGACTCCTTGATTTCCAAGATCTGACAGAACAAACACAAAGTCAACAGACGAGAGATTAAAATCCCGTACGACTCTCAGGAAAGCAACCGTGGGATATAAAGGGCTCATCAGGCAGTTCCAACCAGAAGTAGAGGAACCCTAGCAAAATGGTTCATAGATGCAGCAGAAGATTCTAGGAAATAGTTGACAGTCTTCAAGGACTCCACAAACTAATCTACAACTGCAGGGATGCTCCGAGACAATTCTAGCAGGAAGTGTGCTATGTAGGAATATGAAGTATCGCAGAGCCCCAAAGGGGACTCTATAAATATTCTGCAGCAAATGAGACTCTGCGAGGCATCTACAGTCGTGTTGCAATGCCCTTGAATGTAGTCTGTATGGCTTCTCTTTGAGCTCCCTCTCTATTCTTCCAATCATCTCTCAGTTCCACCCCGATCCCCAGGCATAATAATGAACTGGCTTTCATTTAACTCAAAATATTCACTACTTTGAATGGCATTTCAAAGTGAAAACCAAAGAGAATGCTAAATAATTCCCAGAGAGGAAAAAAAAACACTGTTGAGCTGCACAGAAGATTATAAATACGTATTAAATAACTGCAGTGGAGGACCTTAATAAAACAACGTAGTTTAAAACCAAAACCCTGGTACTCAGGAAATTCAAAGTTAAGTTAAAAAAACAAACATTGTAAAAGTACGAAAATATGGAGTTCAGGTACCCAAATAAACTTGCTCTGCTCTTTTATGCCTGCCACCCTGGGGTGAGCCAGGCAGACACTTATGAAAAGTATCAGAGGAAACACACATGTGAAATCAAGGTTAACATGCTAGTTTGGCCAGTAAACCAGTGGGCTGAGGTCAGTGGCCAGAATTTTATGCTTGACAGGTTGACAGGAAGGTACGAGAACCTTTTAGTGGACAATGATGGAATAACTTGTCCATAGCAGAAGTGTCTTAGACTGTGCTCTGAAGCATTAGGGTCCATATCTGTTAGGATTTTTTAAAAATCCTATCTATTGTAATAGTAGATTTCTCCTTGTCCATAAAAGTGTTTTACCCTTTTTTTTTTTTTAATTATACAACGCTCTTAGCCATAATGACTTATAATGATGACAATGAGTTCCATGGCTTGCTTATGCATTATGCTAAAAACTGTGTCTTTTAATCTGCTTTCAATTTGTTGTGTTAAGGTTTCGTTGGATGTTCCATTGTAGTTCTGTTATGAGAGAGGATAAATAGGAACACCTCATGTATATTCTCCCACCCATTTGTTATTTTTATATCGACATCATGCCGTCTAACTCATTTTTTAAATGTGATGGCCCTAATTTCTTCATTTTTTTTCTTATACCAAAATCTCTCCATTCTTCTAGTCATTGTCTCTCTCTGAACCCCTTCTGTTTCTGTTGTATCTTTTTCATAATAACATGTTGAGAAAACAACACCATGGACCAAATTGTCAGTTGTGAAAGCTCGCCAAATGGTATTTTTCTGTACATAGAATCATAGAAATGTAGGGCTAGAAGGGTCCTTGAATGGTCAAGTCCAGTCTCCTGCACTGAGGCAGGACCAAGTAAACCTAGACCATTCTGATGGCAGAGAACTAGAGCTACTCCATTTTGAAAACTTGCTGCCATTTTGTGTTAGGCAAACACATCACTGAGGTATCTTCCCACCATTAGCTGAAGGTAGAGAAGCAAGAATTCTCAGGAAAAACAACAAATAGTGGTGAGGCAGTTGGTCAGAAGGTTGGGTGCATTAGATACTATGTTGCAATGCTGGCCAAACTGGACAGTCTCTACACAAAAGAATAAACGGACACAAATCAGACACCAAGAATTATAACATTCAAAAACCGTTCGGAGAACACTTTATCCTTTCTGGTCACTCATTTACAGACCTAAAAGTCGCAATTATTTAACAAAAAAAACTTAAAAAAAAAAAAAGAAAAGACTCCAGTGAGAAACTGCAGAACTAGAATTAATTTGCAAACTGGACACCATTAAATTAGGCTTGAATAAAGACTGGGAGTGGATGAGTCAAACTAAAAAACTATTTCCCCATGTTAACTTCCCCCCTACTGTTACTCACTCCTTCTTGTCAACCGTTTGAAATGGGCCATCCTGATTATCACTATAAAAGTTTTTTTTTCCTCCTGCTGATAATAGCCCACCTTAATCAATTAGACTCATTAGTGTTGGTGTGGCAACACACATTTTTTCCATATATATATCTTCCTACTGTATTTTCCACTGCATGTATCTGATGAAGTGGGCTTTAGCCCACGAAAGCTTATGTTCAAATAAATTTGTTAGTCTCTAAGGTGCCACAAGTACTCCTGTTCTTTTTAGAGAGAAAGTAAGGCCTTGGCTACATTGGCGCTTTACAGCGCTGCAACTTTCTCGCTCAGGGGTGTGAAAAAACACCCGAGGGCAGCAAGTTACAGCGCTGTAAAGCGCCAGTATAAACAGTGCCCCAGTGCTGGGAGCGCGGCTCCCAGTGCTGTAAGCTAATCCCCATCGAGAGGTGGAGTACCTGCAGCGCTGGGAGAGCTCTCTCCCAGCGCTGGTGCTGCAACCACACTCGCACTTCAAAGCGCTGCAGCGGGAGTGCTCCTGCAGCAGCGCTGTACAGCTGCAAGTGTAGCCATACCCTAAGTATCAGACAGTGTGGATCACATGGAGCAGGAGAGAAGCAGAAGGGAGAAGTGTAAATGTATATGTGAGAGATGAAGAAAGAACAGAGAGCAGATGAGAGCAGAAAGCAGAAAGAGAGAGAGACCCAGAGACCAGTGAGAGATAGAGACCAGAGAGAAGGACCTGAGAGGGAGATTAAACTTGATTCAAAAGGTGTCTAAAAGATTGTTAGAAAGTTCGCTGTTGACGACCTAGGGAAGAAGGTCTATCAGAAGAGGGGCGCTGCCACTTCAGCATTGCTTCTAACTGTATGTTATTGCAGTTCAGGGTGGCCTTAGCCCAGGGATAGTCTATTTTTTGTAAAGGTCCACATTTCTTGATCAAGGTATAGTCAAGGTCACACCGCAAGTGCCCCTGTTGAACAAACAAACACAAACAATGCCGTGTAATGTATCCAGGGCCCTATTGCTTATATTTGTAGTGCATTAAATGAAAAATAAAATCAAACCACCTCCAAGAACAATGCAATAAATTACACCTGAGACTTTGAGAAAGTACATAGATAAAATGAAACAGATGCAAATATTAGCATTAAAACACTTTTAGACAACTGTTTAAGTTCTGAATGTTTTGTCAAATAAAATTATTGTAGGCATATATGTTTATAGATAAACATATTTGAAACTTTCACGCCTTTTGTGGTTCATTTATTGTAAGTATCAAAGTCTGAAAGAAACTAACACGTAGTACATGAACTCTAGCTTTTATGATTCAAGTCTTTCCAATAATAAACACACCCCCACCTACACCTGCATTAAGCAAAAGAATCATAAATAATTACTGTGAAGTACCTGTTAAAATTGTAGTATCACTACTGAAAATGTAATTTTCGACGCCACTGCAAATGTAAAATAAAATATGCGTGAATAATGTAAGGTTAGTTATATCACTCACCATCAGTGGGAAAAGTGACAGGTCCTCTGACGGACAAGGGCCTTGAAGCGAGTTCAGTCAGGGCAAGATGGAGGCAATTGCACAGATGATTATTAGTCAGAAAGGTGCGATTACATGATTTAAAGTTGTTCATTATTGAGAATGCCGACTCACACATCTATGTTGAGCCAAATATAGTCAAAATGCTAAAGTGTGGATACGTGAACTCCAGTGCAAGGATTGTTCAGAAAGTTTCAGATATAGGTGTGCTGCAACTGAAGCACTTCCTGTGCTTGTAAAATCAATCAATCAATCAATCGAGCTTCACTTGTAGTTCTGCTTTTTCAACATCTGGAAAGGATGTTTTGGCTTGATCCAACGAAGTGCCATTTCCTTGTACCACAAATAGGTTCTTTACAAACAGAAAGATGCCTTTTAACATTTTCATAATTCTTGGAACCTCATCTGGCTGGTTTGAAGAAGTCTGTCTAGAAATGATGCCATCTCATTCATGTCTGCAGTGTTCCGGCAGCTTAGCAGCCTCAGGAAATACATTACCTCCCCAGTTTCCAAATAACTTTTGAAGAGACTCAATTTATTTTGAAATGAAGTGACACAGCTATGGAGATCCACTACACTGCAGTTTTGCCCCTGCAGCTTTAAGTTGAAATGTGTCCTGTCAAACAAACAAGGAAGCACAGGAAACTCATGCTTGTGCCATTCCTCAAAAAAATGCATGTTGCTCTTCTGCCTCTTTTTCTGGCATGTTAGGTAGATATTCTTCCACATGAACGCAAATTTCCGACAGTCGTCTTAGTATTTGCGCTCTGCTCAGCCAGAGGATGTCATTATGAACTAACAGGTCATCACAATCGGCAGATACTTCTGAAAGAAAGCTTTTGAACAGTATGTGTAGCAGTGATGACTTGGACTGAAGGAAGTTAAAAAGTTTAATCACCATTGACATTCCATTAGCATATTCACTGCTAAGCTTTGCACAAAAAGTGTGGTTAGGTGAATATACAGTGACAGGAAATCAAACTGGGGTTCAGATCTTGCAGACGTTTCACAAGCATTCACCGAGTACTGATCATGGCAGGAGAGCCATCTGTTGTAATGGACATAATCTATGTTACATCAAAACCTTCATTAGGCAAAACAATCTGAACAAAACCTAACTTGTTGTGTGATTGTTATGCGATATAAAGGACAGTAAATCTGCCACAAATTTCTCCACCAAAAAAAAAAACAAAAACCAGACATACAGTGCTAGCTGTGCTGTGTGCCTGATATCACAGGATTCGTCCATTGCCATGCAAAATTTTCCAGTTTCTCACACAACTGCTTGAAAATGTCTTGTGCCATCATCTCATTGTTTCTAATAGCTGTTGTGTCTGACAGTGGCAGTTGTCGGAGGGCATCAATGTGTTTCTTCCCCACAAAAAGGGTTTCAGCTGTAGTAACCATACACTGCTTAATAATGTCTGCATCTGTAAAAGCCTTCCTGTGTCTTGCTCTTACCCACACACACCTCAGTGAAGTTTCAGTTGCCTTTCCTGAGCACAAGTAGCTTTTGAAATAATATTGGTGCTCTGAAAAGATGCATCCTTTAATGAAGTGATCTTCTCTGATCTTAAACGAGAGCCCAGTGGATATTTGTGTTCAATATACACATGCTTCTGTAGTGCCATTCGATGTTCCCACTTTTAACAGACACAGTCTCTGTACAAATTACACACTTTGGTTGATCCTTTGGATGTTGTGGCAAAATAAAACAGTAAGCGTCATTCAACTCTTCTTGACATCGAAAACAATTCATTTCAACTTTCCTTTTTTTTGCTGCCATGTTTAATGGCTCCATGTTTAAATGTCAAAAATGCCAGAGGTAGGACAATCTTTGCTCCAGCAGCAGTTCCTGAGGCTCTTCACACCCCATGCACAGGTGAGGGCGAGGAGCAAGAGCCTTCCTCTTATCAGAGTAGATAGAAGAATTCAGTGGCTGGTAGCAGCTCTGCTCTTACCTTCCTTCTCCTTCCCGTCTCCTACAAGATTGGTGCCTGCTGAGGGGCAGGGGCAGAGAGCACCACCTGCTTCCTGCAGCAGCCCTGACTGGCTACTTTTTCCCTTGAGGCCAATCAGAGGTGGTTTCTCCAAGACGGATAAGAAATGTGCACCTCTCAGTAGCTTAGGTGGAATTGTGAACATTTTAACTGCAAAGTCTGTGACCCAGGGGCACCATTTTGGGAGGGATAGGGGGAGGGTGGCTCCAACTGTGGCTCCAGGAGCTACTAGGCTGTCAGTCCTGGGCAGCAGGGCTCCCACTGACAGCCCCACACAGGACTTAAATTCAACCAGAGCCCACTGGAGTTGAGCTCTGGTAATATTTTCAAACCTGCACGAATCTCGGGGGCTCCTGTAGGGCAGAAGCCCTGAGGCCCTGCGTGCCCCACAGGGGAGAAGCCCTGAGCCCCTGCACCTCCCACAGGGGCTGAAGCCCCTAACCCTAGTGCGCCCCGCAAACAAAAAACCTCTGGCAATCTGGATCTGGACCATGTTTTGCCAATTGACTACCACGTCTTAGCCTATTGACAGGTATTGTTGTGTTAATAAAGGTTTACTTGTTTTAGAGACATACTGCTTGCGTCAGTCATTTATTAGACAGATATACTGTTTCCTTTAGGTATTTCTGAGACCACCCTAGCAGAGAGAAAACCCTTGGGGTAACAAATCAGTGAGCAAGCCAGGAGTGGTTGAGAGAAAGATGATGATTGACGCAAGCAAGAGTAGTCAAATGGTATGACTGATACAACCAGGAATAGGCAGGAGGGTAGGACCTAAGGTAGAAGCCTGGTCTCTGCCATAGTCTGTGAATTACATAAGAGAACTTAGGACTCGGGTATATTACATGGCTGAGTGTGCAATATAAGCATAATATCAGAAATGACAGCAAAGAAGGGAGAGTTAAGTGATATCTGGTAGAGATAATTAGCCCTTTAATTCAATTTTGGGTGGGAGTGAAACAGGGAATGGGACAATGTGGTTAAATCAGTTTAGATGGTAATATCATAGGAATGGATAGATTGAAAGATTTCCAATTAGTAGTTGATCTAGTAAAATAAAGCATTGTGGGAAATTTCCCCAGACCAATGAAATACCTTATGGCAGCCAGTTATTATTGAAGCAGGATACAGACTAGCTGCCCTTAAAGCTGCTGAAAGGATAAAATGGACCAAATGGCCTGCAGAGATACGAGAAACAACCCAAGAACATAAGGAAGTTTGGGGCTGCTAGCAAATTGGGTGTGGAAAAATTGGAGAGGAGGTCCTTACTTCCAGACCTGATCCCTCCACCTCAAAAACAGTTCAAATACCCTAGAGAAGCAGAAACTAGTCTACCTATAACAATACAGGGACTCTTAGAACAGGAGCCCAAGCTAAGCTGCTGGAAGCAGAGCTGTAGCAACCAGAGCCAGAGGGGCCAGAGCAGCAGCCCAGGGAGCTGAAGGCAGAGCAGCAGCAGCGCTGAGGCAGTGTGGACCTGGAGCTGGAGCAGTCCAGAGCCGGGCATGGTGAGCAGCTGGGGAGAGCGAGGGGGACCCTGGGCAGTGGGTCCAGCACAGGGAGATGCCTCAGCCAAGAGGCCCGGCAGGCCAGGCTTGGAGGGGGATCGTAACCCTGACAGGGCAGGGGCGATGCTGGGGAGAAGGGTTCTGCCACCCAGGGCCTGAGCATGTGTGGCCACTGCCAGAGCAAGTGTCTGACCCACAGCATCCCTGCAGCACAGCCAGGGCCTGAGAAGGAGACCCGGGACCTACAAGGAACAGACTGTGAATTGCCCTGACATTCCAGAGATGCTGTTTGTAATGTTCCCTGCCACAGAGCAGGGTGATGTGTTTTCCTTTAAACCTTCCCCATTTTTCCTTATTTTTTTTTAAATTAATTGTTAATTAAATAACTTGTATTTGCTTTAAATTGTATGTAATGATCAGTGGGTCATGGAAGTGCCCAGTGCAGAGAGGGTACCCTGGAGTGAGGACATCCTAGCTCCTGTCCTGGGTGATCACAGCAGGGTTGGGGGTCAAGCCCCCCAGGAATCCTGAGCCCAGCCTTGTTGGGGTTACCAGGACTCTGCCAGACAGGAGAGCGAAAGGGGAGTCCTCAAGGGCAGGGAGGCCTCTGGGTAAAGGAAGTGTGAGCGAGGATTCAGATCCTTTCGCTAGCCCACTTCACTAGGGTAGTGCAGAAGCTGGGAAAGTTCCCCACAATAGCGGGACCGTTTCCCCACATACAGTGAGGAAGAGATGTTAGTGAGAAGGCATGATTGGAGGGCACTCGTGGGAGGGGAATGATCTGCCACTTCAGCTACAGCTGCCCTCCTCCTGACCCTACCATGCCCTTGGTAGAGCTGGAAGGGCCATGGGAAGAAAGGAGGATGGTAACTGATAGAGCTGTGAGGAGCACATCTACCAGCTGGAGGCAGCAAGAGGAATAGCAGGGAGCCCCAGACTTGACACTAGCTCCCTGAAGTATATACAAAGGTATAGGCTCTGCACAGTGTTCTGCAGTACAGGAGTACTGTTGATATATGGAATGGCCCTTTCACTTCAGTAGGGTGTGCTCAGATGAATTAGGATGCTCCAAAGAGATGAATAATCTAACCCAATAGCTCTGGATGGTGTGAAGTGATCCATTCATCTCAAATGGGAGTTCCTCTCCACCTCAGTTTCAGTTGTGGGACATCATTGTTCAAGGTAATCTCACTATGCATGTCAGTTTTAGAGCAACTGAAATATTAAAATATTCTTCTTATGGGGGGGGGGAGCAGTATCTGAGTAACGCCTGAACCAAATTATTCCAAACTTGCACTATTGCCCCTGTTGCATACCAATATCATAGTCAATCTCATTATGCTTGAGAATTTAGAATACTTTTAAAATTAAAAAGTATCAAACGGGCAGCTGTGTTAGTCTGGATCTGTAAAAGCAGCAAAGAGTCCTGAGGTACCTTACAGACTAACAGACGTATTGGAGCATGAGCTTTCATGGGTGAATACTCACTTTGTTGGATGCATGACGAAGTGGCTATTCACCCACGAAAGCTCATGCTCCAATACGTCTGCTAGTCTATAACAGGGGTCGGCAACCTTTCAGAAGTGGTCTGCTCAATCTTCATTGATTCACTAATTTAAGGTTTCACGTGCCAGTAATACATTAACGTTTTTAGAAGGTCTCTCTCTAAGTCGATAATATATAACTAAACTATTTTATGTAAAGCAAATAAGGCTTTTAAAATGTTTAAGAAGCTTCATTTAAAATTAAATTAAAATGCAGAGCCCCCCGGGCTGGTGGCCAGGACCCAGGCAGTGTGAGCGCCACTGAAAATCAGCTCGTGTGCTGCCTTTGGCACGTGTACCACAGGTTGCCTACCCCTGGTCTATAAGGGGCCACAGGACTCTCTGCTGCTTAAAATTAAAAGCAGCTTATAATACAGGGGGAAGATGTATATTGGGAATCTCTTGATCAAATGACCTAAATTTGCACCATAAATCTTGCCTCAGTCCCTGCACAGCTTTTTAATTATTGCTTCCCCAAAAGGGAAGTGGGTGATGGAAATTATCCATGATTGATCCCAAGAGAGAAATATCAGGATCAGAGCCATAACTTTAGCCCCCAAGTATGTGTAAAATTTGGATGTTACATGATTTTAGTGGGACTGTATCTCACTCAAATGACCTAAAAAAATCTTTCCTACTAAAGTATCAGAGGGGTAGCCGTGTTAGTCTGGATCTGTGAAAGCAGCAGAGAATCCTGTGGCACCTTATAGACTAACAGAGGTTTTGGAGCGTGAGCTTTCGTGGGTGAATACCCACTTCGTCAGACGCAGACCCACGAAAGCTCACGCTCCAAAACCTCTGTTAGTCTATAAGGTGCCACAGGATTCTCTGCTGCTTTCCTACTAAACAAACCCTGTAGTTATTTCCAAGACAAGATTTGAGGACCTCTTTCCTATCAGCTCTCTCTTACTCTAACCTATTCTGTTGTGCTCCCAGCACTCTGTTATGTACTTGCTGTTATAGAAAGGGACAAATTTTCACATCCAGATCCAGTCTTTCAGCTCCACAAAGTCAGCAATTACTCTGATTTTTGGAAAGTAGGAATGTAATGGATAATTTCATTTCTTAAAGGTGATCTGTAAAGGGGCAATAACTGAGACTGTGCCTGTGTTTGATTTTCTGCTGATGTGTAAAGAAGGCATGAAGATTTGGGGGCCTATGCACTTTTTGGTGAGGGAAGACACATTTACGTTTCCTCCTTTTATATTAAAAATCCAGGTCCTGGGGGACTCATGCTTTGGCTTTGTCTAGACTAGAATTGGTGCTCCTGTTATAATTTGAGCTAATTGATCTAAATGCTAATTGTTTGATAACAGGCTCTCCACAGAATGTTTGTTCTGGGGCACAAAGTTTTGTGGTTTGCCTGAGTCTGAGCAACCATGTCCTGATACTTTGCAAATGTTTGCGTCTAGATTAGCATTTACAGTCCCCTAACAAGATTTTGGCAATCAATTACAACAGGAGGACAAATACCAGTACAGATAAAGCCTATGACAGAGATCGGCATCTTTGGTGCATGGCTTGCCAGAGTAAGCACCCTGGCGGACCAGGCCAGTTAGTTAATCCGTGTCCGCAGGTTCAGCCAATCGCAGCTCCCACTGGCCACGGTTCACTGCTCTAGGCCAATGGCGATAGCGGAAAGGGGTGACTGGCACATCCCTCTCCTGCGTCACTTCCCGCTACCTCCATTGGCCTGGAGCGGTGAACCACAGCCAGTGGGAGCCACGATTGGTCCAACCTGTGGATGCGGCAGGTAAACCAACCAGCCCAGCCCAGCCCGCCAGAGTGCTTACGCTGGTGAGCCGTGTGCCAAAGGTTGCTGATCCCTGGCCTATGACAACAGGAGAACCTGTGACAAGATAACATCACAAGACAATAGTCAAGAGACAGAAAATTGGGAACAGAACACAACTGGCCATCATGTACAGCCCCCAGCTAAAATGTCTTCAGCACATCAAACAATTTACAACCTATCCTGGAAAACGATCCATCACTCTAAGAGTTCTTGGGAGGCAGGCCAGTTCTTGCTTACAGACAGCCGAACAACCTGAAGCAAATACTTACCAGCAACTACACACCACACAACAGAAATACTGACCTAGGAATCATCCCTGTAACAAACCAAGTTGCCTACTCTGTCCCCATATCTACTCTAGCAACACCATCAGAGGATCCAACCACATCAGCTACACCATCAGGGGCTCATTCACCTGCACGTCTACTAATGGGATATATGCCATCATGTGCCAGCAATGCCCCTCTGCCATGTACATTGGCCAAACTGGACATTCTCTATGTAAAAGAATAAATAGACACAAATTAGACATCGGGAATGGTAACATACAAAAGCCAGTAGGGGAAGACTTCAATCTCCCTGGACATTCTATTACAGATTTAAAGTAGCCATGCTTCAACTTCAGAAATAGACTTCAGAGAGAAATTGCAGAGCTACAATTCATTTTCAAATGTAACACCATTAATTTAGGCTTGAATAGGGACTTGGAGTGGTTGGCTCACTACAAAAGTAGTTTTCCCTCTCTTGGAATTGACATTTCATCAGTTATTGGGAGTCGACCACATCAACCCTGACTGAATTGGCCCTGTCAACACTGGTTCTCCACTTGTGAGGGTTCTCCACTCCCTTCTCTTCATGTGTCAGTATATTTATTCCTGAATCTGTAATTTTCACTCCACGCATCTGAAGTGGGGTTTTTACTCAGGAAAGCTTATGCCCAAATAAATCTATTAGTCTTTAAGATGCCACTGGACTCCTTGTTAAAATTGAGCAACGGAGAGGGGAAGGGATTTTAAATCACCCGTTTAAAAACTGTTTTTCTGATTTTGTTAACACGTATTTAACTTCAGTGCCAAATGCATATTTTGGATAAAGGATGCATGGGTGCAAGGGAGGGATGAGAGAGACAAATTTACTCCCAAGTAGTATAGCCCTTGATAGTATTCATCACCATGTATTTTTTGACAAGTTTTCAGGCCTCATTTAGGGCTTATGTCCCGCCCTTTATCGTCATTTCCGTTGGCGCCAAAGTTTGGCTCCATTGGCCATTTTGAAAAATTATTATGTTTGAATAGCGGGAATGTTGTGTGTTTGTGTTTTGATTCAACATTTTTCTCTAAATGTAAGACTAGAGAGAGAGTTTAAAGATTAAAAAAAGAAAAAAGTTTGGGTTAAGGTTTAGAGCAGGCCTGCACAACATACGGCTCACAGGCGGGTGGGGGGCTGAGTAGGTGAGCTGGGGGTTTAGGGGGATGATGAGCCGAGCGGGCAGGCAGTGGCGGGGGGGCAAGTGAGCCGGTGGCAAGGGAGGGGAGGCTGAGGAGGCAAGGGGGAGGTGGGGGTGAGTAGGCAATCCAGGAGTGCGTGGGGAGGGGGGATGATGAGTCAAGCAAGCAGGCAGTGGCTGGGGGTTGGGAGGCTGAGGAGGTGAGTGGGCAGCGGGGGGTGAGTAGGCGAGCTGGGGGGTGAGTGGGGGGAGATGAGCCAAGCAGGCGGGCAGTGGCGTGGTGGGGGCTTTGTAGTTGGAGCGGGAGTGAGGAGGTGAGCGGTGAGTCAGTGGCTGACCTGTTCTACTGATCTTGTCTCATAAAAAAATTGGTTCTTTTTGCTGGGCTGGGGGTTATCCCAATACTGCAAAGAGGGTGTTCCCAAAAGGAAGGTGCATGCTTCTAACCCCTGAGGCCACCAGTATGTCTGTTTGCTCTTCTCTAGTCAGCCCACTTGACAAGTCTGATTGTCCTTGGTCTGGCTCCCATCCCCTCTCCAAGGGTTGCAGTTGTCCAGAGGTGCCTGCCTGCCTTCCACGCCTTCCTCATTCACACAACAGGACAATTGATTACAAACTGGGGGAGAAGATCTTATTCTACTTCTGGCAAAAACACATTTTTCTTTTACCTTAATTATATTACCTTAGGGGCCCACTATAGCATATTTTCAAGGTTCAAAACTGCTGTTTCGGCGGGACAGCACTGGGGAAGGAGGGTTTGTTTCTGCAGGGCGGGCAGTGCTGGGTGTGTGTTTTATGGGGCAGAAGGAGTGGCGCTGAGGGGGGTGTTTCGGGGGAGCATGGGTGTGGGCTCTCAGCTGTTTTCTTTGGAGTAATATGGCCCTCGCTGCTTTACAAGTTGTGCAGGCCTGGTTTAGAGGAAAAGAGGAAAGAAAGGTTTTTTGATGAGGTTGAGTAAGGAGAGATACTTTTAAAAAAAGGTCTAGTTTGGTAGGTTATTAAAGAATAACAAGAGAACTTAAGAAAAAAAAGATATTTTTGTTTTTAGAGGGCTAGTTTGAAAGAAGAGAGGCAAATTATTAAAGGAAAAGATTTTCAGTGAGTTTGAGAAAAGAGAGACAAATGATTTTAAAGGCCTATTTTGGCAGGTTATTGAAGAATAGAAAATTTTGAAAAATGTAAAAGGTGTATTAAATATAAAGGTAAGTTAAGAAAAGAGCATTTAAACATTACGTAATATTGAAAACTAGGTTTAAAAGGGGAATTTACTAAGGCAGAGCCTGTTTAGTAAACACATGGTAAAAACTATAAAAGGTGGCTTAAAAAACAAACAAACATTTAAACTATTAACTGTCAGGCTAGGTTAAAAAAATGTTTTTAAAGTTTTTCCCTATGTTTTAGACTAACGGGAGTCATTTTTTTTTAATAATGATAACATGAAGCAGGAGCAAAGCCCGTGTTAGCAAAAACAGCATCTGTGAGTTAGTGGATTAGAGCTTCCAGGTCCGGAGGTGGTCTTGGTAGAAGACCAGCAGCCCAGAGAGGTCTCGCGGAAGACCTCTCGGATGGAGGTAAAAGAGCTGCCGGTTGTATCGGAGCCCTCGGAAGTGGCGGAGGAAGGCGTGCGCCAATACACTCCACGCTGGATTACCTGCACCATGAAGGAGCCTCTGCAGGGCCTGGAGGTGGAAGACATGGACCTGAGTGTGTAGGCACTTCAGGCCCTGCCCCCCCTCCTCCAGGGGCAGGTGGAGGACCCCTGCAGAGACCCAGTGCATTCTTGGCCAAAAGAACTCCAAAATCGTTGTCCGGAGGTTGGTCAGGAAACCCGGGGCTGGGACCAGGGTATTGAGCTGGTACCAGAGCATGGACAGGACCAGTTGATTGAGCACCAGTGCCCTCCCTCAAAAGGGAGAGGCACCAGAGTAGTCCCGTCCATTTCCGGAGCCGCTCCCTCACCCTGCCCTCTGAACCTTTCCAGTTCTCCAGTAGAGACAGATGCATGGCAGAAAGGTAAAGGCCGAGACAGAGCAGCGGACCCGCGCTCCACTGGATGGCCTGAAGTGCAGGTGGAAGTGAGCTCGCCTGCCACCCGTCCCCAACCACCAGGCAGAGCTCTTGACCCAGCTGACCAGGGCGGAGCAGGCCACTGAGTAGATGGCCTGGCAAGCCTCCACCCACACCAAGTCGCCTGGGTCCTGGACCACGAGAAGCACATCGTCGGCATATGCCGACAGGACCAGCCGCAGCTCTGGCTCTCAAAGCACCAACCCCGTCAGCCTCTGACGGAGATAGACAGATGAAAGGTTCGATCACCAGAGCGTACAGCTGACCCGAGAGGGGACACCCCTGACGCACTCCTCGCCTGAAGCTGACCGACTCGGTCAAGGTCCAGTTAAGCCTGACCAGACACTCCGCAGAAGCATACAGCACCTGAAGAAAACCCACAAACTGGAGTCTGAAGCCAAACGCTCGCAGAGTGCTCAGGAGATACCCTTGGTCCACCCTGTCGAACGCATTCTCCTGATCCAGTGACAAGAGGGCAAACGACTGATCATCCCTATACCCTAATTCCAGAAGGTCCCGGATCAGATACAGGTTATCAAAAATCGTGCGGCCCGGGACGGTGTAGGTCTGGTCTGGGTGGACCACATCTGCCAGCATGGACCCTAGCCGCATCGAGATGGCCTTCACAATGATTTTGTAGTCCGTGCTGAGTAGTGAGACAGGATGCCAATTCCGTAAGTCGTGGAGGTCCCACCTCTTCGGCAATAAGGCAAGCACGGCTCTCCTGCATGAGAGAGGGAGGACCCCGCTCTGCAAAGACTCGGCCCCGACGGTGATCAGATCTGGGCCGAGGACGTCCCAGAACATGCAGAAGAACTCCACAGTTAGCCCGTCCATGCCCGGAGATTTATTGGTGGGCATGCGACGGAGGGCTTCCGAGAACTCGGCCAGAGTGAGAGGCAGCTCTAGCCGGTCCCAGTCGCCTGTGCTGACCGTCGGGAGTCCGTCCCAGAGCACTCTGCATTAGGATCTATCAGATCCGGGGAGAAAAGAGTCACGTAGAAGGACATGGCCCTCCCACACATTTCCGCCAGATCCGTGAGGGGGGTGCCGTCCTCCACTAGGAGGCAGGTGACGTGCTTCTTGGCCCCCCTCCTTTTCTCCAGGGAGTAGAAGCAGCAGGAGCTGCAATCCAGCTCCCGAAGGAGGCGGATGCGGGATCGAACACAGGCACCCCGGGCCCTAAGGTCTTCGAGGGCCCGGAGCTCCTCCCGCTTCTCCCGGCATGCTCCGCAGAGGGATGGATCCTCGGGGCTGGTGGCCAGACACCTCTCCAGCTCCAAGACCTCCCGTTCCAACAGCTCTATCGCCGCATCCCTCCGTTGGCTGGTGCCCCGGGTGTAGTTGCGGCAGAAGAGCCGGGCGTGCACCTTCCCCAGGTCCCACCACCGCCACGCCGAGGGAAAGCCGGGCCTCTGCCCTCGCCAGGCCAGCCAGAACTCCTGGAAGGATGCCACAAAGCCTGCATCCTCCAGTAAACTATTATTAAAAGTCCCAATAGGCCGGCCCCAGCCTCTCTGCGCACAGAGAGGCTGTCACAGTGGCAAGGTGATGATCTGAAAAGCGGTCCGGCCGAATGCTGGAGGAGTGCGCTCGCAAAAGGTGGAGACGTGACAGGTAAATGCGGTCCAGCCGGGAGTGGCGCGACCAATGGGCCTCCACCCGGACGAAGGTGAATGTCAAACCGTCGTCCGGGTGGTGGTCGCGCCAGACATCCACCAGGGAGTGGCGTTCGATGATCTCCCGGAGGACGTCCGCGGTGGCCGGGCACTGCTCAATCCCTGAGCGATCCTGCTCCTCGAGGGTGGTGTTAAAGTCCCTGCCCAGGACCAGGCACTCACGAGGATCCAGGGAGCTGAGGAAGGTATACACCTGCTGATAAAAATGCAATCTCTCCGGGCCCGATGTCGGGGTGTAAATGTTGACAAGATTAACCACAAGCCCCTCTACGCGGATCTGGAGGTGCAGCAGGTGGCCCGGCACAGACTCGGTGACCCCTAGCACCTCAGGCTGTAGGTCAAGGGAGAACAGTCGCCACTCCAGCCATGTGAACCGAGAGGTGGCTAAAGTAGACTCCAGCCGCCAGATCCGTATGGGTGTCCTGCAGGAAAACCACACAGTACCCCCACTCCCGAAGGAAGGAGAGCACCTGGCTCCTGCGGAGCCCATTCTACAGTACCGGGTGTTTAATGTGGCAAAGGTGATCGGTGCCATGAGGAGGGCTGGGGGGGGATCCTCGCCGGCAGACATGCCCATGGCCTCCGTCGGGCCGCGCAGCAATCCGTGACCTACCCGGTAGGTGAGTAAAGAGTCATGGAAGAGGCGGACCCGCTGGTAGGCCACGGCGGCCTGCTTCCTGGTCCTCTTACCCTCCCCCATGAGGGCCCTCGCGGCCCGGAGGATGTGATGGAAATCCCCCCACCGCTGGAGCGCAAGCTGGACTTTGTTACAGGAGCCACGGACGTCCTCAAGGAACTCCCACAGCTCCTCCCTCAGTACATGGGCGGGGTCACTGATCGAAGACTGTCCCCCAGTGGGGCCCCCATCACAGCCCCGTGGCCCACGGAGGCGGGCAGGCAGGGGGCAGACCCCCTACGTGGCGTCCGATGGGCTGACGCCACGCGGCCTGCCCCACTCCCCAGTTCAACAGGGGGTGGCAGAAGGAAAACAGCAGCCCCTGATGGGTCGGGACAGGGAAAAACCACTAAAGCTGCTCCGTGGGGGGTATTTCCAGAAGCGGCATTGGCCTCACAGGAGGTGGAGGGGACAAGGACGGGGCTGGCATCAGGGATAGGGCAGGGGTCAGGAGTAGGGGCAGGGCAGGGCAGGGATCAGGAAGAGAATCGGGGAGGGGGGCAGAAGCAAGATCCCGAGCCTCAATAGTCGGGCCACTGGAAGGTGGCCCCTCCTGGTTAGGCTCAGGGATCTGGGGAATGGGAAGGGGACCCTCAACGATGCCAGGCTCAGCCACAGTGGTTCGTGCGGCAGCCCCGGCATCCGGAGATGAATGGTTGTCAATGGGATCCCTGCCCAGGAGGGAGGTCAGGTGCTCCACACCAAAGAGGGACACCCCATGGGAATCGAGTCCCGGCAGCCAGGCACCGGCCGTCACCTCAATGGGCTCGGCGGCCGTCAGCGGGGTGCCACCTGCAGCCAGGCTGATGGAAGACCCCAGGGGACCCTCAGAGGTGGGAGCAGAAGCAGCAGTTAGGGGAAGGGAACACGGAGACAGGTGGACCGGGGTGAGGTCGCTCAGATCGAGGCCCGCTGGGAGAGGGTCATCCTCCCCCTGCGTGATGAGGTCAGACCCAGGGCCTCAATCTCTTCGTAAATGGAAGGGAGATCACCGTCTGCCACCCTAGGCCAGCACCCGAAGTGACGCGCACCTCGGCGCCTGCAGGGGCTTCAGATGTTAAGGGGGCAAGAGGGGCTCCCTCAGGGGCTTCCACGGGAAAGGACACTGGAGGAGGGGCAGTGTTACCTTCCGGTGCTGCCATGGTGTCCTCAGCCAGCACCACAAAACGGGAGTCATCACGGGGCAAAGCGGAAGGCTCGTCATCGGTGCCCCCCTTCCTGCTCTTCCAGGGGGTCTCTGAATCTGCAGGATGTAACGGAGCCCGAGCTTTCTGCTTGCCCCATTTCCCCTGCACTAAGGACCAGCCCTCCATGGCACCATCTGGGGGCTGGCTAACAGGGGTTGGGTCGGGGGGCAAGGGCGATGGCTCAGGGACTCGGGGAGGCAATAGTGGGGTAGCATGAATGAGGGAGGATTCTCCCTGGGGCTAGCCCTCTCCCACGCCCGGCGGTATCTCCACCGCACCCTCCTCCGCAGTGGTGGACTGAGAAGGAGGAAGGGCAGCTTTGGGTGCCAGGCAGCTAGGGGCATTGGTGATGACAGGGCCGGCGCCTTGCCTCGGCTCGGGGGTCCCGGACGCTCCTCCGTGCTGGGCCAAGGGGCACTCCCTCCAGACGTGTCCCATCACCCAGCGGAGGTAGCACTGGGCCTCCTTCATCAAATAATGCACCCGGTAGCGGGCTCCCTGGTAGGGGACCAGAAAGGGCCCCTCGAGAGCCTCTCCGTCATGCACCACCGGCGGCAGTTGAAGCTGCACTTGCCGGCGGAACGAGAGGACGTGACGGAGGGCGGGGTCCTTGCAGCCCAAGGGGAGAGGGCTGATGACGGAGATGGGGCGCCCCAGGGCAGAAAGGGCGGGCAGCAGGGCGGCATTGGGCAGGAAGGGAGGGACGGAGGTCAGAATCAAAAAGGCCCCAGGTCTTCCAACGGCTCCAGGGGGACGAACACGCCCCCCACTGCCAGACCCAACTCTATCGCTTCCTGGGCGGCGGCCTCCGATGCCAGGAAGACGACCACCCTCCCGTACATTTTGGAGGCTACCACGATGGCCCCACCACCCTCACCAACGCCCACACGTAGGTCTCCAAAAGAGGCGAGATGGGCACCAGAAGGCAACGGACGCCGTGCTTCCTTGTCAAAGTGAGGAAGGGGCCCAGGCTGCTATAGATGGTAGCGGAAGCGGCAGTCAGAGGAGCAGCAGCAGGCAGATGGGGGGCGGGGGCACGCCGCCACCCGGGCGTATGCCCTGGGGACCGGGGAAGGGACACCCACAGAGCTGGTGGAGGGAGCAGTGGGGAGGGATGCCACGGCCGGTAGCGCGGCTGCGGCAGCGGGTGTAGTCCCCGCCATGGAGAGCTTGATCTTTTTAGCAGGGCCCTTACCCTTCTTCCCACCCCCTGGGGGGGCTCCCCCCAAATCAGAAGGAGCGAGGGACACAGCAACAGAGGAGATCTCCCCGGTACTCACCGCCGCCAGTACCCCAGCAGGGGCAGTGGCATGTGGATTGGCAGAAGTGGTCGAGGTAGAGGCTTGGGGAATGGACATGGGGGAAGGTGGAGGAGGGGGGGTGGGAGCATCTTGAGGGGTCTCCCCTGCCACGTCCCCCACCATAATGAGAGCGGGGAGGGGGACAAACAGTGAGGGGAGGGGATGGAGAGAAGGCGACCACCCCTCCCCGCTAGGCTGCAGGCAGGGGAGGAGGGTGCCAGAAAGGGAAGGCTAAAAGGGCATGGGGAGCAACTAAGGACCTAGGGGCAGGAGGGTGTCAGATCACTGACTCAGAGGGGAATTCCGGCTCCTCTAGCTGCACTAGGGGATGGGGGGAACAACAGCATGGGGGGGGGGGTGCAGTGAACAAGGGCAAATGCGGGAAGGGCACAAGAGCATGGGAGGGGGCATGGGCACACGAGCGGAGGGGCCAGTCAGGGCTGGGGGATCACAGGGTAAGGGGGCAGGAAAGGGTGAGCTGGGAATGGGGTGGAGGGACCACTGGGTGAGCTGCAGGACTGGGGCAGGACAATCAGGGCTGCAGAGGGAAATGAGTGGAGCTGACAAATGTGGCAAAGGAAAGTGGGTCAGTCCAGTGGGGCGGGGGGGGGTGCGTCCACGAGCACTTGTGCAAAAAGTCAATGGTTGGCCACTGCAGGCCCAAATGGTGGAAGTGGGTGTGGTGAGCCAGGCGAGCAGCTCAGTCCCAGAGGCAGGAGGTCGAAACAGAAGGAAAAAAACAGCCAGCGTGGGTGGTGGAGGGGGTAACAATGATGGTGGGGGCGAAAAGAGTATGGAGGGACCGGGGGCAGGCTCCACACCACACCCCCAGTGTGGCAACAGACACAGTCCAGACCCCCACCACAAGAGCACAGTTCAAAAAATACTCAGTCCAGAAAAGCCCCCTCCACAGCGGTCCTCACGCAGTCTTCCAGCAGCGAGTGGTCCCTTTTTCCTCCTACTCCTTCTTCACAGGGCTCCAACAGCTCCCCAGCAACAGCCCCAGTAGCCCCAGGTGGTGGTGGTCTGGTGGCCTGCTCAGAAGTCGGTGGTGGTGGTGATGGCATCCTCAGTAACAAGGGCTGGAGCTGGGGTCCCTCACTCCCCTCCTCTGGAGAGCAGGCCAGCAGCCCTCCTGAAGGGGCTGTAGGTGGAGTAACAGAAACAACCGAGCAGGGGGTCTACTACCCAGCCATCAAGTAGATAGCAGAGAAAGGGGGTGGGTGGTAGCGTCTAGCCCAGCCAAGGAGCAGCTGGAGCAGTAACAACAGCAACAGCAGCAGCGAGGGCCCAGTGCCCAGCAGGAATAGCAGCAGCAGCAGCAGCTACCCTCTCCCACATTCCCTCCACAGCAGAGGAAGAGAAGGGAGATACACTCCTGGCCACAGAAGCAGCAAGTGTCTGTTCCCTGAGTGACCAGAGCAGGGGCTGCACTAGATAATCAGGAACCTGCTAGAACCAATTAAGGCAGACAGGCTGATTAGAACACCTGCAGCCTATCAAGGCAGGCTAATCAGGGCACCTGGGTTTAAAAAAAGAGCTCACCCCAGTCAGGGAGCGGGCGGGAAGCTAGAGGAGAGGAAATGTGAGAGGAGCTGGGAGCAAGAGGTGCAAGGAGCTGAGAGGGAGAGGGAGTGCTGCTGGAGGATTGAGGAGGACAAGCATTATCAGACACCAGGAGGAAGGTCCTGTGGTGAGAATAAAGAAGGTGTTTTTGAGGAGGCCATGGGGAAGTAGCCCAGGGAGTTGTAGCTGTCATGCAGCTGTTACAGGAGGCACTATAGACAGCTGCAATCCACAGGGCCCTGGGCTGGAACCCGGCATAGAGCACGGGCCTGGGTTACCCCCAAACCTCCCAACTCCTGATCAGACACAGGAGGAGTTGACCCAGACTGTGGGGAAGATCACCGAGGTGAGCAAATCTGCCAATAAGCGCAGGACCCACCAAGGTAGAGGAGGAACTTTGTCACAGTGTATAAAGGGCATGAGGGGGCAGAGTGATAAAGTCCTCAAGTAGCATAATTTGCAATAGCCGGCTTGTTAAATATATAACCACAACAGTGTTAGACAGGTTGCTTACTGCAAAAGAACAGACAGTGAGTAATGGGGGATGGGGAAGGGGCCTAGTGGGCGATACGCTTGTTTTTGTCCTATATTAATTTTGCAATGTATTCCAAATAAGGTAAGTAATACGGAAGTATGTGTAATTTGTCTGTGGTTTTAACCTTTATAAGGTGGCTAGAAATTTATGGAAGGCAGAGCAGCTTGCCATCTTGCCTGGGCCATGCTGACTCTCCATGCATATATGCTTGTATAAAATAAAGGAGCTTCAGGCTGTCTGATCCAAAATAAACCGTGTGGTCAATTTTCCACAACAGTGTCATCTACAAATTTTATAAAAAGATATGTTCCATGCCATTATCCAGTTGCATTTATTGGTATAGAATTATTGGCATGGAAGAGAGGAAGGATGATCCAGTGGTTAGGGCACTACCCCAGGGCTTTGGAGATAGGAAGTCTTGGCAGAGCAAGGACTTCAATCCCTATTTCAGTAGGCACACTAGCCTCTCTGTGCCTTAGTTCTCCATCCGTATGTGGGGATGACAGTACTTCCTTACCTCATAGGGGTATTGCAGATAAATACACTGAAGACTGGTGCTCAGATATCACAGTATTGTTATACAAGTATAGATGCTGGTGAGTCTGGAGATTGGAAACTATTTAGGTTTTAGTTGCCTTTCTGAGCTCCATGATCAAGCAGACTATAACTTATTATAAATATATTCAACCTGGACCTATTTATAGCATTTTCTTTCTTAAAATAAGGTTCCACAGACAGTCTGTGTTCTCACCTTTGTATATTCCATTCCAGCCACCTAATGGGACATTTTGTTTATGAGCCTCCAAGTATCCTCCATGGTCAGATGTGAAATAAGTGAATGTGTTATTCTTCAAGCCTGCTTTGTCAATAGCATCCAGAATTCTGCCTATAAAGAAAAATAGTGCTATTCAGTAGTGAGAAACATGTGTCATTAAGGACCTGATCCAGAGTCCAGTGACGTCAGTGTGGGTTAGATCCACAAAGGAACTTAGGCGTGGTGATGCTGAGTGTCACCACACCTAACTTTTAAGCATGTAGAAAATCACTGGGATTCATCATGTCTGAGTTGGGCACCTAGGCTCCATATATAATGGATGGGGAAAGATGGCACTTCAGAATGGGAACCACAGAAGCCCAGTATGCTAGCGGTTCCTCACCTAAACTAGTCAATGAGAGATACCAAGGTAAAAGGGGTGTTCTAAACCCTGCCCCACTCGGCAAGTTGGGCACCTAAGTCTGAACTATAGGGAGGCACCTCCCTCTGCTTGGAATTCTGAGCTGCAAACCCTCTCATGGGATCTGGCACTGTGATGATTTGAGAATAAGTCTGTACAATTTATGAGTTCTGTGTAAAATTATGAATGCTAGTATCTGTCAGCTGCACATTCCACTTTCAGTGTTCAAACACTTGTCTTTTCTATGGTCTGTCTCCATGTTGGGTTGAACATTCCAAAAGCTGGTGGCACAACAACAACAGAGGGCAGTTGACTCTTAAGTATCCAATTGCTGGAAATTTATTCCCTTTGGACAAAAGACTGGTTTAAAAAGAAAAGTTGGGGGGAGGGCTGAAGTTGGTCTGCACAGGGCAGCAGTCCATTTTCTCCTGGCCAGGAGAGGGAGAGGGGGAGAGAGAGAGAGAGAGAGAGAGAGAGAGAGAGGTCACATAGTAAGTAGCAGCCCCATTGGGAGGGTGGGCACTGCCCACTGTCTTGAACCTAGGTAGCCTCAAGAGCTCTGGACCACAGCAGGGACTCAGATACCAGCTCAAAGCATGCCCTGGCATGGTAAGGGAATTAAATATGGGTTTAACATTTGTTGTTTTAAATGCTCTGTACTCTCCTGTGCTTTGCACAATTAAGTATAGAAGAGCATAAAGGTTTTAGACTTTACATAGCGTGTGTGTTGAATGCTTCACCACAACTGCCTGCCTGAGAGAGTTTCAGAAGCTTCACATCTTTGGGGCGGAGTTTTAGGAGATGTGTTTAAGAGGGATATTTCAGGTCAAAGTGCTGGTCCTGAGGGAGCTCTTCAGCCCACCTGTCCTAGGGCCCATTTCCAAGAAGGGGTAGCAGACAGGGTCAGTGCTACCACTGGAGGGAGGAACAGTGGAGGGAGGAACAGTGCAGCAGCTTGCTGAGGCTCCAGAAGCTTAACACCCTGTGGATCCAGAGCACAGAGGCTTGGACTCCCCTCACAACAGTCCTAGTGGATGGCCAGCAGGGAGCGCTTGCTAGGATCTGAGACAGACACCTATGCTGTTTTTACAAAAAGTTGGAGAGCAGGTCTGACCTCATAACTTTTAGCCCAGTATTTAGGAAACTCACTGGCAATAGGTGCTTCCTGTGGCTACAGATGAGGAGCAACAGCTCAAGTGTATCAAAAGGATGGATGGTCTAATGGTTAGGGCACTAACCTAGTCTATGTTCCTTCACAAATTTCCTGTGTGACCTTGATTATTTAGCCTTTCGGTGTCTTAGTTCCCCAGCTGTAAAACTGTGGTTATTATTAATACCCAAGTCTAATATAGCACTTTGCAAGAAGCCTTGATATCTTCAGATGAAATCAGTGTCATTAATCCCATTAATCACGCTCCAAAACATCTGTTAGTCTATAAGGTGCCACAGGATTCTCTGCTGATTTTACAGATAGGTAAACTGAAGCACTGGGAGGGGAAGTCATTTGCTGAAGGGTACCCAGTCAGCTAGCGGCAGAGGCGGGAACTGTACCCAAGTCACTGAGTCCCAATCCAGCGCTCTAGGCACTAGATCACAATTCCCTACCTCACAGGGGTGTTGTGGGGATAAATACATTAAAGCAGCGATCGGCAACCTTTGGCATGCAGCCTGACAGGGTAAGCCTCCTGGTGGGCTGGGCCAGTTTGTTTACTGGCCGTGGTTCGCCGCTCCAGGCCAACGGGGGCTACCAGAAGCGGTGCAGGACGAGGGATGTGCTGGCCGCAGCTTCCCGCAGCCCCTAGTGATAGTCTAGACAGCATCTGGTCCTGCCATGAGGGCAGAGGACTGGACAATGACCTCTTGAGGTCCCTTCCAGTCCTAGAATTTATGAATCTATGAAACTGAGTACACCGTGCACGTTCAATTTTACACTGACAACTGTCATGTCTGAACCATGCTGAATTAAACCTACGTTAAAGGCATTCTTTGAGGCCAGATGTAATAAAGTGTTTGTATTCTACAATTTGATTACATTACTTCTCTAACTAACTAACTAACTAACTATCACAGCACTACACAGAATAGAGTTTTAATTAAAAGAAATATACTCCACAACTGCTGCTTGTATTTGCTTCCTAAGAATGACAGATACATGTTTAAAGCAAGGAGCAGTATACAGGATCCTGGTCCTCTGGCACCTCCGTATATTGTACAGACCTGCTTCAGGCAGTTAAATCTATTTGTTGTTGTAAATTATAATGGTACCTACCATGACTTTTAATTATTTTTAGACAAATTTATTTAAAGGTCGGTTTCATTAAAAACAAAACCACTTACCCACCATCCAATCCATCTCCTCTACGTTATCTCCATATAAACCATGTCTACTCTTCCCAAGAAACTTCTCTGTGGTGACAAGGGGTGTGTGGACATGTAAAAAGGAAACGAAGAGGAGGAATGGGCCATGCTTGTTTCTAAAAACAAGAAATAAAAACTGTCACTGTCTCAGAAAAAGTTTTAGTTGAAAAAATAATCCCCACCCCCACCAAACAAATGGCCTTGAAATATATTGCTTGGTGTTTATTCACTGTCACATGTTAGGCTATGCCTGCACTGTGAGCTAGGGGGCTGATATGCCCAGTTTTGCACACATACTCACACTACCTCCCAAGCTAGCATGAGTATAAATGGAAGAGTAGACACGGTAGCACAGACAGCGGCAGTAGAAGCATGGCTGAACTGTGCCAAGTACAAATCCACTGGAAACTGTGCCTCTGTTGCCGCCCCCCCGTGCTGCCATGGCTACGCTGTATTGATACATGCGCTCGCTCTATGAGAGCTCGTGTGACTATGTGTATATGAGCAGAAGAATCATGTCTCTAGCTTGGAGGGTAGACATAGTCTAAGTGGTCAGTTAATTGTTCTTGCTAGCAAGACGCCAAAACTAGAATTTTAGATTCAACCTTCTTTAAGTTTTGGGGTTCTTGTGGGGAAAGATCTGCCTTAAGTGGTTCAGATCCTGGGTTGGGTTTGAAACAGGAATGGAGCCTTTTTTTACAGTTCCAGGTTAGATGCAGATGGTATCTTATAACTATGCTTGCGAGGTTTCAGACAAGCAACATTGAAGAAACAAATTCCAGGTGCATGTAGGAATGGAACATTTTTTCCCACTAAATCTTTCATTTATAAACAAAATATCTTTGTATTAGCAGGAACATGTAAACTATCAGCCAAAAGGTTGATGTTTTCTCTGTTACAGAGAAAACAATTTCTGTTTAGGCGGTTGAGCAGACTCAAGATGTTGCACAGAGGGGAGAACTTTGCCATTTTTACTGCAAAAGCCCTATGCACTGGTGAAAAGGATTCTCATTCACTGTGGGTTAGCTCAGATTTCACACATGAATATTTGCAAGGTGAGAATTAAGAGCTCTGTCTATTACAAAGAACTAATACAGTTGGAAAATCCAGTATTGCTTTTGATAAACTGGTCAGCCTATGGACTATTTTCTTGAGGAATGTTAGCCTACAGACATCAAGCTAAAATTGTTATTTGTCATGTAGTACTGTCTAAGAGCCCCCATCATGGACCAAGACCCCATTGTGCAGGGTCCATTCCCCATGGAGCTCACAGTTTACGTATTAGAGGCAAGAGGTGGAGACAGTCAGCCAGGGGAACACAAGGAAACAATACTGGTCAGTATGATAAGCAGTTGTCTTAGTACATTAGCTGCCTAACTCAATGGTGACTTGCACTATTAGAGACATTATAGTAACAACATAGTTAAGAAACATTAACGGATATATTGGTTACCGTTCAATAAATGAAACTGCCTCCTTAAGGACATTGGAAGCGGCTCTCTCTGGCTTCATTGGTTGTTCACTAATGTCATGGTTTCTCATCAGGATACAGTTCCAATACCTTACAAATCCGTAACTGGAGAACCAGGAGATGAAAAACAGGAAACCACACAGGGCAAAGCAGATGATTGCTTTCCATTTTACCAAGAATAAGCCGGTCAGTTTTCCAATCAAAAGAGTGAGCACTGTAAGGGCAATTATCTGACTGTAAAGCCAATATTTAGTTGACACCCGTACGTTGAGGAATGGATTTTCTCCAACTTGGCATTCGTTCACAAGGGTAAAAGGCATGCCATAAAAATAGTCAAAGCCATGGTTTAAAGGATGATGGCAGTGATCACTGTGGGATTCACAGTTCACACCTTGATGCCACTTTCCTGAAAATATAAATGAAAGATTTAAAATTACATATCATTGACATAGGGTGCCCTTACCTATATTCCAAACTTTTGGCTTTCCTTCAAAATGAAAATATTAAACAGACCAGATGAGTCTAGTTCAGGGATGGAAGAGGTTAAATTTATATATGGAAGCATATAATAACTAGAAAAAACAAATTTACCATCCTCTAACTCAACTAATTCCAATTCCAGTTAGGATTAAAGCCCAGATGAGGGGAGAGACGTACTGAATAGATCAAGAATGGAAATTTTTTTTGATGCTGGTTATCTTCAATTGTAAGTTAGCTCTTACTTTTAAAATGGAGGCTCCTTTGGGATCCAAGAAGGACCTGATGTCACACTAAACTTATAGGCTATCTGATGTAGCCATCTACTCCTGGGAGGGAATTCTTCTGTAACAGGATCTACACATGCTGAGCCCCTGCACTGCCACCTTATTTGTCTAAATTTTAAAACGATTCCAAAAATGGTGTTCTAATTCTACAGCATACGAATAATTATGGTCTATGTAAATAACAATTAAGTTATGTTGACACAGAAGAGTGCATAGCTATAGAAGGGCCTCTGACTATGGGCTCAGTGGCTACAAGACTGGTATAGGACCTCTGAGTACTACTAGCTGCTGTTGGTTGTGTTTTACAGTAATAACACGAGAACCAGTCTGCACTATCCCAAGTCATGTTCATCCCTTTGAAGAGGGCTAGCACAAGACCTATATATTAAGTCCCTCTTAAATCCACAAACTAAGAGCTAATAAAGACTGAAAGGGTGCAGAGGCCTGTGCTGGCCATGTACAAAAAGGTTAATTTTCACTCTCAGTACACTTAAACACAGTAAGTGTCTTTCACTTTTTAGAAAAATATTTTTTGAAAAAAGTGCTCTTTAAAAAGGACAAATCCTGCTATTCTTACTCAGACAATTCCTAGTGACTTCAGTGGGATTTTTGCCCACTGTGTGGGGCCTGGTCTACCACTGAAGTCAAAGAGTGTCCTCCCACTTTCTGCCTCACCTAATATAGGTACAGCTCATGAAGGTCCTGGAAAGAGACTTGGCTCTGGTAATATATAGGATGCACAAACATAGAAAGTTCACCCGGCAGGTGAGAGAGTGAGCTGTAATTGTTTAAGACCACTGTAGTGTCTGGCAAGCACCTGCTCTCAGAAGTCAATACATATTCTGTAGGTGTTTCCTAAAACATTATATACTGAATTCACTAGATCCTTTTTCCTGCTTTCAGTTTACTTTGTACACGCATATTTACTCAGTTCGTCTGATCAGATATATAAATTATGGGTTTTTGTAAACAGAGTATATTTCAGTGTTTCAGTGCTTAAGAAGTTGTATAGATTGGAAACTAGTCTAGCTAAATTTCTATATACTGTACCTATAAGTGCTGTGGTATAACCTTGCTGCTGCAGTATTCTGGCAAAAGTTGTTTCATTTGAAGGGAGTCCTCCTGAGCCACCAATCCAATAAAGAATACGCTGTTTAGTGCTGGATCCCATTCCTAAAGCATAGTACAAAATAAATTACTTGTTTCTTTTCCTATTGTTCTCTTCAATGAATGGAAGGCCATGTTTTACTTAAAACCAAAATGCAGTGATATGCTGTCAAAATCTACAGAACTGATCTATTTAATCAAGATCTATTTAAAGGAATTGCAACAGAAAATTGTACTGTTTAGACCGCAGTGAACCATTAAAGAGAAGTCCTACCTGATCTGATGGGGTATCTGCCGGTCAGGAAAGCAGCTCTGCTTGGCGTGCAAAGTGGAGCTGCAGCAATGTGCTGAGTAAGTTTCACTCCTTCTTTTGCCAGCTGATCAATATTAGGGGTCCTAAAAAGAAAAACAAACTTTGATCAAATCTGAGACACACACACACACGATAAAGCAGCATGTTCAAGATCATCATGGATGAATCTACAAACTGTCTGCCTTATATACACAACTAAAGAGTGAGAAAATGTTTATATTAGTCCTATTACCATTACCACTGTCTATGTGGGAGAGGTATTGACTCAAGATTAAAAAAAACAAAACACCCCTCCCCCCAACACACAACACAGTTACACTGGATAAATAAAGAAAAAGAAGAACCAAAGAGTACATCCCAGATGAAGAAAGGATATACTGTATTGGCATATAGAACCAGATATGGATATGTGACAATACAGGGATTTATTTCCCTTGTCCACAGAAAGGGAACCACTATGTTTTGCATTTTCACTGCAGAAATAAAAGTGAAGATACAAGAATGGTCCTTTTCTGTTTTATCACTTTGTAGTATGTGACTTGAGTAACATTGTTGATTTAAAGCTGTTTTTATATATTGTATATGACTGAGACTGCAAACACATAGTACAATTAAATCTTAAAAAAACATCCAATTGTCTCTTGTGCCTGCCACTCAGTTCTTCAGAAACAATTCTTAAACTTTGAAGTTATATTTTCCTTTTAACAAACATCTCAATTTTGCAATTAAAATGATTACCATCTATCGGAAAACTCCTCCAAGAGAAGGAGAACAACAGCTGCATGTACTGTGCCTGGCAGAAAGCTAGCCTGTCTTATTAAAGTGAACATACGTTGTCACCAGCCTTTGGACCCCATTCAAGAAAGAGAACTAAGATTTGACACATTGAAACAAACAAATTCCACACCAGGTCCAGCATCAACTCTTTGGCAGCTGCCAAAGCTGGAGAAAGGAAGGTGTAAAATACCCAGAATACACATAATAATGGCTATAACAACAAGACATTTCTCTTTCATCCAAGAACTTTCATTATGCACACACACACTATTAATATGTCTAAATAAAAATGGGCAAGTCAGTCTTGGGATAACTATATCATGGACATGGAGACATCATTCCACGCCCATATTACATTTAAACCTGTGCTGGTTGGAGCTGGCATTTGGTGTCAAATCGCAATTTCAAATGTGGCCTTGGGGTAAATGCATATGCATGTACGCACACGTGTCCGTCTGAGCAAATGAATCAACAACCATCCCAAGAAAATCCCTTGCAATGTAACACTTACTGTAGCCCATTTATTTTCTATATACTGTACACTGAAAAAAAAGACATTTAAAATAATCTCTTAAGATGATAGGCAGCTGCCTAAATAAGTAAGCCCAGAGTTACTTTAGTTAACATTTATTTTTCTAATATTAAGTAGTTTTGAACCTGTTCTCATATCTATTATAAGCCACAGCCTACTGTTTTATCATTAGGACACTCCAAAGGAAAATGAAGAGCACTTATGTACAGTAAGATGGTGGGATACTGGTTGACTCAAGTATGCCTAACTTTTTTCTTGACTCTGTATTTCCACCAGGCCAGAGAACAGCACTACACACCAAGATGAAAATTCTGGGGGCATTTTGATGGATTTCTGCTCCTCAAGCCATGCCACAGTGACAATGACAATGTGACCTTACCTTGTAGTCTAGGACCTTACCTTAGTGTATCATTGCCATAGCAGCCTACATCCCCCAAACCAAGATCATCAACCATCATCAGTAAAATATTCGGTTTAGAAGCACTTGATGCATATGTCCTTAAGCATGAAATCAGCAAAATTGCTAGCCAGTTCCTGAAATTCAAGAATTAAATGAAAAGATTTATTTAATGGAGACATTCGTAACTTTCTGACTCATTTTAAAGTAAGTGCAGACTGAGGTGGTTCCTCAATGGTTCCCGATTAATTGTAAATGCTTCCCACACCCCATAAGCACAGTGTTATGAGGTGTGTGTGTGTGTGTGTGTGTACACATACATATGCATATGTAAATAATTATCTAAGGTGCCAGAAGGTAGTGCTCATGCATATATAGAATATTCTATGGGTTTTGTAGGATTAATAAAACTTCTTGTTGCATGTTGCTAATAGCTTCTTGTGTGCAGTTCTTCATGCAGAGATCTTCACACAGTAGAACCACTGCAGTTTCATTCACTGTATTAGGGTGGGGAAATACAAAGAATGTAGTCAGGGGCGTGGACCCCAGCATATCATGAACATATTTCTGGTCGGGTTCCCTTGAGCCAAATGCTAGGATCTGGAGGTGGTATGGAGGACTTTTCTGCTGGCTCCATTACTACACAAATCCAGTGGGCCCTCCTTCTGCAAAGAAACAAAGCACCAGCTCCAAGGATAACTGTAAAATTAAGGCTGAAGTTACTGTTCGGTCACTCCACTTTTGTTCCTTGACGTGAGGGAGAATCGTTCTTCCCTCCAGGTCTTACAAGACCAAGACAGTAGTTTTAAATGGACATCAATTTTGAGCCCACATTAAATATTTTTAAAACTTCAATAGATTAAAGATCATGCTATATTTTTATACACAAAATTTCAAAAGCCAAAGAAGGGCCATTAATTAATTTTCTCTCTTACCATTGCAATTTCATGTGTCTCATGGCTTCTTCTGACACACCAGCTGACATCAAAATTCTGGAAAAAAAAAAAAAAAAAAAGGATGTAGCTATATAAGGCTCTCATGCCTGCTTATTAACCATCATACATCACAACGGTCACATTACCATTGTTCTCAGCTAAAATGCAGACATGCTGAACAGTTAGCGCTAGACTTTGCAACCCCTAAATTCATGAGCACTTACAGACATAGTCCCGTTAAACTAAGACACTACTTGTATGAAGGAACGCTCATGAATACAATCAAAGATTATGCAGTACAGGGCTCAATCCTGCAAGCTGTTGACTGTTCTCAACTCCTACTGACTTCCATGGGAGTTGTAGGTGCTCATTACCTTGCAGCAATGAGCCCACAAGCACCCTAATGAACAAACAAAAACAAAACAAAAGAATAAAAAATGCCAAATGCAGAATTTACACAAGGAAATTTTACTTGTTGGGATTTCACTTTTTTTTTGCGTTATTGATAAACAAAACATCACTATAGGTAAAGTTATTTTATTTTGCTTGAGAGGAGAGAATAACATTCATCTTTCAGGTGCAGAATTTGAGCCTTACTGTTTGATTACAAACAGCTAAGCATGGCATGCACATCTTCAAAAAAGCCTAAGGTCTATAGCTACAAAAGGGACTCAGCGTTCCAATGCTTAACTTGGAGCCCTCCTCCTAGTAAAATCCACAGCCTTGAGTTAGGATCCCAAGCTCCCTGCACAATGCATATAGAGGTAAGTGCCTAAGAATAAGATCCACAAAAGCTGGCACACTAGGTAGGGAGTCGCCTAAGCTAGTCGATGCCCTTCCCCTCAATAGCAGCCAGGCACTGAAGTCTGCGTCAGAGGAAGGAGTCTCTATTTACTTCAGTTTCCCAGCTGTGAATCCTCTCTTGGAGTTAAGCACCTATCCCATGCCAGGAAAAAGAGAGAGCCCAATGCCAGAGAACCAAAGTTACTCCACTTTGTTACCTTGCCGCCATTTTGTGCTAGGCAAGCACAGAGCTACCAGTCCACCTTTAGCTGAGGGTACATCTACACTACAGGATTATTCCGATTTTACATAAACTGGTTTTGTAAAACAGATTGTATAAAGTCGAGTGCACGCGGCCACACTAAGCACATTAATTCAGTGGTGTGTGTCCATGTACCGAGGCTTGTGTCGATTTCCAGAGTGTTGCACTGTAGGTAGCTATCCCGTAGCTATCCCATAGTTCCTCCAGTCTCCCCCGCCCACTGGTATTTGGGTTGAGATCCCAATGCATGATGGGCAAAAAACATTGTGACAGATGGTTGCTGGGTAGAGAGGACTCACCCCTCCATCTCCGTGAAAGCAGCAACAACTGTTTCATGCCTTTTTCCTGGGTGAAACTGGCAAACGGCCATAAGCAACAGCAGCATGGACCCTGCCAGTCAAGACCTATCGTGACTGTAACACCTCGCGCATCTTCTCAGCGGTCTAGTGCTAAACCGAGACCTGCAAAGCCAGACGCGAGGAAGGCAGCAGCTATGGCCAAGGGCGAGGAGAAGTGATGAGGACATGGACACAGGAAATTCTCCAAACCGCGGGCCCCGCGTTTTGGAGATCGGCTGCAAATAGGGCAGGTTCAGCCATTAACCGCGCAATTTTGGGCACGGAAAACAAGCACAGACTGTGGCCCGATAGTTT
The DNA here is from genome assembly GCF_003597395.2 of Chelonoidis abingdonii. Taxonomy (NCBI): domain Eukaryota; kingdom Metazoa; phylum Chordata; order Testudines; family Testudinidae; genus Chelonoidis; species Chelonoidis abingdonii. Next base: position 243,404,062 of record NC_133769.1, on the reverse strand, counting down.
GCGGGTGTGGGACAAATTGCAATGGCTGCGAAACTTTTGCAGAGTAAGGGCAACTTCCATGGAACTTGTGACCTCTTATCCCCTGCCCTGAAACACCATAATCACCAAGATGGAACAGACCTCACATTGAGAAATTGTGGCAATAGCCTCTGGAAGCTTGCAATGCAGGACACCTACCAGTCAGTGCGAGGAAATCAAGTGTTGGAGTGGGCAAATATCTACTGTGGGGCTGCTGTGATGCACATGTGAGCGCAAAAGCTAAATATTAAGCTGCTGCTGATGAAACAGTGAGGTTGTACTCTGGAAACCGTGCAGCATAGGAGATCCTTGCTGCAATGGGATTCCAAACTTATAGGGGCGCATAGATGGAACGCATATCCCTATCTGGGCAGCCGAGCATCCAGGGCACCCAGTAGTAAACAGCAAGGGGGTACTTTTTCAAGATGCCTGCCAAGCACGTCGGTGGACTCACAAGGACTTTCACAACAACCCACCCCTCTACCGTGGAGGCCAAGAAGGGTCATGACCCTAGCGGTCTTTCAGGAACAACTACTCTGTTTAAATGGCTGCAACAAGAGAGATTTAACTTTCCCAGAACCCAGAAAACCAATTGGGAGTTGAAATTCCTGTTAGTGTCTGGGGGACCCAGCCTACCCCTTGATGCCATGGCTCATAAGGAAGCCAACACAGGCACCTGGACAGTAGTCAGGAGCCCTGTTCAAACTACAGCCTGGGCAAGTTCAGAAGGTGTAGAATGTGCATTTGGCCGTTTAAAGGTCGCTGGTGCAACATACTGACTACTGCTCAGACCTCAGCCAAAACGAATGTCCCTTGTTATTGCTGCTGCCTGTGCTCCACAAGTCTTACTGTGAAGTAAGGGGGGAGACCATATGGCGGGTGGGGAAGGCTGAACCAAATCAGCTGGCCGCTGTTACACGCAGCCAAGACACTAGGGCGATTAGAAGAGCACACCACGAAGCGGTGCAGTCATCACAGAAGCGTTTGAAAAGATTTCGTATTACGGTCAAGGACGGTGTGACTGTTGTGTTGTTTCCCCGATTGATGAGACCCCCCCTTAATTGACTCATTCCTGTAAGTAATCGATCTCTCAGCCCCTAGTCCCTTTAACAGCGTGCTTAAGGAAATAAAAGCCACCATGGTTAAAAATCATGTAGTCTTATTAAAAAATATAAAAAGAGAGAGATGAACGACAAGGTAACCCGGAAGTGTTGTGGGAGAGGAAGGAGGAAAGGAAAAGCACTAAAAATATTCGAAAGGTAATAAAAGACAGCTTTTGGTTGGGGTTGGCTGTCGATCAAGGGTGGAGTGGGGGGGTGGGTTGCACGAAGCCTTCCCCCATGCTTTCTACACATCTGGGAGGTAGATATGGCAACATGGAGAGTGTGGTACAAACAGGGCTGCAGCGCACGCTGTGGACCTGCGCTGTCCTGAACGCTCCACCAGATGTCGGAGGATGTCAGTTTGGATCAACGCACAGCCCAGCGTGCATCCCGCCATTACGCGAACATAAGTCTCCTGCGCCTCAGCCTGATCTTCTGGTACCCAATCTCATCCAAGCGTCCCTCCTGTCTCAATGTCACTGGCATCTTTCTGAATTAGATACCGACGTCCTTTCCAGTATTGAGACCGCTCATTCAGAATGAGCGCTTCATGCGGTTACATTTCCATGAGAGAACAGTAGGTCTCGTGTCTTTTTCCTCGCCATCTGAAGAGCCTCAGTGTGGAGTTGGGAGCTTGGAAAATTGCAGCTGCATGAGGGAGGTAAAAGAAGGGAGAAACAAGATTGTAAGAAGAATACATTTACAGAACATATGGGTCTACCCTCTTACACAGGAACAACACAGTCACCTTTACATAGGCTAATGTGATTTCACTACACAGAGGCCGCATTTTGCATCTTTAAATTGAAGTGCCTGGCTCAGCCGGGTAGAAGATCTCCAGACATATGACAGCAGCAGAAGTCAGGCTTGCATGCGGCCATGGTAAGCCATGTCCTTCGGCTTCTGCAGCCTTCAATACACAGTGCCTCTCTTTCCGATATGAACCAAAGCAAAGCCCGTTCAGGCTGCTGAGCCATTTCTTGAAGCTATGCAGCAGCAAAAACCATCCCTCTCCCCATCCCACTCCCTGGAATGATACGCTGTTATAACACCTCCCACGCTCTGGTAGCTACAAGGGAAGATAGGGTCCTCTACCAAGATGCCGAAAAAGCTCGCGTCCCATTACCCTGGGAGCCCCGCTCCCCCCTGCTTGCTGACCTGCAGCAAGGAAAGGAGTTCCTATGTTGAAGCAACAGCGACACAGGTCTCCCCAGTAGGATTGGCCCATCTCTGTCCACCTTAATTAAATTCTGAATTCACCAAAGTACCATGAACCCCGGTACACTCTCCTGGAAACATAGCGAGATGATAGCAAGGATGTGCTTGACTCCATGCACTCACCAGACCCATAACAGCAGCGTAGCTTTGTCATGCATGAATACGCCAGATTACGCTACATGCATGTCGTGGTCAACGTGTCCCTCCAGTGGAGGAATGGAATAAGGCTGGCCGTTGCCCAGAAGACCTTCTGCGAGGCTTTGGAGTACCTCCAGGAGAGCGTTCAGTGAGATGTCCTGGAGATCTTCCGCGCCATGCCCGAACATGTGTGATACTTTCAATAACTGACGGACTTCGCAAGGAATCGCAATCCCAAGTCCTGCAGGGCAAACAATCATTAAAGAAGACATTTGCTTAACTATTTTATATTTACAAAGGACGATCTCACCAAGGGTCCCCTGTCCATGCTCATTGTCTTGAGGCTAAGTGGCTTGGGAGGAATCTGTCTGGGGAGAAAAAGCTCCTGGTGTTGGGCGAGTGGAGTGCCGTGTCTCTTTGCAAGCGTCCTCAGCTCTCTCCTCCCGATCCGTCCACAACAGGAATCCACCTTCCTCGAAATCCACAGGAAGGGGTGGGTACTGGTGCCCGGCCA
>NC_133769.1:243385964-243401046 GCF_003597395.2 Chelonoidis abingdonii | reverse complement strand
GATCAGATCCAGTACCTCCCATGCGGTCCATGCTGGAGCTCTTTTTCGATTCTCAGGAGACTGCATTGTTACCTGTGCTGGTGACCTCTGCATGGTCACCTGTGCTGGTGAGCTCTCCACACTGGCCAAACAGGAAATGAAATTCAAAAGTTCGCGGGGCTTTTCCTGTTTACCTGGCCAGTGCATCCGAGTTCAGATTGCTGTCCAGAGTGGTCACAGTGGTGCTCTGTGGCATACCATCCGGAGGCCAATATCGTCGATTTGCGGCCACACTAACCCTAGTCCGATATGGTAATACCGATTTCAGCGCTACTCCTCTCGTTGGGGAGGAGTACAGAAACCGGTTTAAAGAGCCCTTTATATCAATATAAAGGGCCTCGTTGTGTGGATGGGTGTAGCATTAAATCGGTTTAACTCTGCTAAAATTGATATAAACACGTAGTGTAGACCAGGCCAGAAGGTAGGGGAGCATGTAGCACCAAGAATTGGCAGGGAAAACAACAAGCAGTGGTAAGGCAGCTAATTATAAAGGTTGGGTGCGTTTAGATACTACGTTGCAATATTGGCACAGGCACCAAAGGCTCTGAGGAGATATTAAGCAAAAGTGAGATAAAGTATGGTATGAAGGACATAAATCCACACCGTGTGGAGATCAAGCATAGGAATTTATTACACACAACGCTGGCGAAGTGTCACCTTGCTTATTAGGCTCAGAGACACTGTCAATCAATTGATGACAAAATAGAATACATAGACTTCTCTCTGCCCATGGAAAAATGACGGGGTAGGCAGTTCCACACCCCAGGATAGGTTTTGCAGCAAGACAAGATAGCACATTAGCCAATGGTTAAAAGGTTACATAATGTCTCCGCCCATGGTCTCAAGTTAGCAAGTTAACATTTAATTAATTCTTTGGTGAAATGTTATTAGTATAAAATATGTTAAATTCTGGTTTGGTGTCCATAGAAATGGATCAACTCCTTTGATTGTTCAACAGGTACATTCCTAGGGGATAAAGCAAAGAAACAGTGGAAGTATATGACAATACAGATCGTCTCCTTTACGTCTTAAGGCAGGCATTGGTCCCTGGGAAGAGAGGTGGAAGGATGCCATATTTGTATACTGACATGTGCCATCTTTTCATAAACTCAAGGCTGGATCTGTGGGAAAAATGTTCCCTACAGAAGAGACTGACAACAGAAACAGGGATTCTTTGTTCAATCTGAAACATTGGATGAAACAATTATTCAGTTACCGCTTCAACATCTGGCATTTCTACTGATCAAGCTTATCTTAGCAAAGGCAGTTATCTTGTTTACCCCAGCTTTCTCTTAGAAAATTACTGTTTGCTGGGCCGCTGGTCTCCAGACCCAACTCTGGACTTTGGGTCTGAGAAAGAGCTGGCACAATCCATATGCCAGATAGTTATAATAAAATTGTCATAGCTTTCCTACTCAGATTTGAACCTTAGCGTTCATAACCTGAGAAGCTAGCATGAACCCTCTAAGATTTCTTACCAGCTTAGATCTGATCTCGCTAGCACCAAGCCAATTGTCCCAGTGTTTGCTCACTCGGCTCTCCCCAAACCTTCCCTGGAACGCCCCCCAACCCCCAAGACTCAGATGCCTGAGTCTCCTAACAAAGGGGAACATAAACCATTCCCCCCACCTCTCCCCACCAGCATTTCTCTCTTGGGCTAACCTCAGAGATCACGAGCAACCTCTTTACTACACAATACCAAGAAGCACGTTTCCCTCTCTTCCACAAAGAGACAAACCAAACCAAGAAAACAGAAAAGATTCTTCTCCCTTCCCCCATGCTCTCCGCCCTGGACACAGGAGAGTTAACACAGAGAGCGTCTTCCCCCTCCCCATTTTCCTTCTCCACAATTCCATCGGAGGTCAACTAGAACAAAAATCAACATGTCTTAAAGCAAAAAGCTTTTATAAAAAAGAAAGATAGAATACAGTTCTCTGTAACCTAGATGGTAAGATACGGGTCTTTCCTACTAGAAAAGGGAAAAAACAAATAGAAAAAGGGATAAAACAGCCTTACCCAAAAACAGATATAATTTAAGTACTGTAGGCCAATACACATAGACTCTCACCAGCCAATACACAGATGCAAACGACACAAACAATTTAAAGACTATACCTGCTACCTATAGCTTGTACGTTACAATGGGAGAGCAGAAGATGAGAACTAGAAATAGCCCTCTCAAGCTGAGAAGAGCACAGACAGACCAACCCAGAAACCCACGATATCCTCCTTTAAGCTTGAAATCCGGTCCTGATTGGTCCTCTTGTCAGGTGTTCTGGTTCCCTTTGTTAACCCTTTACCAGGTAAAAGAAACATAAACCTTAGCTCTCTGTTTATGAAACAATGCACAAGGTTTTAACTTCATGGTTAAGAGTTCGAGGGTATAATGAGAGATCAGAGAGGGCAGAGCGTCATCTGTCAAGGAGTGGGTTAGAGTCCAGTGAGAGAGTGTCAGAGAGAGGAGGTCAGTTATAAATAACGAAGGAGCAGAGAGCGTGTGAACAGGAGAAGTGAGCCAGTTAGTAAAAGGGAACAGAGCCCCGTGCGTGTAGGAGGCGAGGTGAGGGGAAGGTCAGAAGAAAGGGTTAAACGTGACACTAAGAAACTTGAGTGAGACCTGAGGAAAAACAACAGGAGATGAGAGAACCCACCGGAACTTGATGGGATGCTTAGCTACGTTCACGAAGGTGCTGTCAATACCTGTTGGCAAGGATGGCCATCTCCCACATCAGCATCATTCACCCGTATGTTATTGTGGTTTGGTATGGCGCTTCAGCCTACTCACAGGGATTGGTTATTTGGATGTTCTGTGGTTCATACGGATTCAAATGACTCTAGGACTGGAGGGACCTCAAGGGTCATCGGGTCCAGTCCCCTGCCCTATGGGCAGGCACATACTGTCTATCAGGTGTTAGCATTTATTTTACCTACTCTTCCATATCTCCGAGATGGGTTTCACCCTCCAAGGCAGTTTTTCCAGTGTAAATACATCTGACCGTTAGGAACTTTTCCTCGTCCAACCTAAAACCGCCCTTTCTGAGTGTAAGCCCTTGTTCTTGTTCTTCATTATTCTTAGAGGCTAAGGTGACCAAGTTCTCACTCCTCCTGTGAACCCTTCATATCTACCTGAAATGCTTCATGTCCTCTTCGTTTCCTCTTTTCCAACTAAATAATACCAGTTCTTTCAGCTTCTTCTAGTCTGTTCTCAAGACCTTTAACTCTTCTTGTTAGCTCTTCGTCTGGACCTTCTCCAATTTCTCCACAATCGTTTCTTGAAATGCAGTGCCCAGAACTGGACACAATATTCCAGCTGAGGCCCTAACCAATGCAAAGTAGAGCGGAAAGAATGACTTCGTGTCTTGTTTCACACACCTGTATGCTTCCAAGATCACGTTTGCTTTTTTGCAACAGTATCACACTGTTAGACTCATATTTAGCTTGTGGTCCACTATGACCCTAGATCTCTTTCTGCATAATCCTTTCTAGACAGTCTCTTCCCATTCTGTATGTGTGAAACTGTTGTTCCTCCCTAAGTGGCAAGCACTTTGATTTGTCTTTGTTGAACTTTCATCTGGGGCCTCACCATTCTCCAATTTGTCCAGTCATTTTGAATTTTGCACCTGTCTCTCAGAGCAGTTGCAATCCTCCCAGTTTGGTAATCATCTGCAAACTTAATAAGTATGCTTTCTATGCCACATCTAGTCGTGCTGAGATATTGAACAGAGCTGGTCCCAAAACAGACCCCTGCGGAACCCCACTTGTTATACCTTTCCAGCAGGATTGGGAGCCATTAATAACCACTCTCTGACTACGGTTATGCACCCACCAGTTATGCACCCACCTTATAGTAGCCCCATCTAAACTGTATTTGCCTAGTTTAATAAAGTGTTTATTTAGTGTTATTAAAGCGTTGCTTTCAAAATACATTGGAGTCGCATCATAGGTGCATTTAACTTACACAATTTTAACTATACGCACTCGGCAAAATAAAGAGACAGAGAGAAACAGCAATTTAAATACTGTACCTGAAGCGCAAGTGATTCCGCCCGCCATTCCACTCAATGAGTGTTTGACCATCTGCGATTTTCTCCTTACGCACTGACTTCAGAACCTAACCTCCACGTAAGATGCAACTCCCCTGTACTACTTGTGTCAATAACATATTGGACAGATGTACCGTGCCCTCTAGGTATTCCTGAGACAACTCTAGCACAGAGAAAACCCTTGGGGTAACAAGACCACCCTGTTACAGCCAATAACCTAGCGGTTAGGGCCAGGGCCGGTGCAAGGATATTTTGCGCCCTAAGCAAAACTTCCACCTTCTGCCCCTCCACCTTCTGCCCTCCCCCCGGACCATCGTTTATTATAAAATTTTCAAAAATGAATACTGCATAATATGGCATTGTTCATTATAATTAATACAGGTTCAGCTTGAAAATTTATTAATTTCATTATTTAGACTACATATTTAATAAAAATAAATGAATAACCTGACGGTGTTGATATTGTTATTGTTTTCACTTTGCACAACATGCATGGATCTTAAAATAAATCACATACATTATACACAATACACTGTCACTTCCTTCATATCAAAATCTACTACATTTTATTCTACCTTTATAATATCCAATTATTGTTATTAATAAAAATTTATAAAATTAGAGCCTTGCATGGTGTCAAGCATCAGGGGGTAGCCATGTTAGTCTGTATCCACAAAAACAAGGAGTCTGCCAGCAACTACACAGCATACCACAGAAACACTAATCCAGGAACCAATCCCTGTAGCAAACCTTGTTGCCTACTCTGTCTCCAGATCTACTCTATCGACACCATCAGAGGACCCAATCACATCAGCCACACCATCAAGGGCTCATTCACCTGCACTTCTACTAATGTGATATATGCCATCATGTGCCAGCAATGCCCCTCTGCCAGGCACATTGGCCAAACCGGACAGTCTCTACATAAAAGAATAAATGGACACAAATTGGACATCAGGAATGGTAACATACAAAAGCCAGTAGGGGAACACTTCAATCTCCCTGGTCATCTATAAACAGATTTAAAAGTCACTACTCTTGAACAAAAATACAAAAACAAACAAACCAACCTTCAGAAATAGACTTCAAAGAGAAACAGCAGAACTAAAATTCATTTGCAGATTTAACATCATTAATTTGGGCTTGATAGGGACTGGGAGTGGCTGTCTCAGTACAGAAGCAGCTTTGCCTCTCCTGGAATTGACACCTCCTCCTCAAATTATTGGGAGTGGACTACATCCACCCTGATCGAATTGGCCCTGTCAACACTGGTTCTCCACTTGTGGGGTAACTCCCTTCTTATGTGTCATTATATAATGCCTGCATCTGTAACTTTCACTCCATGCATCTGAAGAAGTGGGTTTTTTACCTAGGAAAACTTATGCCCAAATAAATGTTAGTCTTTAAGATGCCACCGGACTCCTTGTTGTTTTTATAAAATTAGAATAGCAGATACTCTGCCATACTGAGGGATTGGATTTGGTGGGGAAGGGAAGCAGACCAGATTTGGTCAGTGACAGTGATGGTTCAAGTTTGGCCGGGAATTGGGTTTGATAGGGAAGGGAAGCAGACTGGGTTTCCTCAGTGGGGGACTGGGTTTGGCTGGAGAGCCGAAGGGAAGCAGACTGGATTGGGACAGTGATGGTTCGAGTTTGGCCAAGGGAAGAAGGAAGCAGATGGGGTTCGGGTCAGTAGGGGATTAGGTTTGGCTGGGGAGCGGAAAGGAAGCAGACTGGGTTCAGTCAGTGAGGGAATCGGGTTTGATGGGGAGTGGAAGGGGAGCAGACCGGGTTTGGGTGTGGAGGGGGGAGAGGGCACAATCTGGGTTTGGCTGGGGTAGGATTCAAAGAGCTGCAAGGTGAAATGGCCCACTGCTGCATGCCAGGGACTGGAGAGGAGAGCATCCAAGTGCAATTGCAACAGGGCAATGGGAGCACGTTGCCTGGTTTGCCTTCATGAGTCCATCCTGCACCCGGGCTGGGGAGTTGAACACTGGGCTCTTGCTCTGGCGAGGGGCAGGCAGGACTGTGAGGCAGAGTGTGTTGCCCTCATGCCAAAGCAGGGTTGGGAGGGTAGAAAGCTGGGGAGCAGGGAGGTGGGTTAATGCGGCTTAGCCGCCCCTCCACCTGAGAGAGCCCGCAGAGCTGCCCGCTGTGGCATCCCTCCCTTCTCTCCCCAGGGAGCAGCAGAGCCTCTGCCTGCAAATTCTGCAGCCCACTCTCTGAGCATGCCATGGAAGCCAGCCCCGGCTGCACCTCACTGACAGCACAGCTCAGCCCCAGCAGGGGTCTTACACTTCCCGTGGCAAGCTGCTCCATTCTCCTTCTGGCTGCTGTGCAATCTAAAAGACAAAGGAGCTATTACTGTGTAAATGTACCTATCAACACAGCAATCAAATCAAAGGACTTCAATGACTTTCTAAAGACAAGAGAACAATTCATTGGGAGCGTGGGTCTTATCATACATGTCTTCCCTCCCTACAATCTGTGATCTGCAGCCAGCATCTTGATTGGCAACAGCGCCCCCAAATCTTGGCACCCTAGGCGGCTGCCTAGTGGTTGCACCAGCCCTGGTTAGGGCACTTACTTGGGATGAAGAAGGCCTGTCTTCAAAACGCTGCACTGCCTGATTCAGAGCAGGGACTTACACAGGGCTCCTACATCCTGGATGAGTGACTTAATCACTGACTTAAAGGATATCCTCAGCACTAGCATCACCACCATTTTTTTGGTGAGAAAGGGACTAGGCACCTAATTCCAGCAGAGGGTTTATATTGTGAATCCCAACCAAAGAGGCACCTCCCTCTACCCTGGACTTAGGCCCCTAACTATCTTTGAGAGGGAGGGCTTAGACTCCATCCTCTTCTCAGCATTTCCTATTGAATACCTTAAGCGGTTCCTTGCTCACGTTGCTGGCTTCTGAGAATCCAATTCTTAGGTGCCTAATTCTCCGCATGCACTGTAAAGGGAGCCTGGGCATCTAACTTGGGGCTGTGAATTCCACTGGATAGCAGGGCATGTAATAGTTAGGCAGTGCAATGCCTAAATCCTTTGTGGAGCTAGCCCTTAGATACCAAATGCAGAATTTGCACAACCAGCTTATACAGGCACACTACTTTTTTCTATTATGCACTGAATCCCCAGCTCCTTCTGAAGGCTGGACTCCCATTGAAATCAACAGGAACTTTTCCAGTGCATGAAGAATATAGAATTGGGCCCCAAGACTTGTTTAATGTCTTCAGGCATCATCAGGAAAAACTAATTCTGGTCAATAAAATCACCACTTTTACTTACACAAGAGTAACACAAATCAGAGTTTCATTCCCCTAAGAGCCAGCAAGACTTAGCATCCCTTTTTAATATGAAAAGCAAACCCTTGTCTCAAGTTTACTCCTTCCCCTGAGATTATCACTCCTTGATTTGATAGACACATCCTAGAGGATCAAGAACAGGAGTACTTGTGGCACCTTAGAGACTAAACAAATTTATTTGAGCATAAGCTTTCATGGGCTACAGCCCACTTCATCAGACACATAGAATGGAACATATAGTAAGGAGATATATATACACAGATACAGAGAACATGAAAAGGTGGGAGTTGCCTGTAACCGGGCAGGGACTCACCCCCACGGCACCTCCTACTGGTCATCCTCGGGAATTATCTCAGTCCAGTGTCCAGAGCGCCCTCTGCAGGCCGGTGATCTGCCTTCCAGCTACTGGCCCCATGTCCCTTCCTGGACCCAGTGCCCTTTTACATAGGGTGCTGCCCCCTGGCAGTGACCCCTTGTTCTCAGGGTCCCCTCCCTAGGGAACCTCCGCCCTCTATTCCCACCTTGCCTCAGTGTATGTCTACTGCCAGTCTACTGTATGTCTACTGCCAGTATCAGCCAACTCATCACTGACAAGGAGGGTTTGGACCTGCTGTACCCTGGCCTACCCTTGGGTTGCCTCCTGCAACCCCCAGCACCTCTTGGCCTAAAGCTAGGTTGCAGCCTGGGCTCCAGGCAGCAGCTCCCCAGCTCCTCTGCCTTCCCCAGCCCTGCTCCACTTAGGCACTCAGTCTCCAGCTCCCCGCAGCCAGGTCCATCTCCCTCTACAGATGGAGAGAGAGTCTGATTATGCTCCTGGTTTCTCTGCCTTATATGAGGGCCTGTTGCTCAGTTTGGGGTATGGCTCCAGCTGCCGCCACTTCCCCCAATCAGCCCAGCCTAAAAGGCAGCTTTCTCCAGCCCCAGCCCTTATCCAGGGCTGTTTTCACCCTTTCAGGGCCGGAGCAGTGATCCACCCTGCTACATTACCCAACCAACTCCAAGAGGCTAATTAATTAAGATGAACTGTTGTCAGTAGGAGAGGAAAAAAAAAAAAAAACTTTTGCAGTGACAATCAAGATAGCCCACTTAAAACAGCTTGACAGGAAGCTGTGAGGATACTTAACCTGGGGGGAATAAATGCAATGTGTGTAACGGCTCAGCCATTCCCAGTCTCTATTTAAGCCTAAATTGATAGTATCTAGTTTGCATATCAATCCTAGTGGATCAGTGCTGTTTATCAGAAAGTAGTATAGGTAAACCAGTCTTGCTGCTTTTCCCCAGCCATCCCTCCTTCCCATTACCTAGTCCTTTGCACAGTGGGTCAAGGGTAACATTGCCAGGATTCCCAAAATAACTGGTGTTGAAGTTGTACACAAATTCCTGGTTAGCTGAGTTTTATGACTATTTTCTTAAAATGCTGGAGAGACACTTTTACAGGACGTCCTATCTAACAGGTTAATTTAAGCTATTCTACTGAGATTCATATAACAACTCTCATCACTGTTGTATCTGAGTAACTAAAAAGAGCCACTCTAAATATAAAAATCACAACAGGCCAGTCACGGTCTTAATCTTCCCTCCCACTTCCATAGAGTCAGAGCTCTGGAGAGGCTTTCAGGAGGTGAAGGGGCTAGTGTCTGCTTTTCTCCTCTCCCTTTTTTAGCCTTCCCAGAGCTGCAACTAACTAAACCTCGCAACGCTGAAGCAATGATTCTTACCCTTTATTCTGAAGGTGGTGAGCTTTGCAGCCATTCCTCTTCCCCCCACTTCTTGTAATGCACCTATCGCAGAAACACCACCCAGTGCCCTGCTCTGCCCTTAAATCCGGCTCGTGGTACCTGCGACCCCCGGGCGGGGAGGAGAGCGAGGGACAGAGGCATCCCCGCATTGCCTCCAAGCACCACCCCCCACAGCTCCCATTGGCCGGGAACGGGGAACCGCAGCCAATGGGAGCTTCGGGGGAGGTACCTGGAGGTGCGGCAAGGGCAGCGCACGTGGAGCCCTCGCCCCGCCCCCCACCCCCGGAGCGGCGCGGGGCCGGTGGCAGGGTGGGCAGGTGGGGAACGTGCCCTGGCTCCTGTTCCCGGGGCGCGTCGCTGCCACCCCGGAGCTGCTTTAGATAAGCGGTGCCGGGCGGGAGCCTGAATCCCTCCTGCACCCCCCAACTTTCTGCGCTGAGCCCCTGTGTACCCCACAGCCCTCCTGCATCCCTGCCCTGAGCTCCCTGTGTACCCCAACCCCCTGCCCTGAGCCCCCTCATATGCCCCACACCCTTCCTCTCCCCCAATCCCTTGCCCTGAACCCCTCCTGCACTCTGCCCCCCAACTCCCTGCCCTAAGCCTCCTGCCTGCACCGCGCACCCCCTCTGAATCCCAGCTCCCTGCTCTGAGCACCATCATGCAGCCCACGCCCCAACTTCCTACCTGGAGCCCCCTGCTGGACCCTGCACCTGTGCACCCCAACGCCCTGCCCTGGGCCCCCTGCTGCCCCCACCTGCACCCCAACCCCCGGCCCTGAGCCTCCTCCCGCAGTCTGCACCCCTGTCCTGAGTCCCCCATACACCCTGCACCCCTCCTGTGCCCCAATTCCTTGCCCTGATCCCCGTCCTGCACGCTACACCCCCCTCACACCCCGCACACACCTCAACCCCCTGCCCCAGCCCTGCGTATAATTTCCCCAACCAGATGTGGCCCTCGGCCCAAAAAGTTTGCCCACCCCTGTGCTAAGTGGATCCCAAGAGAGCTCAGAGATAACACCAACTTTTTAAGGGTCAGGGCATATGCCAGAATATGTGGAAGAGTTGCTGACACTGGAGAGAGTTGTTGGGATGTGCACCAAATCTGGAACCTGGACCATTTCTGCAGGTAAGTGTGTTGTGTGGAGGACACTACTCGAAGAAGAAATCATCTTGAATCAAGTCTGTATCTTGCTAGATTTTAGACTTTTAGATGCATTTTCACTTTTGCTTGTAACCATCGCTACCTTTATCCCTTTTAGTTGGTATCACTTAATCCATTTCCTTTTACTGTAAACCAATTCAGTGCTGTGTTTGAAGAGAAGGGTATATTTATCTGGCTAAATTGATAAGCTATGATGTACTGATTCTTTAACAGAGCATCAAATTTAATATCTTCTATGAACACACTGTGGCAGAGGCTGTGCATTGCAGAGAAACATCTCGAGGAGCTCGATGGCTGGAGTTCGTTGACTGTTACCTGTTAGGTGAGGTTTGGTCCGGAGAGCTTTGAGGAGTTTGCTGGTGAAGAAGACAGACTGGTGTGGCAGGGAACTGACACATTCTAATCACCAGCAAAACTCATTCTTGCTGGGGGAAAGATGTAACATAGTGGCTTACAGCTCTTGGTATCCTCAGTAGGCTTAAAGATGAAGCATCTTGAGCTCCAAGCATAAGATATAGAATATTGGCAGGGATAAGTATATTTTGTAGCAGTTCTTTGCCTGTAGATTATCTTGCTAAAAATGGAACATTAACATTGTGTAATGGGTCCAGAAAGGATTGCTGAAGAATTATTTCATGCTTGTGGGAGGATGGTATATTTTCTGCCTCAAAGACAAAGTTGACACAGTCTCTGACAGATTTCCCTTAGCTTTTCTAGTATGAGTCCCTCACTCCTGGTATAAAAATCACTGATTAAGATGAGCCAATGCTACTGCAGTTGGCAACCTTACAACACTGAATATTCAGTTTGTAAGAGAGGGTGCATTTTTCTAAAACATACAAATTTTCTCATACTGTCTCTTATTACTCACCAATTAGTTACTGAACGTATGGTAAGACAAAGATTCTGAATTGGCATTGACTTCAGAGGAGCCAGGATTTCACCCAAGACATTTTATCAGCCAGTGCAACATTGTAATGGTATATGGGCTGTTGTCAGTTGTTGGCTGTGTGTGTCTGTTCTCTCTGTGTGCTGTGCCGGCTCTGCACAGATAGCTGGCCCAGGAGACCTCGTTTGAATGCCCCGAAGAGACCACAAACTTGGTTCAGTGGCGGACATGTTCAATCAAGTTTATTGTCAATGAAGCCCGGTCCTAGCTCCCCAAATCAATGTCTACATTTACACTAGCACATGTATGCACGTTGCAGTGGACTCAGTTCAGTGAATGGCAAGACCTCCTGTTCCCCCCTCAGCTGGACAAAGACCCTCCTACCCCCCCCCCCCGTAATACCTCTTTTACACACTGATACAAACAAATGATATATTGCCCCTCTGACATGGTTTGTTACCACCCTTTACCTTGTACCTGTTGGTTTGATCAAAACATCTCTGTCCATCACCCACTCATCCTGACCTATTCTTTAAAAGGGATCAATATGTCCCTGTGTCATCTTCAGGGAGTGTGTTTATACCATAACAGGGATCGGCAACCTTTGGCATGTGGCTCATCAGGGTAAGCACCCTGGCGGGCCTCGGCCAATCGCGGCTCCCACTGACTGCAGGTCACCAGTTCAGGCCAATGGGGGTTGCGGGAAGTGGCGTGGGCCGAGGGATGTGCTGGCTGCCACTTCTCGCAGTCCCCATTGGCGTGGAGTGGTGAACCGCAGCCAGTGGGAGCCACAATCGGTCAAACCTACGGACGCAGCAGATAAATGGCCCGGCCCGCCAGGGTACTTACCATGGTGAGCTGTGTGCCAAAGGTTGCCAATCCCTGTACCATAACCTTGTAGCGGGGTGTTCTGTTATCACCCTTCCGAAATGTGTTTATGTGAGTGTTCTGTGCTTAGTACTTCTTAGGAATGTTTGTATTTTTGCAAAACCAGCCCGTTCTTGCCACATGACTTGGCCTCTTGCTATTTCTGCTTTATATTTAGCAGATCTTGACTCTGTTTAGGCTTTAGGCCTTACACTAGGCCTTTTCTACCAGCCCTCATGTCTCTCTCTATTATACTGACCTAACCTCCACTTTCAATTACTCTTTTTATACCTTTTGAGCCTGCCATATTTTTTTCGGAACCTGATCTACGAAAGCTCTTTTAAAGCAAAGTTTGTGATGGTGGCTGCACTAGTTAAGGCAGCTGGTGCTGCTCATCTACTATTAAACTTAGACAGTCAGGAGGTGTAGTTGAATTTTGAGTTACTGTGTACTTTATGTCATCTTTCCCCCCTTGTCTCCTCTCACACATCTAGCTTCCAGAAGTCTATTCTGATATCCAAAAATTTAGTTTTCATCTGATAAGTTATTTACTTGGGAACATACACTGATCACAAGTCAATAATAAAACTCAGTATTGGAATGCTATAGGAATGGGAAAGGAATTTTCTCATTTAATACCTTTAAGATGAATAAGACAATTTCCTTCCTTGCTTTGTAGCATGACAACATTCTATTCAGTCCCTTTTCTGCTAAATCAATTGAAATGTGGGAGTCACATGTTTGCAGGATCAGTCTTAGACACATCTTAAAAAAGATATTTAGAAATCAGTTCCCATTTACTCACTTTCCGAGTCCCAAGTTCTTCCTACAGCAATTGGTAACAGAATTAATGCCTACAAGCAGGTGAAACAATACAGTTCCCTGTATGGTTTAGGTATTGTAGTTACCATAAATTGTGGCTGCACATATATACACCATGCAGATGCCACAGTCCTCCATGGGGATCAAACTAGTCACTAAAATGACAGGCTTCTCCTTCAGTGGGCGCTGTAACCCATGGGACAAATTTGTCCTGGTGAATCTAAGTGGAGTTACACCAAGGATGAAATTGACCAAGTATTTCTGAATCCTTTACTGAGCAGCACCTCTTTCACTTAGATATTTGCTGATTATATTAAATTATATAGATTTCTCCAAACTATGATTTTTTTCTTGTTCGTTAATTTAAGTGGTACATCCCACCAATGAGCACTATACTTGTTTACTCAAGATGATGGTAAACATATAAAGTAAGTTTATTTATTTTATACATTTTTATTAGCATCATTTATGAGTAAAACTGCCAGTTACAAACTATAACAGGACCTTTTGCTCACCAACCAAAAGCTACTTTTAGTAACGATTGTGCAAATGACAATAAAAAAAAATCTTTAAGAGCAATATTCTGCTTTCTGGAATGCATGATCATTTACTTTACTATTATCCAGTTAAAGTTGCAGTTTGTTCAAAAGCTGTTGAAAAATTGCAGTTGGTTCTTTCCTACGCTATCATAAGCATAAATCCCAATTCCGAACCTTAGCGTCCAAAATGTGGGTGCCTAGCATGAAACCTCCAAGCTTAATTACCAGCTTGGATCTGATATCGCTGCCACTAGCCAAAAATTCCAGTGTTTTGGCTCACTCTGGTCTCCCCAAAACCTTCCCTAGGGGGACCCCAAGACTCAGATGCCCTGAGTCTTACCACAAAGGGAAATAACCCACTTCCCTTCCTGCTCTTTACCTCCTCCCAGATTTTTTCCCGCCCTGGGTACACTAGGAGATTACTGTACTTAAACTCCTTGAATACAAAACAGAGAGGACAATTTACCTTCCCCCCTCCTTCTTTTCCCTCCCACCAATTCCCTGGTGAGCTGCAGGCTCAATCCCTTTGAGTCCCCACTAGGAAAAAAAATCCAACATGTCTTAAAAAGAAAGCTTTATATAAAAAGAAAGAAAAAGACACAAAAATGTTCTCTGTATCAAGGTTGACAATATACAGTGTCAATTACTTAAAAGAAAAATATGAATAAGCAGCCTTATTCAAAAAGATATACAATTTAAAACATTCCAACAAACTACACACATGTAAATACAAAAAAAACCAAAAACAAATAAGCCTATTGTTTTTCTACCTTTGTACTTACACTTGGAAACAGAAGATTAGAGAAGCCTGGAGATAGAAAACCCTCTCATAGCCGAGAGAGCACAGACAAAAAACACACACCCAAAAACTTCCCTCCGAGCTTTGAAAAATCCAGTTTCCTGATTGGTCCTCTGGTCAGGTGTGTGTTCCCTTTGTTAACCCTTTACAGGTAAAGGAAACATTAACCCTTAACTATCTGTTTATGACATATGCCAATTTCACTTTTTCTTGTGTATATAAGACAGTTTCAAAGATTTATCTATAACTAAATGCTCAACAGAGAATGGAGTTATACCTCTGTGAGGCAGTGATGTGCTGGAAAAAGGAAGTAACTGTAACACAGATGCCACTGTATCTGGATGACTTATGGCCAAAATATTCAGACCTAGGTGCCTAAAGTGGGGCTCCTAAATTCATAATAGAAGGCATAGTCTCTCCAGGTCCTATTCTTTGTGTACATGGAATTCACTTCATGCACCTACCTAGTAGTGGAGTGTGAATGGGAGAAAGCACTGTCATAACCTCCTTGTCCCCACTCAGGGCTGGTGCAACCATTTATGCGACCTAGGCGGTAGCCTAGGTGTCATGGTATAATTCCCAAATCTGGACCTTAGCATCCCAAAGATTGGGTACCAGCATGAAAGCCTTTAAGCTTAATTACCAGCTTAGATCTGATAGGCTGCCACCAACCAGGAATTTCAGTGCCTGGTACACTTGAGTCCCCCAAAACTTCCCTGTGGGACCCACCTACAAGGCAGGTGATGACACTGAGGCCTTCTTAGAAAATTTTGAAAGAGCCTGCATTGGGTACAGCATCTCTGAAGACCAGTACATGGTAGAGCTGAGGTCACACCTCAGTGGACCCTTAGCAGAGGTGGCGGCTGAAATGCCA